>NC_066316.1:30755846-31058791 GCF_022539315.1 Serinus canaria
AGCAGCTTTATTTGCAATATTGCTGTCTTTTTTTGTATAGTTAGTGTTGTCTAATGAACTTATAAATACTTCATTCTACTAGAATTTTAATAATGCCATCTGTTCACTTGATGGAAAATGGCAAAGCACACTGAAGCACTACCTTTTTTTTTTTTTTTCTTCTTGACAGCTGTATTTTTAAAGCTTATGATTTAAGTTTCCAGCATTCTCTTTTCATTACCAGTAGCAGTGAACAAGATTGGAAACAAAAGGATTATTTTTTTTTTGTGCAAATCTTACCTTGTGACTTACATGTATGGTTTCCTTTAGATGCAGTTTGAGTTTTTATGATCGGTGTAAACAGTATTTTTTGAGGTTTTTTTGCTGGATCTTGTTTTCCACCATGGCAGAAAGTAAAATAATCCTAGAGAGGTCAGTTAAGTAGATCACCATTGGTGCATGTGATGTCTTTGTACAAGCTGCTTGCTCATCCTGGCATCTTTGTCCCTCTCTTCCTGCATGTCCTCCATTTGAAACTATTTTGAAAGGCTTTTGCTCTTTGTGCTTTTAGTCTTGCTTTATTTAGTTGTGTTAATGTTTGTCTCTTGAACCACCAGCGTATTATGTAGTTATTAGGCTGTTCTCTTTGGTGTACTCTTCAGTGACTTAATCTCACTCCTGCAATTAGCTGTCATAACAAGTCTAGAAATGGTCAGGTCCCCTGGTAGCTCCTGAGGGAATCAGTGCTGCATGTGAAAATTGGGTGGCCTTGTATGTATGCCCGAGTAGATGTCAGACCCAAATGTGTTAATTAACACAGCTCTGGTGTTTCTGAGCTAGGCAGATGTAGTATATAAAGAAGTGTCTAAGAAGCAGTTGTATCACGGGGTTGTTTTTCCAAATTCCTCATCCAAGTAGTTGTGTGATGCTTGCTTACGTAAGAAACTCGTGTTGGTGTTGACAGAACTCTGTGGCAGGCCTGATGAAGGAAGTTGGGAAGAAGGATGCTGTAACTGACAAATTTTGAGATTCCTCAATCATGACTGTTTCAAAACTATTTTGAAGGCATGGTGAGAAGGGACTTAGATTATGAATTACCCTTTTCATACTTGCAGGAATAGATTTCTCGCTTGGTTGCTGGCTCTCAGTGTGTGATCATTAGTAGTTCTCTCAGATTGACAATTTGGGAGATAGACACAGCTCCTTATCCCAGCAGGTGGCAACTACAGCCTTGCTGAAGAGGTGCAGTTTGCTCTGGTTCCCTTTATTCCACCAACAGAAGTGGTACTTGCACTTCTCTTACTGCTGTGTTAGATATAGTTTATTAGCTTTCCAGCTGATTTCTTTATGTATTTCCTGATTTCTTATTAAGTATTTCAATTAATTTACCATCTGGATTGGATTTTGTTAGTTAAATAAAAAATGCACATGAAAGTAATTTTGTCTTTCACGAACACATCCAGTTCTTCATTTACTCGAAGCTTGTAGATCTGAATCGGCAGTTTTCCTTTGGGCATTGTTTTCTTCTTTTTTTTTTTTTCCCCCTTTTTTTTTTCCCCCTTCTGAATTCCTTCTGAAATTTCCAGTTTAATCTCTTCTCTGTGTGAGTGTGTGTCTGAGTCACATTTGCCTTGCAACCCCTAGAAAGGGATGATTTCTGTCACCAAGTGTTTCTCATGTTCCTAATGGCAGAGATACTGTGATTTACCTCCCTTTCTTAATGATTCAAGGAGCTAGATTCCTATGATGCGACTGTCATCAGTGCCTGGCAGTACAGCCAGCGTTCAGTTTGAAGCCTGTGTCAAAGTTTCTGTAGTGGAAAGTTGGTATGCAGTAGATTTGTTGGCATAGTGGAGCATCCAGATGTGCTGGTGGGCATGTGCAGAAATTGTCAGTCCATTGAGGACTGAGTTCTACCTGTAAAGTTTTGTGGAACCTCCTCTTGGAGAACCTGTCTGGGTCAAAGGATAATCTGGATGCTGATGTGCCAAGGCATTTAATGACCATATCTCCTGATGCATGTGGACCCCTAGGTGCTGGGACTTCGTGATGGGTTCTGGTGTTGGGGTGTCTGATGTTGGCTGTTACAGCATGGCCTCGAGGTTACACAAGACCAGTCAGAGCTATATAAACAGAGCTTCATTGGGAACATTCTTGTTTTCAGCCAGGGACAACTGGTGTTCATCACAATTTTATCTTGTCTTTTAGTAATGTTCAATAACCTTCCTTAATTACTTCACATAACCTTAATATCATCTTAGGGTTTCACAAGGTGCTGGGCCTCTACAAATTAGTGTATGACCATTGTCATGTGAGCAGTGAGAATCAGCAGAGTAAATCAAGAGACCTACTCATCATTGGGGTATTTAACTTCCTTTAATTTCAGGGAATTGGGTACCAGACTGCTTTGGAGAATTTTTTTGAAATCATAGTGCATGTATCCCTACCTGGAAACTTTTCTAAATCTGGCCTAGCATGTTTAATACTGCACCTGCTATTAGAGAGAGATAAATTTTTCGTTTGTTCAAATGTCAGTAGAAGAATACTGAAATCCACAACACCTTGGATTTTTTGTTGTTGTTGTTGTAGAGAAGCCAAAAAGATAATTTTTAAAATTATTTTTTTCTTGTATCATTCTTGTGAACTATAATTATCTGTCATCATAAAATCTTTTTAGAATAAAACTGACTACTTCAGGAATTCATAAGGTGCAGTCATTATCTTTCACAGAGAACTGTCTATTATTTTGTAGTTACATATTCTGCTCCTTTCCACACACTGAAGTTATAATTTTATATATTTCTTAGCAGTCTTCTCATTGCAAGCAAAATGTTTTACTCACAGTGGTGGTACTGATAAGTAGTAAATAGTTCAATCTTCTCTTGGTTTCAATCTGTTCATCATGTTAGTGTAACATGTCATTTTTCAAAGACTCCAAAGTCATGAATTATCTGCACCTCATTATTCTGTAATATTCGACTCAGTCACTGAGAGCTTGATTATGATTACTAACAAATCAGCTGAAATGTCCTAAAAGCAAAAAGGCTTAATTTGTAAATTTTAATCTGTCTTTTTAATCTTCAGGTTTTTTTCTTGATTAATTTGAACATTTTTTCAGTTTCTTGGTTTTCAATCTCTGGAGTAAAGTGAATAAAATACATCACTTATCCAAATGTACCTATGTTGTAGTTACAGTATGGTTTATTCAGAGGGATTGAAATTATTCCCCTGACATAAATATGCTTCACACTGCACCCTTTCACATGGTAACCTATCCTCTCGAGCTCTAATGATCCCTTACCCTTGTTGACGTTAGCAAACTTTTCCTCTGGGGCATTTTCTTTTGTTTCTTTTGTCAGCTGTTCTAAAGAGAAGAAAGCTACTCGGTCTTGATTCTTCTGCAAATTCTGAGGATTTTACTGCAAAGTTCAGTAACATGACAGTTGTTTTCAATGTAGTCAGAGGTGCAGAAAGACGAAAATCAGGCAGGCGGCAAAGCTTCTTGTTCTACTTTTGATTCTCTGTAGTGATAAACACTAAAATCTGAAATTTTTAAACAACTTCTTGAGAGTTCAATAGCTTGCAGTTTTATTACATGGACATGTTTTTCCCTGAAAAACCAATATTTTATGGAAGGAGATGAGAATACAGTGGTCAAAAAAGTAGAGATGAGAACAAAATAGAAATAATTAAAAGCAAAAAGTTTACTAAAAATGCTGATATCTGATTCTCCCCAGGGTAAGTGAAATATTACATTCTTCCTAACATGTGTAAGATTATTATGTTCTTTAGCTGTCACTGAGACACATGCAGTATTTCCTGCTCCAGAAGCTGACAATCTGTTGAAATGTCTTGGACTGTTTGGGCCAACAGTCTTGGAAGCCTCGCTCCATGCCAGGGATGGGAACCTCATGGCACTGAGCTGTGTGATCCCATCCCTTGTCTCCCTGGGCTCAGAATGGAGTGTGGGCTGTATATAGATGTTGGGAAAGCAGGAGGAAGTGCCTTTCCTTAAAGTTCTCCAGGCATCTTATCAGTTGGGAACAGGTGTTCATGGTCTAGAAATAAAAAAGCCAAACTCCAGAGGCCCAGCAGGGTCCAGAAGGTGTGCATGTTTTTAAAATATCCAAATGTCTTGCAGTGGACAAGATCCAGTGGGGCTTTCTCAGGTTGCTGGAGCTTTGTAGGACCTGCTTCAAGCAGTGTTCTCTTTAAATCATCTCTTTCAGCTTTGAATCATTATATATTACAGAAATGCCATGACATTTAATACAAAAAAGCATTTCTGTTTTCCAATGCATGCTGTAGCAGTTCTATTGATTTTAATGCAATTGCTTAGGGTATATGTCTGAGTAGCATTTGAGCCAATGGCAATGTAATATTTTCCTTGTTTTTGAAAACACCTTCTGAACGCAATAAAACTTTGATTTTGAAGTTTGAATTTAGGATTTGAAAAATATTTGAATGAAGAGACATCTCTATTCAAAAGTGAGAGGGCAGATTAGTAGTGATAATGTTGTTTCTTAGATACATTGAAATGGAGTTGCTACTGGATGAGTCTTTCACCAGACATGCTAACATGACATGTAATCAGTTTTAAAGAAAGCTGCAGTGCAGCTAGTGGAGTGAAAGCCAGGCGGAATTGTGTGTTGGACAAGAAAAGCAGTAGTTATGAGCATAAAGGTATAGCTGTAAATGGGTAAGTATGAAAAAATTATAAACTGTTTTACACACTCTTCAGCCAGTTGTCTTGTGGCTGCATTCCAGTAATAAACAATGGTGATTGCACCTCGCTGACTGATAACATAGATGAGCTAACCAGTTTAACACTCTTGTCATTCAGCAGCCCTGTTGAATAGGATATGAAGTCATTGTCTAATTACCATAAAATACAATCATAAACTCTCTTGGTAAAGCATATTTAGTGCTGGAAACTATTAAGTTTCTTCCTGATGGTCAGAGCCCAGGTTCCAACATGATTTTTGCTGAGGTATATTAAACTTGATAGACTTCTATAGAATTTTATGGAGCTTTTAGCAGATGTGGAAATGCCCTCCTTAGATTAGTTTAAGTTGCCACACACATTTTACAGTTGAGGATTTTTATGATCATGGGTGTATACATGTGGAGCTACCATCTATTGGTATGTTTTGTAATACTAAGCAATTTTGGAAACAGAAAAAAACCCTGGATGTTCCTCATGCTTTTCTGTTCTCACAAGGACTGGAGATACTTTCAGAAGATGCCTTTTGGAAGTTTTCTGGCCAGAATTTTCATCAATTTAATGTGGGCTAAGACTGTAGAAAACAATAAGGTTCCAAATTTACCAGATCTAGGTATTTCTAATGAAGCCAAATGCACAGTCTCCTGAATCCTATTGTATGTAGTGCCCTGTTTGCTTATATGTGAAGGAGTGAATTAAAATTTTAGGACACCTGGCAGACAATATGTTTCTCTGCTTACCATCTGCAGTGAAGTCTTGGTTCAGGCCTTATTTATTGTCTGTTGCATGTTACTTAAGAAGAGCTAGAACTGAGCATCATTTTTCAGGAGCTTAAAAATAACAGTGTAGATCTTATTGTTCATGTAAAATAACTAGAATTTATGTTTTGTCCTGCTTCAGGGAAAGAAATACAGCATGCCACCAGTGATCAATAATGAAAATTCCCTTTCAATGTCTAGACCTATGTTTAAACAAACTAAATTAGTTTTCTGTGAAGTAAAACAAAAAGTGCTTCTGAATTGTGAGGTAATCCAGACTGTTGAAAATCAGGAGCAGTGTTCAGGTGCCCTTAATGAGATTGTGCATTAAGAAGCAATAATGTTTTTGAGTGATGGCTTGAAATTTCTCTTGCATATGTGTGATAGTTACTGCTTTAGGAAACCCACACTCAGCTGAGGTATCTTTGAAAGATCCTACTAGTGCGGTGCAGACAGAAGCTGCCAGATTCGAGATGTCTAAAATAAGGATGCAAATTGCAATTAAAATAGACTGACCAATTTCATCTGACTGATGCCATTCTACTGCAGAGATTAAGTAAACCTTTATTTCAGGGTGGTGAGATCAGTCTTTAACCAATCTACACAAACTGATGTGGAATTTCTACTGATCTATAGGTGTATGACATTTTTCAAGGTAAAAAAAATCTGCAAATATATCTCTGCTGGTCTAATTGCATTGCAAGCAACTTGTGCCTTATTCTCTAAAGCCTAATACAAATTTTGAAAAGAAAAATGATTAGGTCAATCTGACATCTGCTGTGTGGGAAAACATTCCTTAGGAAACTGTGACTGTAGAGCTATCTGGGATCCCAAATAGAATTAATCCTAAGCATTTGTTTGCTGTCATCAACAACATTAGCGTGTATGAGCAGCAGTATTTACCTACACAGAAATAAAGAACAATGTAAGACCAGGGAGAAAGTCGATATTGTTTTTGCAGAAGAGTTCCTGTGATAAAACTAACTGGGCATTAGAATCATTGCTTAAATTGGTAAATGGCTCAAAACATCATCTCTGAGATGCTGAAGACTTTCTTTGCATGAAATTTTTCTTTGTGGCTTAGCATCTTGCAATTGTCCGAAACTTATTGGTCTTTGTTTTGTTTTGTTTTTTAAAATGAGTGCATAGAAATCCAAGTATGAAATGGGATTTTATTTTTTTTAATGTGCTTCAGAGATCTGAAGAATCACAGGCTCCATGAAAAAGGTGAATAGAGGGAATCAGATGAAAAACGTATTGCACAGATTCAAAATAAAATAGTTTTTCTGGTATTATGTATTTGAACTGTGCAGCTCATAGCATTTTGAGAATGCTAAAGACTGGTGACTCAGGTTTAATAACCAGCCAAACAAAATCTAACACCCCTCCTACCCCACAAAAGTGTGAGGAAGAAATCCCCATCCTTTCAACAGAAAAGTGTTGCCACTGATTGAAGAAATGTTTGATCCGTTGATGACTGAAAACTGAGAGTACACTTTGTGTTGCTCACATTTCCTGTTGCTCAGTGTCAGAAGTCAAGTAATAGGAGAGAGGGATTTTGAGTGTAGCTCTGGCTGTTCTTGTAACTGGTATGTAGATTTGTGTGGTTATCTTCAGGAAGATAACATCACTGAATGTGGAAGAGCATGTGTTGCACATTGCACTGCAAGCAACAGAACTGCCTTAAATAGTCAAATTAAGTTTGTGTTCTGCATGTGTAAATTGGTGGCATATCATTTGACTGAGATTAAGAGGAGACTAGTATTTGCTCATGGTTTTGACATATATTATTTTCCTTAGCACCACTCAATTTTGAGGGGAAATCTGTATTGCTATAGAGAATTCTTTCATCAGAAATTGTGTATTAAATGTGTTTGCTAGAAAATCTGGGGGTTTTCTAACTTTATTGGTTAAAAGTTCATTGTAAATGGCAAAATATGAAGAGCCTTGGACAAATATAATCATATGGTATTTTCTGTGATAGTAAAACTATTTCCTGATATAATTTTAATTTCTGAAGTATAGTAATTTGACTCCTCGGGGCAAATAAAAGGTTACAGATAGTTCTCTTCATGTTTTCAGAAGCAACTAACGAACTGGAGGTTGGTAAAGGTGTTTTTAAGCTATTTTTGGTGTGGTTAAACTGAAAGTTGAAAACTCCTCCTGTGGCAGATGTGTTCTTGCTGTATAGCTGCGCTCCCTGCATTTTCAGAAATACTACTCAATGCTTTAGCTCTGATATTGTACCTGTGTCTATTTATATGTATTAAACTTACTAAAAATGCATGAAAGTCTGTTTGCATTTGAAAGAACAAAACATTATAGTTTGCGTGCATATATATATATATATATATATATATATATATATATATGTATGTATGTATGTATGTATTTATATATTCTTGTAATCTATTTTCTTTTAACATGTTATGCTAGATCTCATCAGTGGTATTCTTCTTTACTTATGGCTACAAGGTTTTTTCTTCCACATCCAAAGTCAACAGGACTAGCATCTTTGATATTAGAACAGAGGGTCTAAGTCTGCTCACTATCTTCCTTGTAGGATGTTGGTGACATAGATTTGGTAGCAAAGGCCTTTAATTCTCACACTAAGCAGTACTAACAATACCCATACTGAATTAGAATATAAATTTAGTGTTTAATGGTTTTAATGTTTTCCCTCTGAATTCTGAAATGTATGAAATTTTGTATTCTATTAAGTCAGGATAAAATCCTTAAAAACTTTACTCTAATTTCAATTGATTTTTAGCTTTAGAAGCTTTTAAAAGATTGTAAATGCAAGCCAATCTCAGGATATTTCAATCACTTGATTGAACCATATTAGGAAAGTTTTGTGCAAATGTGCAAAAATAATTTGAAGGTTTTTATCTTGTTTTTCATTCAGTCTGGAAACTTCCCAGAGTGCCTAATTGTTTGCTTTTTTTCCTTTTAGATGAAGTGGCTCCTAAAGAAGTCAGCAGGGTAAGTGCTGCTCTCTATCCCCTCTAAAAACACGTGGCCCACTGTACACTTGAACTGATTTTTCCATAGACTGTGATCAAGATTTATCTCTATTCCCTGGTTATAGTGGATCTCCAGAGGAAAAAATGCTGTACAGACTGTCTAGAGAACAGTTAATAAGGAAAATAAATATTAAGAACACTTGATTGGCTGTAAATGAATTGAAGGGTGTTTTGCACTTAGAGTTCTGCCTATGCTATTTTCATGATCCAGTTTTAAAAAGGTACTGCACGGAAACCAGAAATTCGTGGGACTTTGAGCATAACATCAGACTATTTAATCAAGGTGCCTCAATAGATGGCAAGCATAGGAAGGGAAGAAAAATGCCCTACTTAATAACTCCCTTTTGAGATGTGGCATGATACAATGAGTTAAATTCTCTAATTTGAAATATTTTGCAGTGGTCTACATGAAATAAAATGTAAAATCCTAAAAAGCCACGTTCAGTAATAGACTCCCAACCCTAGCCTTGCATCTCATTGACACTGAGTCCTGCAGAATATCTGTCTGTGACTGAGGACTAATTCCAGGGATCTGTTAGGAGTGAGTGCCTTTGCTGTGAATGAGAAAATTTCACTTCAGGACAATCTGTTGCCTCCGGATGGGTCCAGATATCCTGAGGGAGTCCATAAGATGGGGGAGCCCTTACAACTGTCCAAGATGGAATCATAGTCCTGTTTTGGTCTCCTTCTTGAATGTCTTGCTTAAACTATTTCATGTTCCCAGGAGGAGCACAGTAGTGTCAGACTTATATTAAAAACAGGACAGGTTGAAAGACTGCAAAAAGTGGCTGGATGCTCTTGCACTCAGTGGAAGTCCTTTGGAAAATGCTAGAATGTGGAAAGAGTGGAGAACTAAGGCTGGTAATTGAAATCTCAGTTTTGTAACCCTGTGAGGAGAGGGCTGGGATGAGGGGGAGCAGAAGTTCACCTCATATGTGTCTACAAGGAAGAGATTAAATGTTGTCTAAAACTGAGTTCATTCAAGCAGACATTTTCCATATATATGATGTGCCATGGATTTATAAGGCTGTTGATATATTAGGTGAAAATTAGTGTGCTTTAGTAATTCATTAGTTTTCAACATGGTTTTTCCTCAGCCCTTAGTTTGCTACTGTTATGACAGTGAATACCTTTTGTTGTAATGTGGAATTATTGTTATTAGTGTATCTATATATATTGTTTTGATCTCAAAATAACTATAGATTTGCCTAAAAATCTCAAAGCCCTAATTATGTATGTGGGGAAGTTCCTTTTAATTGTCATTAATTTAGTAGATTAGCATTTACCTAAACCTCTGTAAAACAGAATTACAGAATATGTCTTGATTACCACATCTGAGCTATTTGAGGCAAAGAAAACAAGTTCTGAACCCCCAAGTCTGCCTTGCCAGTCACTCCCTGTGTCTCTTGGACTGGTGTCAGGCATCTCAGCCCCTCAAAGTCATATCTTGTGGCTTAGGATTTCCTAAAGATGGATGAGCTGTCACTTGAAGCCCTGGAATCAGTAGGGTGCAGATGATATTTAAGATGTTCTTAAGTAAACATTTTCTCCCTTGTTTTTTAGCCATCAATCATTGTGCACTTGGTATGTATACTGTGCTGCACTGCTCTTTGGTTTAGCTTTTTTTGAAGTGCAGTGCTTGAAGGTACTCAGGAGTACACCATGCTACAAATGAAGAGATTGGTTTGTTTGCTGTATTTTTGAATAATGCCATATATAATAACTTAGACCGTTATAAAGCATCCTTTTTCTTCAGCAGCAGCTCAAACCGATACTAGTTTAATTAAAATATGAACATAAATTAGAATTTAAATTAGCAAAGTTCTGTAAGTGAGTAATGTTTTTCAGACAAAAAGACATGTTCACACTGACTGAAAAATTATGAGTTTTGAAGTCATTAATTGTCACGTTTTTAATTCCTGAAAACAACTGCAAGACACAGCTTGTATCATAGGGAAGGAAAAATTAAGGTTAGTGAAAGGAAATTAATTGCAGAATTAAATCACTGATTGCTTTAGCAATACCATGTTAGCTAGAAAATGAGGTAGATGAAAAAAATCTTAAATTGTTGGAGAGTAATTTCAGTATTTTCAAGGGTTTCATGTTGCAGTTTCACACTTTGAAAATTTAAGAAATTTTGAAATGTAAGTTTTGAAATCCTGTTTAATAGGAACGGCATTTTGAATATATTATTTTAGCTTCTTAGTAGAAAATTAAAATAAAGCAGCAAACTTGGCTGTTGGCATTTCATTTCAAGTTTTTGAAAGAGGGGGAGAGGAGAAAGTAGGAGAAAGCAGGAGAAAACTTCCACATAATTTAAATTTTGAGAATTGTAGAATAGAAAAAAAGAAAAAAAATCAAATTTTTTTATTTTTAATTCTGGTCTACTAATGGAAATTTTCTCAATACTTTGGTGTTCAGGAATTGTTTGGAAAGATTTCCTTGTTTGGCCTGATATAGCATCCGAATGGTAGTGGAGGGGAAAGATTTCCTGATTCCTGTAGACAGCTTTTGGCATAAGAGCAGCTCTGGTTACAAAATACCTCATGAGCATCTGTGACCAATGAACCTGTGAACTTTTTTCTGAGTACTAGTTTCCAGTGTTTATGAAATATATGTAACTGGGGACAGAATCTCCTTATTGCACGATGTAGTATTGGGAACATCCTGGGAAATGCTGGGTTTCTTCTGCTCACTTACTGTGCAGATGTGTGTTGGCTGATCCCATCCATCCTAGCTACACAAGTGGTTTTCTGGGCAGAGGGATTTCAAAAAGAAAACCAACTACTGAGCTACTTGAGTGAAGAAAACTTAAGCTGAATACTTTGCTATTTTCCTGTTTAATCTGCAAAATAAACAAAAAGAGAGGTGTGTGAGCTTGAGCACTAAGTGCACATGTATTCATGCGCATCTAGACTAAAGATGTAGTTGTCTGACAACATTAGTGAAAACAGTGTGCTTTGGAGACATGTTATTCTTTTCAGTTGGCAAAAATAACCCCATTCCTTCATGAACTATAGCCAGGATTCTGTTCTACGTGCCGCTAAGTTTCCCGCGATCACTGTGTGCTCTTTTGTACCTCAGGTTCTGAAGTTTAAGTGAAAATACTCAATGTTCCTGATATGATCACGGCAAAATTAGCTGTTCATTTTGCTTAATAACTTTCCATTCCGTGTTTACTTGAACAATACTTCCAGTGAAGCTGCCTTTTGGCAAGTACCTTTGCTTTGTAAACTCTGGCAATGCCAACAGCAATTCACTTTACAGAAGTTTACCATATAAACACCAGAAAATTATTACCTAGCAAGTGACTTGCTCTTTTAGAGTACTTTATTCTTGGAAACAGGAATGATAGTCTAATCCTCTCCTTTCCCTTTTTGGACTTGCAGCTTTTTGGCAGCTGCCTTGGCACCAGCCAGCACCCAGCACAGTGTGTCACTGCCAGTCACAGAATTAGCAAGTGTGTTTTCAGTAAATAGTTGCAGTAATTGCATGTATCTTCACTGTGTGACTGATAATAAAGGTTTGGGCTCTCCATGACCCATTGGCAAAGCAAGCTCATTCCTTGTAGTATCTTCTTATTAAAAATAGGATTTAAATATTTTCACGTTGTCCCAGAACTGAGAACAGATTAATAAAAAAGTTAGAGGAACTAGAACAAATATAAAAATATATAAAAATATATATTTAGCCTTTAGAAGTGTTGCAAATGGCATTGCACCTATTGTCACGAGAAGATGCTTGTATAAGCTAATGTCTTTAAAAAGAAAACCTTGTGAATACTGTGGTAGTGATAAGCAACAGCGGTAGGAAAATGAAGAAGTTTATTTTTAATGTTGTACATGGTGTCTTTAGAGTGCTTGCAAGTCAAGTATTAGGAGGGAATGTCATTTTATAAAAAGCTTTTTAAAAAGAGGAGCAGTGTTCAGCCTTGTCAAGTTAAACTGAAGCTCATTATGCTGTTTTATTATATAATCTGGAGAGGTGATATAATTGAGATATTCATGAAGTTTTATGAGCCTTACAGTTAATAACAGATTATATGGTTACTTCTATGTAATCATAATGTTCTTTTCTCATAAGTGAGGCCTTTGCTTTTTATGATGTATTTTTTCTATTGTGGAGCAATTTATTTCAGTGTTGCCATTTGGTAACAGGGCAGGAGCTGATGGGAAGGTTAGAATGGACGTCAGTGAGTGGGGGTTATGGGGCAAGAAGCTTCTTTTAGGAAAGGTGTTCACCATCTCTATGAGGCTTGGACATCAGCTAAATCAAAAGGCTGGGAAATGTGTGCCTTCAAAACTAGTGAGTTCTTTCTGTGCAGAGTAAGAAAGCTGGTTTGCATCATAATAGGGCCTGTGCTGCCAAATGTCATCTCGTGTTTTCCCTTCTTTGCTTTTGTCATGAAGGCGTTTGATGAGTGAAGAAAAAAATTCATGAATACCTGCCTATGGTGCTGCAATGCTAAGCTTTATTTACCATGCAAGTTCTAACCCATGTCCTCTCCAGTCAAAACAAGAAGAATAGACGTCAGACAAATGCGTGTAGGAGCAGTTTTCTCTGAGGCTATGTACAACCATTAAAATTAATCACCTCAGCTAAGACTGCACTTTATAGTTGCTTGCTTTCCAGTGTCCAAGTTTAAAGAAAACTGGTTACACCGGCCAAGCCCAGTTACCTCTTCTGATTTTTTTTTTTTGAGTTTCCTCTCCAAGCTCATTGCTCCTCTGAAAGCCATCTCTGCGCTGTAAGTTTGCTCACCACATTCTTCAGTCTGAGGATTTCACATCCTTTGGCTCAGCATTTCCCCTTTGAAACAAGCAGTTTGATTAGTCTTTTGTAAGGTTGGGAGGTTTGTGTTTTTAAATTATTTTCTAAATGAAGTGCAGATCCATATTTTTGTTTATTCACATGTCCAGTTTATATGTGTTTACAGTGTTATTAGAATGTAGTTATCTTGTGGTTATCTATGCCCCCAAATAACAAACACCAGTTTCCATGCAAGATGGGAAGTAGCCATCAGTGCAGATAAACAATGCAAAATACTGCAGCCAGTGAAAGACAGGGTCTAGAAAAGGTAGCAGCACACATGAACATACATGGCAAAAATGTATACAACCTATCTCACTACACATAAAAAGGACCTGAATAAATTTTACTGTTGATTTAATTAAATAGGTTGATATCTTTTTTAACTTTTATCTTACTTTCCCCCTGCAGCCATTTCTTTCTTTATTCCCACTGGTCATCAGAAGTGCAATAACATTACTATAACTAAGCTAAACTGAGTCCTTACATTTAAAAAACGTAGGTGATTATTGTGATACAGGTCTGGCCTTTGTTTCTACTCTAGATGTCTGAATACAAATTGTGATAAAGTGTAGTGACACATGGAATGAATATTTTAAGTAATTTTAAACCAAATGTCTCCTGCAGGGCTGGCTGCCTTTGTCTTCAAGGGACTGGATTTAGTCACCAATATGTTCATTTCTAGTTATGCATTCCTTTGTGAGGGGGGGAAAAAAAAAAGACGGAAATGTAGAAGAATATTCTTCTGTTTAAAAAAACAACTTAGTATGTTGGTAAATAAAGTAATAGGGCCAAAATTCTTAAAAGACATATAGTATTTCTTTAGAAAAGATACAAGTAATTGAGTATTGACTTTCTTTCCAGAAGATGAGTTATGAATGCAACTGGAAAATTATATAGAGCAAGTCTCTAAAAACATTTTAGTTTATTTACTTATTTTTGTGACAACAATTTATTTTTTTTCTTTGAGAAGTACAGAAGTGTTGCTTTTGGGAAATTGTTTTTATAACGCAAGTATCAATAGCACTGAGAACTTAGGTATCTAAGACCTGTCATTTTATACTTCTGGTCAAGTATGAAAATACCTAGCATGAAATATTTTGGACTGACATCTCAAACAATAGTTAAGTTAATTCAGACCAATAAGAGTTCAAACAATTGTTCTTTTTTTTATTTGAAGGGTTTTTTTAGTTAATTTTAAAATTCTTTCCCTGATGACTTCTGTTGCCAAGACTACAGTTTTATAGGAAAGAAAACTCGTGCTGGCTGGAAGTTTATGAGGAGATTTTGTTTGTTTTTGGTTCAGCAGCTGGGGTATATTCTGTAGTGTCCTGATAGAGAGGAGAGGAGCTGTCAGTTTTAAAGATGACTGAAGAACCTTGGGTGAAATCCAGTCCCTGCCTAAGGACATTCTTTTGTGTAAAATGTTGCACAGAATTACTTGAATTCATTATCTGCCAGCTTTGATGCTGCCATTGACAGTTTAATTTGGGTGGTTTTAACAAGCTGGTTATCTAAAATATTAACTGATGTCACCAGATAGAGCATGGGTGTTTTAAACTCCTGGGTCTATGTACAATGACCCTGGCCTATGTACATCCTTTATTCTTAGTGATTTCACACTGTTGAAGAACTGAGCTTCCTTACAAGAAGCTCTGTTTGCCCCAAAAGATTCTGTTCCTGGTCCAGGAATTCCTTCTTACCTGGACAGCTGAGTTAATTTTTTTCTTTCCTAATAATGTCATTTTGATCTCATAAAGTGTGTTTGTTGTTAGGTTTTTGGGGCTATTTTTGTTGCTGTTTTGTGGTTTGTTTGTTTGTTTGTGATTTTGTGGTTTTGGTGAGGTTTTTTTTTTTTTAATAATACTGTATTGTTTGAGATGTTTCTCTTTGGTTTGTTTTTGTTTTTTTTTTTATTTTTTTTTCTTTTTTGGCCTGCTTACTTGTCTTTGATTGAATATATGTCCTCAGTTTCAAGTTCTCCTCCATCTGTCCACAGTGTGGGCCCCTGTGACACCTCTAGAGTGCCTTGCAATTGGATACAACTGTTGTATTAATGAAGGCTTTTTGTTGCAGCAAAGGGACTTTTTCTTTCCTGAAAAAGCATAAAAAACCTGTGGCACAGCTGCCCTATGAGCATCAAAGCACGGAAATAATCTTCATTTCAGTTTTTGGGTTTTTTTTTACTATATTGTGTACTTGAATATTAGTTTATTCATGTGTCTGAATTGTTTAGAATGAATAGTTAAAATTCATCTTACTCTACAGTATTAAAGTGTCTCCTTTACTGTTTATGTTCCTAGCCTCCCTGTTTGGTTCTAAGGCACAAAACAATTCTAAGTCACCTGTCATGGGTTGTTGTCTTCTCTTGCACTGAAATATTCTAAAAACTAAGAACCATATAAATATTTTTACATAAATCCTGTAAAAACGACCTTATTTTATATTTATGAATTTTATTATGAATATTTATAACACAATTTTCCTTCTTAATTGTTAGTCAATTTTCATAGCTTTAAAATATATACAGCTACTAGAAATATTATGCTGGTATGATAGTGCTAAACTAGTTTTGAGTCTAATTGAATTATTTTATGTAATGTCATTGAAATTCAGATCTTTACAGTAAATATATCAAAAAACTTGATAGACGCTGAATCTTTAATAGAAGGAAATCAGCAATGGAAAAAATGAATTAGGGAAAAAGTCAATGTGTATTAATAAAGTTTAAATTGCAAACTAAGAAACTCTACTTACTCCATATAACAATGTATATATGTAATAAACACTCCTTTTCCACCAAGTATGTTGAAGTTTTTTGAGGAGTTGCTTTCTCAAAGTAAGTTTTACACCAAATATGCACAAGTCTTTGTTAGCAACCACATTGGGAAGTGCTTGTACCAGAGTTTCCTGAGGACTTACTCAGTGTTTAAATACCTGGTTTCATAAAGACTGTTGTGGCTATTCAACCAAATGTAATTATGGTTATCCAATCTAAAACGCCTAGAACGTAATAAAAAAACTGTAATGAAAGAAAGACCATTTCGCAGAGTGACGGAGTGAATCTTTGTTGATGATTGATCAAGAATTACTTAATTGTGCATCTGGACAAGCTGTACTCATCTGGGCAGCTGTGGGTGTGCAGATGGTCAGTACCAGACGGGTGCCATGTAACAGTGGCTGGCATTACGCAGCTGCCGTCTCTTGTGTGACACGGGTGCGGGCAAGGCTTTGCCCTGCTTACCAAACATTTGCAAGCATCGGTGGCAGAGGTGAGGATAAAGGGCACATGGCTGTTATATAATTACTATGCATGTTGAACTGCTGCTTGATTAGAGGGAAAGCAGCTATTCCGCCGTGGCTCATTTTGATGATGCGTTCTCTTAACGTATTAGCTTTAACCTTTGAGGATTTGATTTAAATCCTGACTGTGCGTCACAGGCGAAAAGATGTGTATTCATTTCCAAGTTCTGAGAAGGCATTTTTCCACATGATAAAGTGCATGTGTGCTTGATTAGCTGTTGTTGCTCTAGGGTATGTGGCTACACATACTTTTGCAGGCTGGGGTTAGGACATCTGAATAGTGTAGACTCTTGTTCACCATTTTCCTGCTTTACGGCTACTTATGGCTACAGATTGTAAGTATAAAAGCTCTACTTGCATGAAACTATGCTATTGTTTTCTCCCTTTGAATAATAATCATATGGGAGTAAATATGGGACACAGCAGAGGGCAGGCAGTGGAAGCCAGCTGCCATATGGTGCTAATATTGGCGGTGGCATGCTGTATTGTAAACTCAAGACCTGCAGTAGTTTATGCATTTATGCAGTGTGACCTTACATTGCTGTCAAAATGTATAACCATCGCATCATTTTACAGAAGGAATTATGAAGTGTCAGGTTTGTTACACATTGAGAATATTTGGACAGCCTAGGACTTAAATGTTCTAATATGTCCATGTGGAGCAGTAGATTAATGGATTAAGAAGAGGTCATGGCAAAGATTGTATATTCTCAGGATCCATTTTAAAGTCAAGATTAAGATCTGCTGAATTTAAAGAAACTGGGAATTGATATTATCCAGCAAACACTTTTAAATTTTTTTGTTTGTGTAGCTTTTTGGGTTTTTTGACAAGAAGCATCAAAATGCATCCTAAGTATATATCTTTACATGCTCTGTATTCCTGACATAGTCTGTTTTATGCATGAAAATAAGAGGGGGTGTAAAAGTCAGATAATGAAATATATCATGTAAGTTATGTGCTTAATCCATCTGTAAGTGTCACATGTAGAGGTTTACCTACATTTACAGGCAGAGAAGATATTGAGCAGTTACACATATGCATATAAACGTTGGAGTGGTAGTGGGCTAGACTGTGATACTCTGAACATTTATGGTATTTTCCATTGTAGTTTATATTAGTCTGATCTATATTAAACTTGGCTCTGAAGTATGAATGAGCAGAAGAGTAAGCCTTAGTCTTTCAAGCAACATTATTTTGTTTAAATATCACCAGCTTAATTTTTAGTTTAAGCAATGTAATTTACTGCATCATGGAGTTCAGTAAGTAATTGACCATATTACTTTATTCAGTTTCCACATTACCAGTTTTGGGCAGGGTAATGAATCTTTGCTTAGTGCCAAGTATTGCTTCCTGTGAAATTATTGCTTGTGATGCTGTCATGCTACACATACACATTTAGTGCTGTTTTTAACAGCCCTTCAGAACTTGGGAAATGGATAAACAAATGCAGCTGGGCCCCTGAAGGGAGGCTGCATCTCCTTTCCTGTGAGATTTTAACCATATCATGCTGTTCCATCATACCAGCAATCAGCACCCCATGGCTTCCATCTAAATATCCAAACTGATTTGTAATCTGCCAGCAGATTTGATTTGTGTCTGCCATCATCAGTTGAAACAAATGCCTGTGAAGCCACAGTGGCTGGCATGATTTTGACTTGTGATTTTTGTCCTTCACTTGGTTGATGTTAATTGCTTCTGTATTTAAAAGGCTGAGCTTCCTGAGCTACCACCACCTGAAAGCTGTGGTGCTTGGCACATTCTGTCATTTGGCACATGAATCTGAGGTGGAAGATGCTAGCTAAGGCAGTTGCTTGCTTCCTTTCCTGGTGGACTAGGAGCTTAAAATGAAGGAGTTGAAGTTTACTGTGGATGTAATAGTCTGGTCAGAGAGAGAGAGAAAGCTAGATAAGCATTCTCATGAATTGGTCTGAGGGAGCTGGAGAGAAAGAATTGTAAACAATCCACAGGTGTTTTGTGATGAGCTGTTTTGCCCATAAGGTTGTTTACAGATGGGTGGTTTTTTAATTAACCAATGGTGATGGTGTTTGATTAAAGGACCAATCATGTCCACCTGTAGTGAACTAGAGTATAAAAAGGAATGGGTTTCCTAACAAAGTGAATTACCCTTTTGAGTGCTTTTGGAGTCCGTGTCATCTCTGACTCAATGGTGGCAGTCTACTTACTTGATAATTGTCATGTCTCTCATTTTCTTTAGACATTGTCCATGACCCTGGCTCAGTTTAGGTGATTATTAATTGTTCAGTGATGTTCTCAATGTGTTTTGAACAAATGTTTAATGAACAGAGGGTGGAGCGCTGTGCCTCTTGCTTAGCAGTGTCCTTGCTCTTCAGGCAGCTGGATTAGGACAGCTCTACTTGGCTCAGTACTGAAATCTTAACATATTATTTTTAATGAATTTGTATGTTTCTAACCTGCAAAATTCATGTCAGTTATTCTAAAATGTTCTTCTCATCTTTGCTTCCATAGTACCAGGATACGAATATGCAAGGCGTAGTGTACGAATTAAACAGCTACATAGAGCAGCGCCTGGATACAGGAGGAGATAACCAACTGCTTCTGTATGAGCTGAGCAGCATCATTAAAATAGGTAAGAAGGAGAATCAGATGTCTCTGAGCTGTTACTCAGCATCAGTGCACAGCACATTTCTTACGTGGTTTAATTAATAAAGACAGGTACTTAGGGATAACAGTGTTCCCATTGGATGTTCTCAGTGTGAACTTACTTCACCTTCTGTCCCTCAGTGAATCCCTGGCTGCACTGAAGTGAATTTCATCTGTGGAGAGAATTGCGTATCCAATTGTGATATTAGAGTCTCATGTTAAGTGAACCAAAGAATCAACCATTCTGGTGATGATGGTGTTGCAATTTCAATAGTGAAAGAAGGAAAAAAAAATCTATCACTAATGTCACTGCATACTTAAATTCCTTTTGAAACAATTGAAATGCTTCTGGAAGAAGGCATATCTTTTGCGTGATCTGAAACTCAGTTGTTTAACTATTTTTTTTCTATCTGATGTAAGTAAATTTTGTGGTAAGAAAATACTGCATATGATCAAAAGTTAAAAATTAAAACCAAACAAAACACTCTCAATAACAATACAAATGTAATTTGTCTTCTTTTTAGCCAGAGTGGATGTACTCAGACTTCAATAGGAAATGTCACAGTAGATATCAATAAGCTCTTTAGAAACGTTTTACTGTCCCAGCTACTTCATAATTCTGGTTTATATATATGATGTTTTAAAAGAACCTTTTCTCTGCAAAATCTGCTGATTTTGTTTAGGCAGTTATTTTTTATATTGACATCCAACTCACAGCAAAAGTAATTTGTTAATAAACAGCAAGTGAGACTGGACCATACAGAGTGCTTAGGTAGTACAATTTTTGTACTGAATAGCAGATGAGAGGGTTTTTTATATATTATTTCCTTTACAGTACTCATTTGCCTTGTAGGTCAATATACCTAGGTACTACAGCTGAAGGATTTAAAATCTGAATGCAAATTACTGTGCCCTAAACTCTTCACAATGCTGCACAGTTGACAACGAGCAAGTAACTACACAGTGGAACTTTTTTCCTTTTGTCAAAGAAATTAAGAAAGCCCTTTGATTTGATTGCACACAAATAAAGTGTTTTCCACTGAAATGTACTAAAAAGATTTTTGAGTTCATTCATAAAACAATAGGTATCAGATATGTCTTTTTACTCTCTTTTTAGAATGTGTATTAACTTTTGGAAAGACACATGATCCAAGCCTGTTGCGTAAAGCAGGCTGAAAAACATTTTCTGCTATATACTGTTCTGATTTTGAGGATAAGTTATGGTGGTTGGTTGACTCTAAACTTTTGAGAGTTTAAGGAACTTGACTTTACCCTGTTTCATACCACACTCTGAATCTGACAGAAATTTATAAAGTATAAACTTTCTTAAAAAAATAGTGAGTGTCACTATTTTTAATATGGGCTAGGTGCAGAAAATAGAAGCAGCTTGTTTGGAAACACGTTTTTATAGCAGTACTTGTAACTCCTCATTTTCCCATGATTTTCTCTCTTAAGGCAAGGACAAATGTAGCTTAACATTTACAATTGGCATTTGTTTTACTCATAGAAATTGTAGTGTTATCTGGCAGATTATATTGTAAATACATTTTTAATGTTACTTCTATTGTATGAATTAATTTGCTTTTACAGACATTAGGCCTTGGAGTATAGATGTATAAAGAAGTTTTTTCTAATTATCTTTTAAAATGCTTAAATAGCAATAAAGAAAGCAAGAACCTCTAACTTTAGAGACTCTTGGAAGTTTTAGGAGACACAGCAGAAGACCTTACCCTTGTGAATGGTAGATATTTGTCCTAAGTGGAATTGAATCTGTGATTTCACCTCAAAGATGTTGCCTAAGTTTGATTTATCCCTGTGAGTACAATTATTTCTTTTGTTATTGCTTTGACAGCTACAAAAGCTGATGGATTTGCACTATATTTCCTGGGAGAATGCAATAATGTAAGTATACTGGGTTAAAATGCTGCTTTTCTGTATGTTCACAAGTATGTTTTCTAATATAATAATAGTGGTAATGAAAATATATTCTCTGTATTTAGATCCTTGGGGTTTTTGTTGGTTTTTTAAAAGATTTGGCAGCAATGCTATTGTTTCTCTGACTCTGGAAGATTAACTTGTGATTTAACCCTATTATAAGTTGTCTTTAAGAAACACAAAACTTTACTTGGATTTAATGTCTGCGTAGCCTTTTCTTTGCATCTAGTTATCTCCCTGTTTTTTTAAATATTAATTGTCAGCTGCAACTCGATAGTGAGGTAATGTAGATTTCAGATGTAGGTTCTGGTTGGCATAAAATAAATTATACATTTAAAATTTATGAATTCAATTATTTTCTGATGTAATAATTCAAACAACAGCGAGTCCAGTAGTTCTTCTTTTGCTATTTGAATGTTAGAATACCTTGCATCTTTTTCTATCCAGTTTGATTTGTACAGTTAGCACGATACAAGACTCTGTAGTTATTTTGAATGGCTATCAGGAGGAAATTCATTGTAGTACTTCAGTCAGTTCCCTCAAATTAGGAATCAGAATTTGTCAGAAATTTTATGTCTTTCATTGGTTCAAGAAACAAGCAGTGATTAGAGAGGAAAATATTTTTTCTCATTGTATTTTTCCTTACTTTAAACAGCCAGTTTTATTAGCTTATTCTTTTACAGTCCATTAGCCAATTTCCTTTGCTCTTTGTGCAATATTTGAAGTAAAAAAAAAAAAAAACTGTAAAAATTACTTTTTTGAAGTAGTGGAAACAGAATTGAAGATGTAGAAACCTGCAAGTAAGTTGATGTGGAAGAAAGCCCATACAGAAATTTCCTATAATAAATGGAAATGAAGTTTTGCATTTTTTGTGATATAACTGTTTCACATAATAAAGATAACCCACTTTGTTATTCAGAATTTCTTTTTCCCTTAATGGCTTGTGTTAAGCATATAAACAGCATATATTTTTAAATAACTCTTTCACCAAGAGGTATAATTTAAGAAACGTGTTGTTCATCATTTTGAATGCCATCTCTGGTTCTCATTAGTAGGTGACAGCATTCATTGTCATGGGTAGGGGTGATACAAGCAATCACTGAAAATCTCCCTCCTGCTGCCAGAGGCAGGAACCTGCAGGAATTTCAGGCTTCATGCCTTCATCCCAAATGCACAGCACTGGCCAGCTTTGGTGGCAGTGAGTGCCTGCCAGCTGGGCATGCTCATCTCTAAATGCTTTGTAAAAGATTACAGTAAAATTAATTTTAATGCTTGAGACGAGGAGAATTCTTGCTATGGTGAGGTTTTTCCTATTAGATTAATGTGGCATAATATGGGATTACTCACAGCCTTCTGATGCCCTGAGGGCCTGGGTACTACATGACCTTCAGTTTTTTTTTTTTTTTTTTTTTTTTAAATCACATATTAGGCAGATGAATCTATTTGCTTCCCAGTATTCCAGTACAACTCTTTCCTGAAAAAAAAGCTCCAACCACTAAAAACACACATTGACTTTATTAACCAGTGCTATGTAGCTGCATAACCCAAAATGGAATGTTCTTCATGTAGTTATTATAGGGACTGATCCCAAGTCCTTTGAAGTTAGTGTGAGATTTTCCATTCACTTTAGTGGGCTTTGGGCCAAATTCATGTTTGTACTCTTGTAACTAAATGGTAATGCATTAGCCTATTTCTTATAATAAATTGTCATTGTAAATTAATTTGGATAGCCTTTGTCTCTTGAATATTTAATTTAAAAGATGTATCCAAGTGAGATTAGCCATTGCCCAGCAAGCACTGGCAATGAGGTTTTATTTATTTTTATTAAAGGTCTTTTAAAATGGGAACAAAAAGATTCTGCATAGCAAAAGCAGGAATGAGCTAATTCTTAAAGCTGAAAGTGAAAAAAAAAAAAAAAACCTTTTGATTAGCCTGGATGAAGTATTTGCTGAATATCTATGGCTGTGTGTTGAAGAATAGTCTCTGCTTTTTGGAGACTTAGTATTTAGGTGCTAGATATGTGACTTGAGTTTTGCAAATTTGGCAAAACCCTTCCCTTCCCCTCACTGCCACCCCCTGACCCTACTCCCCTAATTTGGCATTGGGCTTTTTGTTCATTAGCTTAGAAAATATCTGCTTGTTATCCAGCTAGGAGTGTGTGTCTGTGTGTGTGTGTACATAGTTTTGAGAATCAAGTTTTGGGATGGGAGTGTGTAAAAATGGAGGAATCCTATTAACAAGTAGTTAACTGCTTTCAAATGGTTTTTTAATATTTGGTGATGTGTGTGTTCTGACTATATTCTGTAAGGGAATTTGACTAAACCTGAAGCAAAAGCACTAACTCCATTTCATAACCCTGCTTTAAATGTATATAAGTATACTTTTGCTTGTTTAAATTAATCCAGATTTGAGAATTTTGGTCTCATCAAAGGAGCATTTTTGCAATTTGAGTTATCCTTAACTACCTGTAGCCTGGAATAAATAGTGAGTTTCTAATTAGGATATAAAATAATTTTTATTTTACAAAAATGCTTAATTTTTGCAAAATGAAAACTGGCAAATGATTACCACATACTTTGTGCTATTATTTCTTAATTTTAAGAAAATTGCCATATCGTTATAAATTGCTTTTGTTATGGATTATTAAGAGTGCATAGTAAATCATTCTTTGGTGCCATATTTAATATAGGCAGAATTTTCTTTACATGAAAATTACATTAGTACTGAAAGAAAATTCATCTAGTTTGAGGAAAAGCTCTAGATTAGCCAGTCCCTTTCTTTTTGCAAAACATAGATGATACACTTGCCTTTTAAGGAGGACAATACTTTAGAAAAAAATCCTTTGGAGTTTAATGGCACGAAAGTTAGTTTGTAAAAATAGCTGTCCATATAAAAGATTTCTTTACAGCCTTATTTTCTTTCTCTCTATTGAAGTTTACATACTATATTAGAGTTGGAAAACAGCAAAAGGACTAAGTAACTTCTGGCTGACAGTTCAGGTTGAATGCCTTCAGGATATTGACTTGAGTGAATTTGCTTGAAATAGAAGATGCCACATCAATTGCAGAGTCCAGTGCATTTCTTTATGCAAGTATTACTTAGAATTGCTGCCAAAATGGTTCCAGTGTGGATAGTTCAGTTATTTTAGCATCCTTCTGGATGTTCAGATTGCTTGGAAGCATTACCACTCGGTGCAGTCCTAACTGAGAATGCTCTGATGGTAATTCTGCTTTTCAGATGATTGCCCTCTAGCAGGTAAGCACCTCTTGCATGCCCAGCTCCTTCCTTCCCTGTGAAGTTGCCCAGTGTTTCAGAATTTGGTTCTGCCTGAGCTAAGTGTATGCTAGAATGTAGAAGTACTTGTGCTAAAAACCATAAAGCTTCCTCATCAGGGTCATAATCTGAACAGACCTGGGCCCATACTGCCTCTGGTTTTTGAACTTTCTTCATATCTAAGGGATTATCTTTGTCCATGGGTTAGTGTAGTTATGCAAATAAAGTTATTTTTCCTTAAGGTACATAGCAGCTGTTTTACAAATACTATATACTGGAGAACAGAAACACTTCCAAATCAAACAGGAATGTTTCCCAACTCTCTGGCAAAGGACATTTTCTTTTTTATTTCTTATGGGGATGAATGTACAGTTCATAATTCTCCTGTTATGATCTTAATTATCATCTTCAAACATGTCTTTAAGGATTTACTGAATTCCTCATATTGGATTTTGTGTGTGTAAATCAATTGTCTAAGTATCATGCTAGCTAGGCATTTAAGTTCATTAATTGACATCTTTACAAGGCACTATTTCTAAAATCACAGTTAGAGTTCTTAATGTACTACTACATTAATCAATTCTTCAGATACTTCTTGTTTATGGTTCTTACTTGTATGAGTTGTTTTCCTTATGATTACACCGTGATTCCTAAGTAAAGATGTATGACTTTGTATTTAGCAGACATACCTTTAAAGCAGCTTTTCCTTGATCTTGTGTTACTTAGTTCCTGAAACTGCAAATTGTGTTGACACACAGGTTATCCTCGCTTCAGACAGAAGTTTCCAATAGCTTTATTGTAAGAAATAATTATGCGAGAGCCCAAATATGTGCACGTACTCTGTGCTTCAGGGTGTGTTTTATTAAGCCATTCTTGAATTTCTGGTTGGGCAAAAGTGGTTAGTGCTTGATGTGTATGCAGTGCCACCTAGTGAGTTTGTTAGGTGGGTGATTTGAATCATTAAGAACACAGGAAAAAACGTGTACTGCTTACTAACTGTCTCCAGTTTTTGAATGCACGGACATATTCTCTGAAATTTATTTCCAGGTGAAATACTTCTAGTTGAAAGTCAATTCAGGAAACTTTGATCTTTATCCTTGAATCATTTCTAAGACCATGGGGTTTTTTTATATTTAAAGTGGAAGAATCTGCTGCTTTCTTATTTGCCAGGGAGTAGTGATACTCAACAGACAGTGAAAGCTCTTGTTTAGTTACAGTGTTTAAGTTTGAGTCAATAAATTTTCAAGCTGAACAAAATAAATAACTGCCAAAATGTGTTTTAGGGAAATTTTGGTCTTGTTTAATTTAGTCTTTGGGTAAGTGGACTTGTGGAATGTGTTCATGATGAATATAGTATGATAGAATATCGTGAGTTGGAAGGGACCCATCAGGATCACTGAAATCCAGTTCCTGGCTTGCACAGGACACCCCAAGAACTGGCCTGTGCCTGAGAGCAATGTCCTGAGCTCTGTCAGGCTGGTGCTGAGACCACTTCCCTGGGGAGCTGTTCCAGTGCCCAGCCACCCTCTGGGTGAAGAAACCTTTCCTAATATCAAACCTAAACCTCCCCTGCCACAACTTCAGGCCATTCCCTCAGTCCTGTCACTGGTCACCACAGAGCAGAGATCAGTGCCTGCTCCTCCTCACAAGGAAGCTGTAACTGCAGTGAGGTCCCCCCTCAGTCTCCTCTTCTCCAGGCTGAACAGACCAAGTGACCTCAGCTGCTCCTCATACAGCTGCTCCTCAAGGCTCTTCATCATCCTGGTTGCTGTGCTCTGGACACTCTTAGAGCTCAATGTCTTTTACATTGTGTCACCCACAACTACCCCCAGCACTCGAGGTGAGGCTGCCCCAGCTCAGAGCAGAGCAGGGCAATGCCCTCCCTTGCCCAGCTGGTGATGCTGTGCCTGATGCCCCCCCCAGGACAGGGCTGGCCCTCCTGGCTGCCAGGGAGCTGCTGACTCAGGTTAAACTTGCCATTGACCAGGTCCCTTTCTGTGGCACTGCTCTCCAGCATCTCATTCCCCAGCCTGTGCATGCATCAGTATATACTATAGACAAAATGCAGAAAGTGCTACAAAATTAGACAGAGTCCAGTTGTTTGTGTTTCACTATGAGAATGGGAGGTTGTTTTGCATAAATCTGCAAAGATTTATCCAGGTATCTGGTTTTGCTTAATATATTCACTAATGCATGGGTAAAAAAAGAATATAGGACTGCAGATATGTTTGTAGGAGCGGATCAGATTTCAAAATGGGCTTTAGAAAATGATCAGAAGAAACCAGACAATGTTTCAGCTAAGGAAAGTACTTGGCTTTCCACATATTGCCTCTGTCTGTGTAGGGCAGTTGATGACTCTGAGAAAGATTCTAGGGTTTTCAGTGAATTTGAAGGTAAAAATAAGTCTGCAATGATCATTGCTGTATTAAAAAGTACACTTATGTATGTAGCACAAACAGAACTCAAGCTATAGTGTATTTTTCCTTTTTCTCTCTCCACTCCTGAAGCTCCAGATGGAATAAAACATTTAAACACAGTGCTTTAAAAAAAACAGGATTGGCGAAGCTGAAGTGAGTTCAGGAGAGAGCAGAGAGAATGGTCAGGAAACAAAAGCAGTGGTTTTGCTTAGTCTAAAGAGAAGAAAGTTAAGGAGTGGAGATATGCATGGATAAGGCAGAGAGGAAGGGAACCATCTCCAATACCTATGATGTGTAGGGCAAGAAGCAGTGTGCTTGACTGGGCATTGGGAAAACTTCCTCAGCTGTGGCTGTAATGAAGCATGACAGTCTGTTGCTTGTGCAAGCTCAGGGATCCTCATCCCTGGAGGAGTGTTTGGGATCTGCTCGGCCAAATGTCTTAGAGAAAAATGCTTAGCTGACCATGCCTTAAAATGGAAGGGATGGTAGGGAGGCATGTCAACTTGGTTTTCTGTGTCAGTGAACTTCTATAACTCTCGTGGTGTTTTTCTTGTGTAAATCAACTGCAAAGTTTCCAGGAGTTAAGTGCAGTTAAAAATTGATACTATTCAGAAGGGTGAACACACAATCCCCCTGCCAAAACCAAAAGAAACCAAAAGAAAAACAAACCAAACCCAAGTTCTACAGTAAGTGTAAGTGCACCATCTTCATTTCACAAGTATCCAACACTTGTGTGTGCTATGCTGCTTAAAATTGCAAATCTCCTCTAATACACTGTGCTATATTGCAAATGAAACAACATCGTTTTATAAACAATGGTGTTAGATGCTGGTGTTTTCTTCTTCTTTTATCCCTGTGTGCCTCATACAGTCAGACTGCTGCACTTGTGCTTAAACCCACAATTGCCTAGAGCTCTTTAAGGTTTTAGCATGGTAGTATTGGGCTCCTACTTCAACTATGCCACATAACAATTGCCAGGGGTTTGGCTGTGAATAATTTCCAGATTAATTATGTTAGTTTGTTTTTTTTGGTCATCTTTGTCTATTATGCTGAGTTTTTTTCTTGCTAAAAATCCAGGCCTTAGGATGCAGCCTTTGTAAATATCTGCAGATAATTTTATCATTTGGTTGTGTGGTCTTAAGTTGTCCTTTACCAAAAGTAAAAATCTATTGCTGTTATTGAACAGAAACAGATGTGAGCACCAGAGGCCATTAAACTCACTTAATATCAGCTTGATCAATTTCCATTTTCTCTTTAATTTTTTCTTTCCCCCAAGCATCAAATCACATAGCGATGCTTTAGTATGAAGGCTTTCATTTAATGTCAGTTGAATATTGAATGATTTCCCATGAAGCATATTTAGGACCAGTTTTATGAGCAGATTGTGCTGAGGAATAAACTAGATCAAGATCCAGTCACCTGTACCACCAAAATAGTTTGTTAGCAGAATGTTTGTCATATGTGTACTTAACCTTCATTTTAATCATTAAACCTGGTTCTTAACCAGACTGCTATTCTGCAAGGAAATTTTAGAAAAATTGGTTTATGATTGTCATTTGCTTAGTTATAAGTAGTTACACAAAAAGAAGAAATAACTGTTTGTGAAATGATGATAATGAAGATGATGATGATGAATACATGTTGGCAGTTTAATTACAATCCTGACTTTATGTAGTTAGTTGAATGGTTTCTAGTTCTTGTGAGATAGGATTTGGTGTTGAGCTGGATTCCAACAAACTGCATACCAACAGTGACTAGAAAAAGAGCATCAATTATACTGGTAGTTGTCTTCTTCATCAGAAGAGCCCAAGATGGAAATCACTGAAAACTGCAGTTTTCTTACTTAGTGCTGTAAAAATATCTGTTAAGTGTTGTGGATGCTATTGTGTTATGAGACTTGCTGCTACTCCTCACATTTTCTTTTATTGGGATTTTAATCTGCTGTCTCTGTCAAGCATTAGATTTTCACTAGAAAAACCAATAATGGGGCCAAGTGATGCCAGCATGACAAGATAAACACGAGTATTTGTTCATGTGTGTGCTCTTAGCTGTTAGAAATGGAGAGTAAAGAAGGCTTTTTCAGCCACAGTAAGAGATTAAAGATAAATTACTTAATAATTTTACTAGACTGAGTGCATAGTACCAAGGAAAGAGCACCAAAACCATGGTATTATGGCTCATTGAGTATATTCTGATCTTGTTATGTATCTGAAAGCCAAGTTTATTTGTGAATTGAGGATGTTGTCATCTTTATATCCCTCAAGAAACAGTTACAGTACATCATTCTGCATTCCTGTATACTGGCAGGCTTGTATATACATTGGTATTTTTAAAAGATATTAGAGACAGCAATATGTTGCCTATACCTAGAGTGCCTAAGAAACATGGGTCATAGAATAGAATCAATAGAATGTTTTAAGTTGGGAAAAACTCTGAGATCGTTGAATTCAACTATATAGCCTAATGCCAGCAAAATGAAATGGTGAATTTTGCAACATTTGTCTGTGTTCACCAGTGTTTAAACATTTGTTAAGGTCATAATTTATTTTGAACTTTCTGCTTTGCTTCAGTTTGTTTTTTTAAGAACCTCTTGATCTCTGTGTTCATGATAGGTCGTTAGTGGATTCCAAACCACACTGTTACATCCATCAAAATTAATAGGAGATTTTTTGGCTGTGGACTTTATAAAAGTGAATAATTAAGTGACTAAACAAGGAGGGGAGGAGTAATTTTGAAGATTTTAGGCCCACTCAGAGCAATCTGTCCTGCCACAGATGGAAGGAAAGAACCTCATGTACTCTAGGGTTTCAACAAGTTAGCAGAAGTTATTGATGCCAAACTTTAGCGTTCCCCTGCTTACTACATTTAAGGAAAGAAGTCCATCACCATATGGAACTTATTGGAAGAATAGTTTTAATATGGTAGTTAAGACTGCTGTAGGAAAGGAGGTTCTGTCGTTGTCTGGGAGGAGGATAAACAGGTTAAAATTAGGAATTACAGAGTCCTGTGGACTGCCAGGTGCCAGAATGCCTGAACCTGGAAGCTTCCAAAGGATTCTCTCTCCAAGCCAATGTTTGTCATTTTGGTAGTTTTTGGTTGCCTTCTCTCTCATCAGCAGAAGAGATACTTAATGCTCTTTTTACACTAGTTATCTTTTAGTACTTATCTTTGCCTGGAGAGAGACAGTAACTGCATTATCAGTAAAGAGCTATTTGTGTTTGTCCCTTTCTGATACTGACTTAGAGCCTCACTGAAGGTGATGATAGCAGCAAAAGAGTCTGTGAGCAGTGCACAAACATCCTGCTGTCTCCTTTTTCTGCATTGTGAGTTATCAGTATAGTATTTGGGAAATCAGGGGTCCTAATATTCTCATATTTCCTTTTTTATTGACTACATATTGGGTAACTTGTGGATGAAGATCCACTTCTTTCTTATTTTGATTATTAATCATTGTTTATTATCATTACCAGAAACACAAACTGTCTTTTTTGAACTAAAATATTCAGATAAACTGAGAAAATGCAAGTTAATTTGAAAGGGCCAAATTTATTAATTTAATTTACTTGTGAAGCTGTATGCAATATATTTGATGTCTGTATGGAAACAATTCTAGTTACCTTTTGAGCTAGTGAAAGAATATTGGGATGTAGGTTTGCAAATAAAAAGAATGCTGGAGTTCACAGTTAGAAGAAAGTAGGTGTCCTCCAAATTTTATCATTACTGCAGTACTTTTCATAAGTATTTTCTTAAGAGAAAAAAAAAAGTGAGCTGGATAGGTTATGTGAGAAACCTGCTGGTTTTTGACAGTGTTAATTTTAGAGAGTCTCATAGAGTTGTGTCTGTGGGGTGTCTCGGAGATTATTTCAGTAACATGCCATAGCAGGGCAGAGCACAGTTTACTTTGTTTTGTTTGGCTGACCTTGCCATTGATGGCTTCTATTTGAGACATTTCTACATAATTAATTGGCAATAAACATTTAAACTCATTCAAATTTAAATTCATCAAATATGGAACACACAAACACAGCAATTTATTTGGTGTATGTATAAAGTCAGTGTGGAATGGTGGAACCTTATGGATTGATTTCAGCTCATATATGGTTAGGAGAAAAATTGACTTTCTTTTTGATAGTGCTGAATGGTTAGGATAAGATTATCAATTCTTCTGCACAGTCATTTCTACCTCTGCAGTCAGGAGGAACAGTAGCAAATTTAGAACCTTTTGGGTAGTTAGAAGAGTTTCTCAGTCAGTGACCCCTTAGCCACAGGTTTGCAACTTTCCTTAGAAGCAGAATGGGGTTGCTTCTGCAAAACTCTTTTTTTGCAGAAGCTGGAAGTAAAATAATGTTCACAAACATTTTCCAGTGTAGGGAAACTTGTTCACAGCAGTACTTCATTGTGTTAGCAACAGAGTGGTTTGCCAGACAAAATGAGGCACAAGGACACAGGAAAGACTGTGCTGGTGGAAGCAGCCTTAGCAGGCAGTACTTGATAATGTCAGCACATGTTTTTGGCCACTGAAGGTGTGGGAGAAGTGAATTCTTTGTTTTCTGGTGCAAGTGGTTGCTTGGTTTTCTTCCATTTTTTTTCTTGTTTTGAGAAGCTCTTTCTGAGAAGAGAAAGATTTGTTCATTGTATTATGATTAGGGCTGGGCATGACTCAGGAGATGGGTGTGAAAAGAACATTTTATACACATAATTTAAGTAGCACAGTTACTTTGCTAAATGTAATGCATTGATAGCTTACAAAAATAATCAAGTGTATCTGAAACTTAGAAGAAGGTGTGAATAAAAAGAGTTATTCTTTGGCATCTTCAGCAAAACCAGCTTTGCTCTCTGGTGTCCTGTTGATTTTGACTCATTCCACTACTTGGACTACTTTGATCAGACTATTAACATTCTGTTGCATCTCTACAATTTGTAGTACTCTGAAACAGAAGCCACCTTTTCAGTGTTACTTTTCCTATTATAAGAGTGTATTTTAAATAGTAAATCTTAATCATATAGTATAGCAGATCAGACTATGATATGTATTTCAGTATTTCTATGCTCTTTATATTTTACCACCTTTTTTATTTTTTGAAAAATATTTTATACCAGAACACTGATCTAAATAAAGAAAGATCTGTGGTTTCTTCAGTTTTATTAGAATAATGTACTTTTTTTTTTTTTTTTTTAGATCATGGTGTGCTTTTTTTGGCTATGTTATGTAAAATGTTCTTTTTCATTCTATTTAAGTGCATGTAAAAACATGAACTGAAGCTTATGAAGGCAAGCAGCTGTGAAACTAAATTTTTATTTAAAAAATATATGTATCTTTATTAGATTATAAACAAGTAAGAGTAAATGAAGCTTTTTATTCTGGTAGATTGAGTAGGCTTGTTCTGGCAGATTCAATGTATTGATTTGATAGTTTCTGATGGTTTGGATGTTGCTTTTTTTTTTTCCTACTTTCATTCTTGCAATTCACATAGAAAGTAATCATTCTGACTTTTCAAGTGTATCTTACTTCTAGCGGCCGCACAAAGATGTTGTGAGCATAAATGGGTTTGAAGAATAAGGTTCAGGTTTAGGATAAGAATAAACAGAAAATTTTATGATTTCTTGTGCTTGTACTGTAATGCACGACATCAAAATGGAGCAAATAATGGGAATATTCAGCAGCTAGTCCATGGAAGAAGCAGCTTTCCTTCCAACTGAAAAAATCACTTGTCGGTGCTAAAATAGTTTTGGGTAGCTTGATTTTCGTATTATTTTTAAGACAGTTTAATTTTCATCTATACCACATATTAGCAAATAAATAACTGGATGGAAAACTCACTTTCTTGTCTTGGTGAATTTTTTGGGACTGACTTTCTGCTTAAGAGAAAAGTACTCAGTGATTCTGTCAGAATTTTGAGTGTTTTTCTCTTGAGCTTACCCAATACCCTAATTTTTGGACTACTGATTCTTCTTGGATGGACTTCAATCTTGTTTTGCCTATGAATTTCATACTTTTAATTGGCCATTTTTCCCCCTCAGCATAAAGTCCCAACTTTCTCCCTGCAGCATGCTGGTAATCTATTACAGCTAAGCAATCTTCATCACTGCAGGAGTACCTTCATATGGTGCATTATATTGCATCTCTTTAGTTTCTGAACAGTTCAGTGGGGCTTTTTTGGAATTGTTTAGTACTAGTTCTTTATCACAGACCATGCATGTTTGTAAATAAGGGAGAATTATGAGAGGATGCACCTCTTATCATCATTTCATTTTCTACAGCTGATAGTAGGTGCTGAATTTTTGTATGCAAATTTTACCTGTAATAATCCATGCCAGGAAACAGTTCCTGTCTGATTACAGCCTTAATGAAAGCAAATTCTAAGAGGGAAATTAATCAGCAGCACAACCCGTGGCCATTCTTAAGAGGAATGTTAGTAATACATTGTAGTGTGGCATTGTCATCTATCTCTGGTGTTATATAACAAGAAATTCAAATATTATCTCTACTTTTTGAGTATTTTCTATTGCTATAAATAAGTGCATCCTAGATAAAAAAAAATTAAGGTAATGTTTTTCTTACAAGGTAACGTTTTCTTGTGTGAGTTTGTATGCTGTGTATTATGTGTTCAAAGTAAATGCAATCCTACCCTGATATAAATAATAACTGACTTAAGTCATCCACTGTGCTCCTGGACAACTCCTGGACAACAGGAGTTGTCCAGGAGTTGCCTGGATGACTTTAGAGTGAGGTTTTCTAACATTTCAGAAGAATTAAGTGAAGTTTATTCAACTACTTTTCATTGTCAAAAGCCGTGTTTCTCTGCATTATCTACTTTATTCTACATAACTGTAGAAGTCTGTTCTACATAACTGTAAAAGTAATCATGCTTTCTAATTGCCTTTTTTTTCTTTCTTTCTCTTTTTTTTTTTTCTTTCTAACTAGAGTCTGTGTGTATTTACACCACCAGGAGCTAAAGAAGGACACCCACGACTCATTCCTGCAGGGCCCATTGCACATGGCACTACTGTATCTGCTTATGTAGCCAGATCCAGAAAAACGTTGTTAGTAGAAGATATTCTGGGGGTAAAAAGCTTTCTCTTCTTGAGATATTGCAGCATGTTCTTAAAATGAATGTTTTGATGCTGAAATGTGTATTGAGATGTATGTTTCATGATACATTTACATCTGTCCTGATACCAGGAAAGTAAATCTGAGTTTGGATTAGCTGATGGAATAACTTCAGAATATTTCATTTATTTCTTGTTTCAAAGTTTTGGGGTTTTTTTCACTTTGTGTTTGGGTTCGTTTACCTTTTTTTGGTTGTCAGGTAAAGGACATGATGGAACCACAGTCACTTAGAAAAAACAACCAATCAAAACTCCTGTCCTCTTGGTCTTGAAATATTAACCCCAAACAAGAATACTTTCATATAGTCAATCAAATTTGAAAATTTGATTTAATTTTAATACAGGGCTCACACTGACAAGAATGTCAGTTATAATTCTGGTTATTAGTGAGGATTGTTATCTCTGCATACTCTAATGTAAAGCTAGAATACTGATAGTATCAGTGGATCTATATGAAAAGTGCAGTAATGTAACTGATATCAAAAGTCAACCTTTTTTCTGTAACATGAGTTGGAAGTTCCAGAGATGATATTCTGATAATTCTTGGCACTCTGTATGTCTGTCCTTTTTCTTTTTTTTTAAACGCTTCATCCTTTAGTTGCATCTATGGTATTTTATGAAATTGGTTTTTAAGCTGTACTTTGTGTGAGCACTTTATGATTATTTGGTTATGAGGGCTCCAAGGAAGTTTACATTTTATTCTCTCTTCAGTGTTTCCTATCTTTTCAAGTACAGAATAACAATTTTGGATACTGTGGCAAAAAAAAAAAAAAAAAAGGACATTGATGTCTCTACTTTCAACAAAATTATTTGCTAAAAATGGTATGACCTTAGTTGGGCAAACCTGGGCTATAAGCAAATATACCAGATGCCTAATGTGAGTACACTTAAACAGAACCACAAAACCAAAAGGCAGAAACTGCTTTCCCTGTTGTAATAGTCAGTGCTTTCTACACACTCTGGGCTATTAAGATTTTATGTATTGGAATGTTTTTTCAGTAAATTAAGGGTTTAAATTTTTACAGGTAATTTCCAATTAATATCATGATATCCTTACATGCAAGAGTTCTGTATTTTGATTTTGCATTCTTACTAAAGTCATGGGGTTAGTGAGGAGGAGTTTTGAACTTTTTTGTTGCTTTAATATTTGTGATTCATTGGCCAAACAGCAAGATTCATTTTGGTGAGATGGTTTGCCTTTGTGTGGTTTTAGAAGCTTCTCAGCAGTGAAAGGGAAGCGCATGCAGGTAGACTTGCCAGCCCTTTTTTGTGGGAGGACAGAACTAAAAAGAGAAAGCAGAAGACTCGTGTTTCAAAGTGCCTCCCACTCTCTTTTGTCTGTCATTTGTTCAAATTGATTGTCATCTTAGTAATTAAGGTAGAGATTACTTGCTGTTTTCTTTGAGAAGTGAGAGATTTTGATCAGCCTTGAAGGGGTGTCTGTCTTGCCTAAGCACAGCCTGCAGGGAACATCTGGTATAAATCAGGTACTGAAGGGCTGATGTGCAACGAGGTGGGTCTTGCACACTTGGCACTTGGTGCTGACTGCCTTACTGACTGTAGCACCCAAGTGCTTTCTTAGGTCTGCCTGAGCTGTCCTGCATGGGGAAGTGAAACCATAAAGCCTTGAACATTCTCTATGAGGATTGAAAGTTATGTATTTTGGCCTTATATAGCAGCTGGTAGGGTTATTTTAACATTTGTTTCTGTGTCTTTTGCACCTGTTTATTCAGTATGTGTAAGAAAAGGAAGAAGATGCTTAATCTCATGCATAATTTTTTTGGGAATGCATTTTCCTCTGCAAGAGTTGGTTAAGGATTATAACTGTATAACCTAAAGCCTTAGCCTCAAGTTTCAATTTTTGTTTTCTTTCAAGCACTGTTGCCTGCTCTTTAAGACTGAGGTCTGAGCAGTCTGCTTTGTGATTACAAATTCTTTGGGGTGTTTTGGAGGGAAGGGTGTTGGAGTGGTAGTGTTGCTTGTTTGGGTTCTTATTTAATCTGGACTGGCATTTGCAATAAAGTGCCATCTTTTCTGCCTGTGAGAATAGAGAAAAAAGTATTATATAAACAAACTCAAAGCTGAGTGTAACATCACAGCAATGATGACCTTACATCAATAAGGTTATCTGTATATGTAAATTGATGCTGAGACTTCAAAATTACATTTCTTAGTAGACGTCTTACTGCTGTGTAGAAATTATGCTGAGACATGAGTTTTAGTGACTTTTGTGATTTTCCTGCAGATTTGCTCAGATAGGAGGAGGAGGAAAACATCAGTATGTTTTTGCTGTCAATGCTTTATCAGATATTACATTTTATCAGATTGCATTTGCATTTTCTAGGATGAGCGATTTCCCAAAGGTACCGGACTGGAGTCGGGGACCCGTATCCAATCTGTTCTGTGTTTGCCAATTGTCACAGCAATTGGTGACCTGATTGGCATCCTGGAGCTTTACCGTCACTGGGGCAAAGAAGCCTTCCACCACAGTCACCAAGAGGTGAGCTCGTGTGCAGCCTTTGCCCACTTCCCCGCCTTGGTCAGAACTTCACACCCATCCCTCCCCCACTCCAAACTTCCTCCTCTTACTCGTGAGTTTATATCTTTTCCGTGCTTGATTTTGTTCTTATTAAAAAGCAAATAGGTGGTGATTTGAATTTTCAGTCAGAGTAGGTAAAAGAGACAAGTACGGGGCCACATCAAGAATTTTACCTTGTGTTCTTTTGTGGATAAACAGATTCAAAGTTTCTTTATTGATTACAAACTCAATACAGAGTTGTTAAAGAAGTTAACATAGGGCAGGTAGATGAAATGTAAGTGTAAACATCAAAACCCTAAAATCATTTTGTATAAAAAAAGACAAGGCTTGGTTATCCTGAGTCTCAATCTTAACTTTCCAGTACAGCTTTGCTTTACATTTTGGTAAGATTTAAAAATTATTTTCGTTTACTCTTTGGTGTGGCTTCTCAAGTAATGAGACCTATCCTAAAACAGAGTGTTACAATGTTACAGCAACAGTTTATCAAGTCTCAGCGCTGGGTCTCGCAGGAGGGGAGAGAGATTTTTCTTTAAATCAAACGTGAAGCAGAAGAGGTTTCTGATCTTTGCATCCATGTTTTTACTGCCACATGCTCTCCAGCACCAAGATGTGTCTGTCTAGGTGGTGTTTCCAGTTCCAGGTATCCAGGTAGTCCCTCCAGAATTCCTTGCAACAGAAGGACAAGGGATGCTGTCTGTCAAGTCTTTGTGGTCTCCTGGTTGCTTTCTAGGTTGACAGCCTTGTGCTGGTTTTGGGTCAGGCTTTTCTTTAGCTTGTAGGAGCTGATAGCTTTTGTCTCTCTCTAGCCTGTCCCATCTCTGTGAGTTGCCAGGATCACTGTCCTTTGTCTCCTGACTTAGATGCCCTTAAAAACTGTGTGTAGAAGTGCTGCCACCTGGATGACCTGCCAGTCTAGGTGGTGCTCATAAAGCTCTCCTCTGCTTTTTTAACTTTCTATGCTTCTCCATCCAGAAATTCTCATTCATACTCATCTTCCCCTTTCCATGACTGTTCTGCATGCATTACTCTGTTCATATAAGTCCTGTGTAGCTGTGTTGTCCATACACATCCATTTGTCAATCTGAAGTAAGGAGCTGTTTGCCAAATACCAATGGATTTGACAATGGAGCAGGTGTTGCAAAGGCCATTGCTGTACTAAAGGTGTTCAAAGTGCATCTTTGCTCTCATATCAGGGTGAGGATCCCTGTTGTGTCCCATTAGGATATCTCTGATGTAAAGATGAATTTCTTCTCTGTGCCATCCTCCAGAGAAGGGAACCTGAACACACAGTTAAGATAAAATTGAGTGAGTTCTAGCCAGGAGTGTTGTCTCGACAGTGGTATGAGATCCACCATGGTGCAGTTCAGCTGTGCTAAACAGGAATTATTTGTGTGGAAAGGACACAAGATATTCAGGCAAGAGATACTAAAACTAGTCCTCCCAAAGAAGGAAAGCAGCAGCAGTATTTGTCAAGTGTATATTTTGTTTATCAGTAAGCTACGTACTCTGGCATTCACCTGATGTTTACATGTGTATATTAGTTGGGTAGTTAATGCCACTTCAGCTTGTTGTCACAGCTTGTTTTTTTTCACCAGTAGACGGAGGTCAGGGTAGGGAAGTAGATTAGTGTGGTGGTGCCACTGTCCTTGTTCAGAGAACAAAGAACAGGCATTCATACAAAACCAGGCTTCATTAATTCTGCAGCCGACACACAATGTATTTACTTTTTAAAATTGTCCTATTGCATTAATCAATCTACAATTCAGATAAATCTCACACATGCATTGTTTTATAAAAATATGAATGTTTTATATTGTATGAAATAGCTTCTGTAGCTAAAGTTTATGAATGTTCTACTTGGAAAAGACTGGCTGCTAAATCAAAGTACATTATTAGTAAATTAAGAATATTTTAAGGTCACTTTCTCAGTTTTCTAAAGCATTCTTTTCATTTTCAGGTTTCAGAAAGCCTTTGGATGCCATTAACAATTTTTATGAAATGTGTGCAAAGTGTTCTGTTTAAAAATATATAATAAAAAGATACCTTGAGGGGGGCATGCAAAAGTTGACCTCTTGTGCTTCTGTTCCCTGTGTTCCTCTAAAGCTCCTGTGCTTCAAGGACAGGAGATTATGCATGGTAGCACATCATAGTTAGCTGCAGTTTACATGACATTTGTTTGAAATGTTGCCTGGAAACTGTCATACTTCAAACACTTGAGCTGAGGGATCAGGTCTGGTTCTTCTGCCACCAAAACAATAATGAGAGAAGCAGTGCCTGTTTACAGCTGGAAGTAGCTATTGCTGAAGAGATACAGCCCCAGAAAGCTGTTAAGGCATATTTTTTTTCTATGGCAGATGCCTTTCAACAGTGTAATTTTTAAAGCCCTCGGCTTATGAAATGTTTGTTTTCATCTTGTGTTTTTGAGCTGATGGGTGCCCAATTCTGCTTCTGAAAACCATTGGTAAGCTCTAAAATTGAAACACTTGCAAGTACATTTTTGCAAGACTTTTGCAAAATAACTGTCTTCCCTTAAATTGTTACTGCCTGACTGTCTAAAACAGCTCAGTCAATTTACTTAGTAGGTAGATAGAGAAAAGAGGCATGTCACTGATGTGCAGTTTTCAAGGTTACTTCAGAGAGAGTTTCTTCTTTTTTGTTGCAGGTTGCAACAGCAAATCTTGCATGGGCTTCTGTAGCAATACATCAAGTACAAGTAAGTGTGAGTGGTTTTTAATTTTTTTTTTTATTTTGTATCTTGTCTTCCAGAATGTATTTAGTAGGAGCATGGACTAAATACAGATTTAACTGGAGGTTATTGCTTAAGCATTGATTAGAGCCCCTTCCTTGAACCTGGAAAAATATGCTAACATTTTTGGTGTTTTTTGAACTAGTTTTCCTCACTTGCAATCATGGATCAAATAACAAAAAATATTTGTACTAAAGGAAAGAAATTTGAACAAAGTAGAGAAATAATGATTAAAGCAGATTTATCACAACAACTTTGCAGGACTGCATTGTTTTCTTTTTCTTGTAGAAAGGCAACTGCTAGGCTAACTGGTTGCTTTCCTCCTGCTTTGGTATTCAGTTTGAAATTATGAAGTGTTGCTAGCAAAGCCTATTTTAATCCATCCTCTGTAGCTGCTTCATGGTGCTGTAACTACTGCCACTAAGGATGCTTCATGCTGTCCCTAGCTGGGTGCCTAATGGAGCTTCAGTGTCAAGCTGCTCTAGCAAACCCCAGCAGCTTTGCTAATAGGTTTTGTTACTTCAGCCAGCAGAGGATGGTAACACTGAAACTAAACATATTCTGTCAACTCAGAGAAGATGCTAAAATAGATTCTTCTGTCAACTCCCAGGAGGAAATTAATGACATTCCTTTTTTCAAGGTGTCTTTCACACACTTGTCAGAAGACATGCAGAAAGCTTCCTGCTTTTCTCTTGCAGTCTCTAATCTTTTCTGCTTCTGTGCTGGAAGTCACTGACTTTGGGGTGTCATTCCCATCTAGGCAGAATTAGCTGGCACAGGCTGTTGTACACTAGTAGAATTCCAATTGCATGCAGTTGCAGCTTCACCTATGTAAGAATTACTCTCTCCTTGATTGAGAAGTCTTGCACATCTAACAAAAGACAACAGAGAAAGTTAAGTTCAAGCTCATCCATTTTTATTTCTCTTTGTTCTTCTCAGCAGAAGGCTTGCTTTTCCCAAGTTTTTTTGCACGAGAAGAATGCAAGAGTTTTGATTTGGCATTTTGTATCCACATTGCACAGATGAAAGATATTGCTAGCTTAAAGTGATGCTTTCATGAGTGTAAAATGTACAAGCAGTAGAGGTTTGTTTTACTTTTGGCCTCAGTGCTTGCTCTAGTAATATACAGATGTACAGTTGTGCTTCAGATACTGAGTATGCAAATACGTGAAGTAAAAATACAAGTTGAAAGCCTTGCTTCATCTAACATTTTGCTTCTAAAAAGAAGTATGCATACTATTTTCTGTATTCATATTCATGCTAATTTCTCCCTAAGTTGAGCATATATCATCTGCTGCTTAGCCTGGTTAAACTTGTCTGATGTCAGACTACAGTTGTGTCTATATGCTACTTTGCAGCCTGGAAAAAAGTGGCAAAAATGTGGTAAGGGAGAAGGGAAACAAAATATTTGACATTCTCAGAAAATCTGAGGGTCTGGGTAAGGAAATGTTCATTCCATAATCGCAGTCAGTGACAGCCTTTGAGACAGCATGAACAAGTGTAAAAACCAACAGCTTTAAGTGAGTCTTAGGAAAGATTTTACTTGTGTTTCTCAGTTTTAACTCAGCAGCTAGATAGCTAAGATTGAAACCCAGCACACAAATTCAGCTTTAATTTTATGCTGTGCTGTAGCAGATATATAATGTATGTATGTACACACACACACACACACACACACACACACAAGTACTGGTGTTTTTTTTCATTTTCATACAAATTAAAGGGATGGTACTTCACTTTCCCTGTGGCATCAGTGTTCTGGAGCAAATGGTTCTATGATCTGTGCTTCCAGGTGTGCCGGGGCCTTGCCAAGCAGACTGAACTGAATGACTTCTTGCTTGATGTATCGAAGTAAGTGTGATTTGCAAGATGATCTCATGAGGTTTTGATGAGCTTTTCTAGCGTGGCTCCTCCCAATTACCTGTGTTCACTCAATAGCAGTAGTGGAAGCTACTCACTGTAGCTCACAAGCAGGTGCAAAAGCACACTTCAGAGGGCGAGCAAACTTCAGCACAGGGACAAGAAAAAGTGGTATGTGTGGCAGTGGTGTATGTCTTTCATAATTTTTTTGGTGGTGGTGGTGCAGATGAAAATGTCACATTCATTTATACCTTACAGAATTTGTTTATTCTTGTGATCTTTTACTGGGGTTTTTTCCCTCTTTTTTTTCCCCCCTCTTCTGTCAGAGTTAAATCTGGCTATCTTTTAAGAAATGGAAAATAGGCTTGGTGTCTCATGGCAATTTCAGAAGGCTTGAGAGGACTTTACAGAAACTTTTTTAGTGTGCTTCAGCCTCCCCTATTCTCCCAACAATTTTTTGAACATGAATGCATGTGTTCATAAATATCTGGACTTCAGAGTTAAATCCTTGAAGAATCAGGGATGCCATGTGGTTGCTCTTCCCATACATTTTCTGAAGTATCTGTTTTAATTTTCAAAGACTTTTATTGCATGTAATATGTTTGCTTTTAATTTCTTGTCACTATAAGGCAAGATTAATTTGAAAGCACAGAAAGAGTGTGAAAGCTTGAGCTTACACTTGCAAAATTAGTTTAGTGTCTTAGGTGATCTGCTCTTTCTTCATCTCTTTTGCTTTGTCACTGCTATAAGAATCTTCAAATAGCAAAGATAACCAATAAATTAAAAGATAAACCAGAGCTGTACTTTTGGTAAATCAGTCTGGAGTGCTTAACAGTGTTTTATGAAACCAGTTGGTAGGAAAATTTCAAAGTGCATCACAAAGTAGTGATGATACTGTGGAAAAATGAAATGTCTTGTATTTTTGCTGCAAACACTTCTGTGGTTCTTGATGAACAATTCTCAAACTGATGAGATTAGAGAATGTCCCAGATTCCTATGCCATTGCTCAGGAATGTAGGCAGCCAAGCTGACCCAGCTGGAAGGGAGAGTAATAAACTACAGGGAGGAGTCTGCCCCTTGTAAGGAGGGCAAGTTGGTTGTATCCAGATGTTTTTCTGTACTTTTTCCTCAGGATGACCTTTTTGTTCTAATTGCAACATAATTCAGAGCATGTCTCCCAAAGGGCACTCTTACCAAGTCTTGCACCATTATATTCCTTTCCAGAGTGCTTTCATGTTGCTAACACCCATACTGAGCTAATTTACCAAAAAACTATGTTAATCTATCCAGATTTATGGACTGGTAATTTTTTCTTGAACTGGCATAATACTGAGATTGTTTTAAAGAATTTTGTAATTGTTTAAAGTTTTTAAGATAATAAGTACTGCAAATATTTATTATGCCTTTCTGTAAGAGAATAATTCTTAATAGCATTATCATTTGCTAGAGCTTTTTAGTTTCAATGAAAGAAGAAAGTTTGTATTTTAAGGCACAAAACTAGGATATCATTTAATAATATCTTTATGAACTTCACATTGGCACAGACTTGTATCAGCAAGAAAATAATTAGTTTCCTCTTGGAAGTGGTCTGTATCTTTTCTATCATGGGAGGAGAATTTCCTTGTCAGTGAGGAAATTGTAGTGTGCAATGTCACTGGGACATGTTCTGTAACATTTTAGAAAGGGCAGAGTATTCAGTGCTCCACCTCCTCATGCCCCTGACAGTGTCAGACCAGTGTATTTTGTCTCTCCTTTGCACTAGACCCAAGCAGAACTGAGCTGTGTGTATATTCAAGGCCACAGGACAATGCCTTTTGTCTGCTGGGAACATTGTAATCCGAGAGTTATTAATACTCGGCATGTGGAAGGTTTAGACTTCTTTTACTAATAAGTTTGACCTTTATCTTTCAATGTTCTTGACTGTCCTTGAACAGTTACCACTTTGCTGTGAAACTGAGATTTTTTTTCAAATTCTTTTTTATTTTCTAAGTTACAAGATCATTCCCTTTCTTCAACTTCATCTGGTGTTCACAGAGAAAGCTCATTAAGAGTTTCTTAAATAGTTGCCTTTTAACTAGTGTTAAGGATTAGATAATATGACATGGATTTAGCCATTTTTTGATATTTTAAAAGATTTTTTTATTGTTGTTTTCTACTTATTTCTTTTCCTTTTCTAGTTTTAAAATTTTCAATGTGTTAGAGCTGCCAAAGCATTTTGATGCATTCTTGGTATTGCTCAGCAGGAGCCTATTCAGTTCACAGCAGGCAATATTTGGTAGTATTTTCCATTTTCTGCAAAGAAAATTCTATGTATAATAAAGAATATTCCCAATTCTGTAGAATAATGGCTCAAGGGAACAGAGCTCAGGCCATTTCTTAATTCCCTTGTGCTGTAGCAAGCCAGTCAGTGAAAATTCTATGTATAATAAAGAATATTCTCAATTCTGTAGAATAATGGCTCAAGGGAACAGAGCTCAGGCCATTTCTTAATTCCCTTGTGCTGTAGCAAGCCAGTCAGTGATTTTCAAGGTGCAGTAGTTTGTCCTCACCTTTTCTGGCTCCATGTTAAGCTGTAGTGAAACAAGAGCCTCTGACACTAATTTTAAAAGTGTTTGACTAAATGCCAATGTTTACTGACTTCTCTTTCTCTGCAGAACATATTTTGATAATATAGTTGCAATAGATTCTCTACTTGAACATATAATGGTAAGTTGTCTTTTTCACCTCCAAGTTTATTAGTTGTAGGTATTAAAGCCCTTCATTCTCCTTCCATTGAAGACATTATGTTTTTGAGATATATGAGCTGTTTGTCATGAATACATAATACAAATAGTATAAACATGTCTGTACAGAAGAGGTGGTAAAGGATGGCTTGATTTGTCATTTTTGCAACAACTTCTGTTCACAGCTTTCACAAGGAATGAAACAGGACTGTGTCTGAACTAAGTAGTTACTTTTGTGTTCTGAGAAAGTGTGAAAATTGTAACAGAAAGGCTTCTTGTTTTCTTTTTTTTCAGCATGTTATGTTGATTCCTTCTTCTAAATTCAATTTGCTTCATGCTACAAAACACTGCTGAAGAAACTACTGTCTGTAGCAGGGCATAGAGTTTAAAAATTACTCCTGGGGTATTTTTCCAATTGTTGAATGAGATGTGTAAGACCTTGGAAAACTACACCCATAACTACAGTGACAGTCAGTCAATGTTTTATAGAAACCACTAAAGCCAAGTGGTTAGTTCTTCCCATTGAAATAAATATTTAATGACTTAAAGCACTGTTCAGAAGTAGTTTATGAGTTGCTAAATCAAATTTGAATTCAGAATTATTTCCTGAATAGTGTTAACAAATGTGGGTGAACTGGCTGTTTATAACATCTTGACTGCTATGTGAATGATACTTTTTAGCTATATGCACATTCATTGCATTCTGCAGCTCTTTTTCCTAAGTGTAAACCTGAATCAGGTCTGTGATTACCATTGTTTAAAATTTGCACGTTCACAAAATTACTTTTCAACAGTGCTCTGATGCATGCCCCAGTGTTCAAAGTGATATTCTTAGCTAGACTATTCAAAGACAGCGATGTTAGAACACAACCAACAATAAAGTGGTTTTATTTAGAAACGTGAATTAGTAATGGAAAATATTCTGCAGTGTTTGTGTTATTCTAGTTAGTACACAGTCAAGAATTCTGCACATAGGACACATTTCTCAACATTGACTTTTCCAATTTAAATGAACCTCTTAAAAATAGCTTAGCATTTAAAAGAACTGGTACAACACAACATATGGCAATGAGAACAAATATTGATATTCTTCACTGTTCTTCCCTGTGAATAGAGATCTAGTGGAAAACACAATTGGCAGTAAAATGTGCTTACTCTTTCATCATCTTTTCCAACACTTGGCTGCATCATGATTCTGTGTTTTAACCTGTGTGATGTGTCATACTCAGCTTCCTTTAAAGCTGTATCTGTTGTCTCTTTCTTGAGCCAATTAGCTGAATTATGAGTTTGTACATTTATTGCCATTTTATGGGAGCATGCTTTTAGTGTGCTTTTATGCTTCGTGTTTTTATTCTGTACCTCACTGTGAGAAAAAAACAGAACTCAATTTCTTCTGAGAAACTGAGAAACTTGTTCTCACTACTTTGCCTTTTGATGATTGCACTTATGGTTTGATTTGTTCCTGCAATACTAAAGAAAAATTTTGTGTGTTTCTTTCAATTATTTTCATTTTTATTTTCATCAAAATCTCTGAGCAAAACTAGTGACATAAAGGTGTTTTTGAATGTAAATGCAAGGAAGGGAGGTAAAATTTCAAGTTGCCTTAGAAATTTTCTTGCCCTTCTGCTTGAGTAGTTACTAGCAGCTTATGAGAAAGGTGGTCCCTGGCTTCCCTACTGACAGTGCAGAACATACTTTTTGTACTGGTATTCTCTTTCAACCACTGCTCAGGATTTGAGCAAGGGATTTCTAGAAGTAAAACTCTCTCATCCCATTAACTATTTCTCAATTAGTACTGTTTAAGTAATCATTTTTGAAAAGCATGAGTCATGACCAAGGTAAGATCTTGAGTCATATGCATTAAACCACGAAAGATTAATTGTATAAAATCAACACTGTGCTGTAGATTTTACAAAGAAATCTGATACAGCATCTGAATAGAAGCATTTACTGGACCCCTTGTCCTTCTGACAGTTTCTGTTCCCTCTCTTTTGAGCAAAACAATAGCAATCCAAGTGGTTAAGGTCTTTAAATTTCTTAATGCTCTAAGGGGGGAAAAAATGCACGAATCTTACCTCTTAGATTGCAGTCTCCCTGACTTTTCTGTTCTGATGGAGTAAATGGAATAGAATACAACAGAATCTTCCTGAACACAGATTCAGTCTGTGTGGGAGGGCCCTCCAAGTTCTGGACTTGGGCTAGATGGTATCTGTGCAGCCTCCTATGGCATAGAACTAGGGTTTCTCAGTTAATGATTTTTCATCTCATATGGGGTTTTTTCTGCTGAATATTTGTCCGTCTGCATTAGTGGGAAACAAAATACTTAATTGTTTTGTTTCTATTTTTGGAAGACAAGAGAGAAGGGGTGGGGAAGATCATTCATATGGAAGTCTTATGAATCCTTAACACATACCAACTGCATGCATTGCACGCCACGGTTTTGTTAGCCTCTTTCTGTAGCTGAATGACTAGGTAGGTATTATATAAAAGGTGGAGAGATCCACCTCAGATCCTACTCTACCATGCAGTTACTGTACTTTCTGAGCAAGTAAGAAACACAGGAGACCTATCTGAATTAGATAGAGACAGTTCTTGCGCCTGGGTATTGGCATCTTAACACAGTGATCCTTGTTTGATTTTTTTTGTCTCACTTTTCCCTCTTTTTCTCAGAAAGACTATTGTATGTCTGAGAAATACTTCAGTGAAGAGTTGCTGTGTTCCCAAGACAAGATTCTGTTCTGACAGTCAGTGCTTCTGGGAGTTATTTTTGCTGAGATAAAACTAGTTGGTTCAAAGATAGAGACCATGCAAATCTGTTGCTGTACTGTGGTACTTCCTTGGCTGTGGCTGGTACTTTTGGGCTTTGGTTAGTTGTTAATTGTAATGCACAATTTCTAAGTCTCAGCCCCCTGACATAGGAGGTTACAGCCTTTTCCTGTCCCTCTGCACAGGACAATCCATAATGATACCTCTAATGACAGAATCACAGGGTCACAAAATATTTCTGACTTGGAAGGGACGCACAAGGATCATTTGGTCATTGTTTTTTACAGGCACACTTAGTTTTTGTAGAAGCAAACACTACACTCTCTGTTATGTCTGTCTTTGCTGGATATTCAATACCAATATATTTGCATTGACGATGAAGGCAAAAAGCCAAAATTGTTATTAGGTCCTGTTTTAACTTATCTTCTTAAAATCAGGTTAAGGTGAATAGTATCTGAACATAGAGGGAAGAAAGGTACTATTTTGGAAAGACTTGAAAAACAATTCAACAGGAAAGCCTAGTTTTGGGGGGGAAACTTTCAAATCTCTGAAGATATTCCTGCATTTCTCGAGGAGAACACTCAAATTTACAAAGAAAACATTGAACTCAAGATTTTACTTCTGAAATGTATTCTAAAAGATTGCTCCTTCAAACAGATTTCCATACTGGACAGCTTCTCAAAACTTTTATCATACAGGGATGTATATTTTTATCAGGTAATTGACTGGAGATAATCCAACTCATGACCGTTAATTCTAGTTTTGTTTTCTTTCTGTAGATATATGCAAAAAACCTGGTGAATGCAGATAGGTGTGCACTCTTCCAGGTTGACCACAAAAATAAGGAGCTGTATTCAGATCTTTTTGATATTGGAGAAGAAAATGATGGAAAACCTGTCTTCAAGAAGACCAAAGAAATAAGGTAAGAACAGCTAGAAGAAGAGTGCAGTTTCAATTTAACTATGGAAGTGCAGGCATTTTATTACCCAGTTTCTGTGCCTATCTGCAGGTACCCTGACAATACTTGTCATACTGTGATATCATTCCCACCAGGACCCGCCTCCAGAAGGTAGTACTTCTGGGAATGACATTGCAGTGCCATCGAAACAACGTCTCTGAAGCTATAACGTCACTCCTGGAAATGCCGTCTTCCGGAGGCGGTCCTTTTGGAAATCATGTTGGGAAAAAAACAGAGGTGTTCTGAGGTAGGTAAAGGTGCAGGTAATAGTGCACCTAATCCATAGTCTGCCAGTTTGGGACTTTTTTTCCCAAGAGGGTTCCCAAGAGGAATTAAAATTTGTGCGATTCCAGAACATCCAAAGCAAGGAAATCACAATTTGTACTTCTTATGGATGGAATAGGCAAATGTGGAATTGAGTATGGATTGGTCATTCACTTTGAAGATTTCAACCTCAGTAATTTGATTTTACTTTCCTCGTGTGAATTTAGATTGTCAAACTTTCAATTAATTGTGATGCTGAACAATGCTTAAAGTGGTGAATTTGAAAATGTATATTGTCTGGTAATGACTAGAAAAGATTCTCTGACTAAAAGTTACGTATATTTCTGCTTCATGTCACAGCTACCTAATTTTTTACACTTCTGCACTTTTTTAATGAAAGAGGCTAAACAGCAAAGTAAATATAGTGGTTTTCACTTTTCAAATAATATGAATCCCTAATAGATCCACACTAAGATTTTCAAAGGCATACAGGTTTCAGATTTTCAGCTTCTTAAAAGTAAAGAATTTTGTGACTATATATCCTGTACTAAGATTTTCCTAAAATATTCAGCGTTGATTTTTATCAGAAGTTTTTTCATTTCCTCCTTGCACTTTTAAAGTTCTGGGCCAATATGAGATGTGATTCATGTCTTCACTAAGACTCCTTTAGACAAATTTACTCCCACTTACCATTGTGTGAGTGAGAATGGAATGAATAAAAATTGGTGCAATTTGCGTACTGACAAGCAAGGAGGTGGTGTAAATTAAAGAAGATGGCCTGCTTTAACATGCACTTTCATACTCCTTCGTGATAATTGTTTCTCTTGCTTATATCTTTCTGTCTTCTCTGTATGTTATTGAAATGTTGATTCTAAGTGCAAGAGTGTGAGCCATTTCACAAGTACTGTATACTGGAAGTGAAGTGCAACTTAAATATCTGTAAGAAAGTGACACTGCATGAGTCATCAGGAAGGAGTCTTAAGCTGGTGTGATGTACCTATCATAAGAAACAACAGAAAAATCTAACTTGAAGTCAGGTGTGCAGGGTGAAATCCTGGCAGCTTTATCACTAACTTCAATACCAGGCACCACGGTACTATCAGGGTACATTTAGACTTCAAAGCGTTCCACATATGATTCTCTTTCTGTGTTTTTCTCCATAAACTATATTTTGCTTTTATGTCATAACTGCCTAATGTCGAAATATTGAAAACTATTTACTCACAAGACAGACATACAGATTTTTGTGATACAACTTAGGAATGTATTTGTTGTGTTTAAATTCCTTGTGGTGATTAAGGGACGCATGTAGTACAGTGGCATTGTTTGATTGTCCTGAAAGAGGCCAGTCATTCCCATGGAAAATCCATAAAATGTTCAGCTATGGAATTTCCACTGGTCCTTTTCCAAAAGTTTGTTACCAAATCCACACACATACGCCACCCAAAGAAACAAGTTCCATGTTGCCTTTGTTGTGTCTAAAGAAGCAATGGATATGTAAAAGTCATAATAAAATCAATATCATTTAAATGTAAACACAAGTCTGAGTTCTGTACAAATGTTATGTTTGTTAGGGATAACCCCATGGGTTATTGAAGATTTTGATTTTTTGTCACTGAAATGGTAATGTATGTCATGTTTTGTATTAAACTATGTAGCTATATAAAATGTTTTCAGAAGGTATCTGTTAGGATGTGCTTTTTGTTTTATTATGTGCTACTAGTTGTTGTAAGATTTTTCTCCTCAAAGCAAGAAAATGGCGCTGGTTGGGAGCACCCATTACTTGGGAACGCCCAAGACAGACTCCACTAGAAAAATGTGTTTTCCATGTTTTGGCTAATACACATTTTTATTTTCTTCAGATTTTCTATAGAAAAAGGAATAGCTGGTCAAGTGGCAAGAACAGGAGAAGTCCTTAACATCCCTGATGCCTATGCAGACCCACGCTTTAACAGGTAGGATGCTCTTCATTGGAGGGGAAGATGGCTCATCAAACCTTTTACATAAAATTACCACTTATATTTCATATTGAGATTCATTCATGGAGCTGTAGTCCTCTGATGAGGAGGTAATTATAGATGTTTATTAAATGCTTTAGCCATCAGAGATACTTTTAAAATACAAATAAAAGTATTTTTATCAAATATTAGTATAATGGAGAAAAATTTAGTTAGACTGTTGCCAATTTTCGTTATCAGTCTCCCTGCAATCTCATTTGTTTCATAGGAGAAAAACAGTTCACTAACAAATAGCATGCCTAAGGATGCCCAAATGTTCTTTAACTCTTTGTTTGAGGCAGTATTAATTCTTTGTCTTGCAAATGAAGAATAAAGGATTAAAAAGTTCTTTATTAGTATGGCACAGTAGATAAAAATATTTGCAGGTTTTGAGGGTGAAATTCTTACAGGTACTAATTAGGTCTACTTTAAAATGATTAGGTATATTGTACATCAATACATCACTGAGAATCAAGGAATAGATACCCATTGATATTAACTCTTTTCTCTTTCTCCTTTGTGGCTCTTCAGAGAAGTAGACCTCTACACAGGCTACACAACCAGAAACATCCTGTGCATGCCTATTGTGAGCCGAGGAAGTGTAATAGGTGTTGTGCAGATGGTGAACAAAATAAGTGGAAGTGCCTTCTCTAAAACTGATGAGAACAACTTTAAAATGTTTGCAGTCTTTTGTGCTTTAGCCTTACACTGTGCTAATGTAAGTTTTATTTATAGTTTTTAAGTTATAATGAGAATACTTAAGTATTTTGATGTTACAGCTTATTAAAATGATTTGTAAGTCTATTTCATTGAATTAATGCTGTATTCCTTGGTGACTAATTCTATTTTAAGAGGATGACATGGATTTCATTTGAAACAGCCATACTCCGGATATATTAATTTCGTGTAGCTAAACTGAGAGAGCAAGCTCTGAAATGTGTATGATATCTGCCTTCCCTTTTCCACTAAAAAATATGATTCTTATTTACTTTTATATATTCGGATTACATTTTAAAAATTTAGTTGGGAAATGGTAATATGCTATACATTCTCTCAATTCCATATTTTTAATACTCAAAGATCAATTTTTACACTTATATGCTGTGGTGTATACTTGCTTTTACATGAAAGTGGGTAGCTATTTTTGTCCTAAAACCCTTTATCATCTCATAATTTATTATGCTTGTAGGAAACATAATCAAGATAATGATCATTACTATATAAGTATAAAAATATAGTAAAATAATAAATTCAGTAAAAATGCAATGCAGAAGAACTGACTTATATTCGTGGGAGATAAGATAAAATGCAATGCCAGTTAAACCTGGTGATTTACATTAATGAATTTTACCAATAGCATCCCAGTGGTACACCGGGACAGCAAATTTTATTACTTTGAGGTGCCTCAAGTTGTTTCTCTTGGATCAAGGCAGGTAGAATGGCATGTATATAAATTACACCTGGGACTATGCACACTCAGGTGTGTGAGTTCACTACTTTTAGATGGTGAATGTTGCCATTCAGGGTGTACAACTCCAGAGGATTTTTTAACTAGTACACTGTTATGTCCTCACTGGTTTGAAAGCCATGCTGTGTCTGAACCTCTCAGTAATTAACTGTACTTATTTTTCATACTGAGTAGTAATGTTGTTATGATAAACATGCTTTTTGCTGTGCCTAGAAAGCAGTAATTTGTACCAATTAATAGAATTCATACAGTGGCAGAAAATATAAATTGTGTCCTGTTATAGGTTTTCTGTCAGAATTTTGCAAGGGACTTAGCTCTGTTTTTGACTCCTGACCTTGGGTTGTTTTTCTTGGGAGAGCTCACATGCAATTAAAAGTCAGCTAAGCCTTAGATATTTACCTGAGTAGATGAAGAGGTTTCCCAGCATTACTGAATTCAGTGTAATCTGTTGATTTCTCATGTGTGAAGTTGCCCAGTCAAAAGCACTATCATTTCTGCAGATGTGTATTGTAATAATCACTGTTTGAATACAGGAAGTAATTTTTTTTTCTCTATTAAAATTCCACATTCATGGACGCCTTTACTTTTTCAGATGTACCACAGAATTCGTCATTCAGAGTGTATTTACCGTGTGACGATGGAGAAGCTGTCCTACCATAGTGTTTGTACAGCAGAAGAGTGGCAAAACCTCATGCACTGTACACTGCCTCCACATATTTATAAAGAAATTGAGTTGTAAGTATTTTTCTAATGTAGCAGCAGGTGTAGATGGCCTGGTAATTGTTTTTTCTTATTTGTAGTGGAGTTTTTGTAGGGAGCACTTTCATTATTGAACTACAGCAATATCATGGTGGTTTTATCTCTGGCTTTCTTATACTTAGCTGTATAAGAAATTTTGTTTTCTTATACTTTTCTATACTTAGCTGTATAAGAAATATAAATTTTGTTCATGGGTCATATACTTAATGACCCATGAACAAAATTTATCCATCAAAGATATAAAATTATATGTACTCAGAATTTTTCCACAGGCATGGGTAGATGCAGTAGTTGCTTTAAACATTAGTTTTTACCTAGGATTTGTAGAGATGAGCTTTCATTCTTATAGTCCCAAATCACTGTCAGCTCAGAGCCAGAGAGAAAGCTGTGCTTGGAACATCAGTGCTTAACACCCAATGCATGATCTCATCCCCTTAGAAATGTTTTAGAATTAAACATCTTTCTCCCAGCTCATTCCTGGGGTTTTCTGGGTTGTGTGGTTTTTTGGTTTGGTTTTGGGGGTGTGTGTGTATGTGAGGGGGTGTTTTGGTTTTTTTGTGAGTTTGTGTGTGTTGTGTATCTGCCTGTGCTTATTGAAGAAGGGGAGAAGGATAATTTAGGGTTAAATATCCCAGTGCTAGAGGGTAGAGTTGCAGCCTAACTTTGGAGGAGGACTTCCCATCCAGCCTTTTAGGCTTTCTTTGACATAATTGAGTTATTTCCAGCTGCTTTATGCTGAATATGAACCTCAATTTGCATTTTATTGGCCAGTCCCTGCTCAACACTAACAATGGGAGCCATCACATTTTTAAGTCACTGGTTTTGGTCCAGATCAATAAATTCTACTCTACTACCCAGGTGCCTAAAATCAGCTTTTCAATCACAAAACCTAAATTGTCTTTTTAAACCTCATCTCCAGAGCTTGCTCTCTCCTGTTCAGCACTGAGCATTGTAGCTGGGAGCGACGTGAAAGCCTGTGGGTTTAACAGGGTCTGCTTATAGTTAAAGTTCATTACATGCTGAAGTGATTTGCTTGAATGCCAGAGCATTAACAGCTTGCAGGATTACACTCTAATAGAAGCTTATTCTTTGTAATACAATTTCTTGTGCTTTGTTAGGTGATATTATATAACCCACCTCCTCAGCAAAAATGAATTTTACTTGCAAAGATGACAGGTTTCATTCTAAATTATATTAGCATCCTTTAGTTCAAGCAGAATACATTTCACCATTTTGCAAGCAATTCAGCTACCTTCATTCCTCTCACAAGCTGCTCTGCTGTTCAGTGTGTTCAGTTAAGGTTCCACCATGGAGAAAAAGTGTAGGACTTGCAGCTCAGAAAGTGCAGGGAAAGGGTTAATAATAATTGAAGGAAAACCAGTTATTCTGTCCTGGGTCCCTAAAATTAGGCCTCAGTATTGTTTTCAGGGGAGGGGAGAAGTCTTCAGGTAGTGAAACATTAAAGATATGGTATTACATGTTAAATTTTTGAAGATTTAGCTTGATTTCTTTTAGGCAGTAAAATCTGATTTTTCCTTTATCAAAATTAGAGCATCTCTCCTGCTATTTATGACAGAAATTATTGGAAAAAAGGTCAATAAATATATTATTAGAGACACCATCTTTACTATTCCTGGGAAGAAAGTCCTGAATATTTTAGGAATGCCTGTAAATTTCTCATTGTTCCAGAGATTTTTTTTTATTACTATTACTTAATCTGTGGATCCTTAGAATATAAATAAAATATATAAAATATATGTTTCTGTTATGTAAACAAAGCCAAAAGCTGGCTTTTGGACTCCATCACAAGAGTCTTTTCCAACATAAATTACTAAATGATTGTATGAAACTATGAGCATAGTTTCATTGACTTTAGCAGGAGTATATAGCTTGACATTACTGAAAAATATAATCTGTAAATTCTGCTTTCTGTGTGTATTCAGAAAGAAGTGAATCTTGCTGGGTATGCATTTCCTAGTCATTTTCGCTTGTTTTTCACTTGTTTTACAATGAAAAAGTCTTTTCTAAACTGAAACTTTCTTCTTAGATACCATTTTGATATCAGTCCATATGAAGATGTTTGGCCTGCTATTTTTGTCTATATGGTTCACCAGTCCTGTGGGACAGCCTGGTATGAAGTATATTATTTATTTATTTAATTGTTAAGTCTGTGTTTATTTACTTATAATTTTTGAGATAATTACTTCCTAATTCAGGGTGTATTTTCTTTGATGTTTATTTACTATGTTTGGTCTGCACAGGACTGTAATAAGCGGTCTGGATTTCTTGCCCCACCTTCTTGGTCCTTAGTTAATAAAATCTGGGAACAGTGAGGGTAAAGAACCTCACCATGATATCATCCTAACAGTTGTCCTTCTAATTTGCAAAAAAATCATTTGGTTCTGAGATGATTTTGCTTTTCAGACAGAAGATAGTAAAGGCAACAAAAAGTACTCTTCATAAAAAGCAGAGAAGGTGCATGAAAACCGATTTTTCAGATATATAGTTGCCAAAATTAATAATGTATATGGTAAAAGTAAACCAAGATCAGATCTTATCTTGCTAATGAATCTGTTATTTACATAGTTGTGCATTAATTATAGAAGTGAATTATTTTCAAATTAAATGCCTCATTTGCTGTCATTTCTCTCAGTGTTCTTTATCATGACTAAGATCAGTAGCTGGGTGAGTACTGCCCATTGCTAAAAGAAAGGAGCTGCTCCAAATTACAGAGAACCTACAGATGGTCAATGGAAAGGGAAAGTATGTTCCTACAAAAGGGAGCAACATTCAGGAAATGTTTGCTGGCATTCATTTTATTTTGCTAACTGAATGGATGCCCTCAAAACCTGTAGTCAAAACAGAGGATCTTTCTCAGTCTTCTTCAATGCTGAAGAGTGGGTGACTCTTCTGAACACAGTTCTCTGCTGCTCTGTGTAGTTATCTCATTTCCATTCCAGACTGAATGGCTGTGGATGCAGGGTTGGGGTTTGTATTTTCAGTCTGGTTCTGTTCTCTTCTCTCTCTGACTCCCAGTCTCTTCCTTTCAACGTGTAGCTTTGATGAGAAAGAATTGATATCTACTTAATGCTTTTCAAATGAGCCTCAGCTTTCACAGATAAAATTAGGGGAAAAAAGTGAGGAAAACATTTGAAAAGGAGACTGTTGGAACAGGACTTACAACTTATTTCTGACAGAACAAAGCTTCTCAAACTTTTGAAACAAAACCAAAGATTTTAGGCTAAAATTTGGTTTTAATATATTGAAGAATAAGGTTGTGCCTTAAAGTATTTACACATGTAATATATAATTGTCCTGTCCAGGGAGGATTTCGGAGAAAATTCTATCATACTGAATACATTTCCTCTTCTGAAGAAATAATATTTTGTTAGTTTAATCAAGTATACAAAATACAGCAGTGGACGAAGTAGTAGTATTCTGTGTTGAGGCATCACAGATAATGGTTTTTCCTTTGGCTATGATTGTGCTATCATGTAATAACCATTGAGTTGAGATTGGATGTAGATGACTATTGTGATATTCTGAATTATGATGTACTATTTAAGCAATAGTTCTATTGCTGTCTGACTTTCTATAATTTAAAAAAGAAGCCTAAAGTTTTTTGAAAGACAATATGCCTCTGTTTTTCCTAATGTCATATTAAGGCTGAGAATAATAATTATTTTGCTCAGCACACAACTGTAGAAATACACATTTCTGCCTGTTTCCATGTAGTAGATGTGTCTACATTTTTACACATAGGTCAGAGACACTGAGGTTTTTTTCTCACCCCACAAGTACTGCAAAACTAGAACATCAGTACCTCTTTCCTGAGATAGCCATGAAATTATTAAAACAAGGAACATAAAAGAAAAGTCAAATTGCAGCAACAGGGGAAAAAAATGGAATAAAGGAAAAGTGCCTTTTTATGAGGGGAAAAGTCATTGGCAAAATATTGTTCGGTGAGAAGTGAAGAAACAGTGAAATGTGAATTTCTATTCTGTGAGTCTAAACTGGAAGGAAAAATCTACAAGTATTGGAAAAATAAAATCTTCCACTTCTCACAATGTCCACGTGGAGCACCTGTATTTAATCAGGTTTATTTCTTCTGGGTCCTTTGTTTAAAAATCCCTGAATTTTCTGTTTTTATCACAAATCATGTTTTTAAATTGTCCATTAGATGCAGAGTTGTACTGTATTTCAAGTTGAATAAGCAATTGGAAGAAATCAGTTTAAGTTTCTGGGAGCAGGGAAGGTCCTGCAATTGTATTGACTGAGCTGGGTAGCATGACTTATGTTCCTGAATTTAACAGATTAAACCAAGAGCATTGTCAGTAATTCATGATCCTCTGTTCTTGCCAAACTTCAGTGACTCTTTGTGTCATTTAATCAGTCATCCACAGTGAGAGTCAATCCTATCAAGAAGGGTATATCAAAGACCATATTTTCTCCTCTGCTGGTTGTTTTTCCTGTTCCTATGTCTTGTCTCTGACCAAATTGTTTTATTCCTAGCTTTGAACTTGAAAAGCTGTGCCGATTTACTATGTCTGTAAAGAAGAACTATCGCCGCGTGCCCTACCACAACTGGAAGCATGCAGTTACCGTGGCCCATTGCATGTATGCCATACTGCAGAACAACCAGGGGCTTTTCACTGATCTGGAGGTAAATGGCATCATGGTATCAGTTACCACACCTCATCAGAGCTGTCAGCTGATGTTCAAGTACCTTTTCTATGCTAGTTTTTTCATCAGCTTGGGCAGAGTGTATGTAAAGGTCTTCATGGAGGAACGGGTGTGAGTAAAGAGTTTGAGGGAAGAGGATTACTCAGATTCCTAAACCTAGTCATGTTTTTAAGGACTTCCCCTTAAAAAGCAATGGTTGATTTGCTATAAATTCATGTCTAAATTTTGAGGTTCTCCCTGCCCACTTACAACCACATTGCCTGTCAGATCTGTCCCTCTGTGAGAGAGGGAAACACCCTGGATCTTGAATCCTGTGAGGTCGGTGAGAGATCCTGAATAGGAGGACAAGGGCTGCAGAGCCGGCTGACATATGTGAGTGAAGGAGAAGAGCCAAACTCTACACTGATCACTAAGTGGAAAAGATAACTAGTGAAATGGAAGGCTTAGAATGTTAATACACAGTATGGAAAACTGTCACTTGTTTTTCTTCTGAGTTATGGTATAACAGGGAGTACTGTCTCTAATTAATGTTGCATGAAATTTCTGATTCGGAGAACTTTTTTACAATTGTGTATAACTGCCAAATATTATCCATTTGGGCTGTAATTTTCCAGGCCCTGTTAACTTCCTCAAGGTGATTCCTTTAAGGAAATTCCAGACACAATTGCTTGGCTCTTTAAAAGAGACATGCTAGTAGAAATCAAAGAGTTTTTTTAGTGAGTAAAATGAAACTTGTTGAGCTTTCATTTGAAAAGGTCTAGTTTATCCCGCTGTAAAGCAGAGACTTGAAAATTGACACTGAAATGCAAAAGTGGCATATGCCAGGCATATGCTGAAATTTGGCCAAGCTATACAAGTCTGAAAATAAAATCAGTATTACTTTACAAAAAAAAAAAAAAAAAAAAAGAAAAAAAAGAAGTGGAGTACAGCCTCAGAGAATTTTTAAAGCACTGATAACGTTCAATACTAACCCAGTAGTAAGCCCCATCTCTTTGGATGTGGAGAGTTAGAAAGAACAGGAGAGCAAAAGAGACAGCTGTTCAGAGAGATGGAAACTGTCTTTTTTCCCTGCAAACTCCAGCCAGCCTTCATCTGTTTGAGTGTCTTATCCCCAGTCTATGTTCCAGCTCTTTTCAGCAGTCTCCTTTCTTGATACTGGAGATAAATCCAACAAGAACACAGGAAACTGCTGAAAGAAAGTTTGGGGATCTAGGGATGGGCTGACCTCAGGTGAGGGATGCTGACATGAACCTCAGTAAGTTTAGAGATGGGAAGATAAAGCACTGTAAAGGAGAAAGGAGACACTGATTGGGAGAAAAATAGAGAAAAATGTGGTGGTTAAGGATTTAGGATGCAAGCAGGTACCAAAATGGGTACAAGGACAAGCGTACTGTTATTAAGCATTGTATAATCCTGAAGGACTGAGACAAGAATGACTTCCTGAGACTGGGACAAGCTGTTACTGCTCAACATCAAGTGAGAGAGGTGTGTGTTATATTCCTAAGAGTTCCTCCTCTGTTGTGGATCTGTGTGGACACGTGCTGCTGCATCACCCAGGTGTTTTTATATGCTTTTTAAAAATACACTTCACAAGATGCAGCATTGAAAAGATTTCATTCAAAACAGAAGCGAATGTCTCAAAATCAGAAATACAGTTAGCATTGCTACAGCCTTATTTCTGCACATGATAGAATTTCTAATTGCATCATTGCTATTTTTTCACAGATTCATGGGTCTCTTGATGTAGTATCCAGGTTGGATGTTGTGCACTTAATAGATGGCTAATCAATATTCTTTTTCTGCTTCATTTTATAGCCTTATCCTTGCTTACTGAACACTCATCAGAACCAATTATAAGACAAAGATATTGGGTCTCTCAAGAAATTTTCATGGTACTTCATGCCAACAGTGACAGTCATAAACATTAATGGATTTTTTTCCAAACACATAAGCTGTGTTTGAAAATCTCTTTTGAAAAAGAGATTTCAGGGACTCCATTTTATCAGGATATTAAGGATTAATTATATAAAAAACCCGCTGACTGTCTTTATTTGTTTACAATTGCATTGTCCAGCATTGTCCATGACTCATGTTAGTGACTTCCTAGGAAAAAGCCCCACTAGGAGATTTGGTTAACATTTCTAGGAGTGTTGCAGAGCAGATCTGGCAGTGAACTTCAGTGCACCTGCTTTGACCAGCAAATCATACATATTTTAAGTTTATTCTCCCTCAATAACTATTCTTTTTATTCTTTTAACAAACATGGTAAGGATCAGTAGATAACCAGACTGTGTAAAATGCAGATTTCTTCTGAAGCACAGTCCATCCAAGAGTATGTTACTGTCCAACAAAGATTTTTAAATGCATAATATAATTATAATTGGACCAAGAATTTTAATTCAGCATGTCCTTACTGTCATGTTTCTCTCATTTTTAAGGATATTTCTTCATGTGCTGTTTGAAGGCAGTGTTAGCAGACTGCAACTTCTGCAGTATTTTGGGTAGAGAGTGACATCTAGGGGCAGGAAATACATCTTGCTGTTCATGCTTGTGTCAATTTTTTTGTAGCGAAAGGGTCTTTTAGTTGCATGCCTGTGTCACGACCTGGATCACAGAGGTTACAGCAACAGCTACCTTCAAAAATTTGATCACCCCTTAGCTGCTCTCTATTCCACATCAACAATGGAACAGCACCACTTCTCGCAGACTGTGTCCATCCTGCAGGTAGGATTATTGAAATTGTATGTTCTGTGCCTTAGTGTCCACTGGTGGAAAGAGGAGTCGCATCATTGTCAAATAGATTTTCTGAAGCATGCTTAGTTAAATTTCTCTATTATAGTACTCATTTAGATGAGTAGAAGGTTTATTACAGCAAGCCAGGTTTCACAATTAGCAACCCATGGATTCAACAATAGTGCAAAACACAGATTTCTTAAAATCTTGAACTTATAAAAATATTGTGTCTTTGAGGGTCTTTACTTATGGCTTGCCTTTGAAGCTTTTTGCTTCTGGTTCTCTGGAGGCTTTTCCTATGACCATGTGGAATAGGATTTGAAAACCAAAAATAATTTTCTCTGATACATATATATTTTTTGTCATAATGTATTTCAACAAAGTCTTCAACCATCCTGAAATTTTGAATAAAAACTCAAGTACTGGCAAAACTTTGTGTGAGAAACTTGAAAACCGCTGTAATAAATTCTGTGAACATTGACTGTGTGGCATGAAAGGGGAGATGTTAATTTTTCATGCATGAAAATTATAAACTTATTTCATTATGTCATTCTGTGCTTATTTGTTTCCTGCTAATTTGAAATTAAAAAAAACTGAGTCAGTTAATATTCTGTGAAAGAGAGTTCCCAGTATGAGATCATGTGTCTTCATGTTTAATGAAGAAAAAACTGCAAGAAAACATGCAGACACTTTTTGGACAAATACAGGTGTGCTACTGACACATATTTTCTCATGAGTGAAATTTTTATAATTCTCAATTAGAAGAGTGAGAACTCTTATCTGTTGAACCAATGCCAGTCCATAAAGTATTTGTGCTCACTAGTTTTAGTTTTCCATGAACACTCAAATTACAGCCTAACCTTGCTACTGTGCCACAGATTCATTGTTACTTTCTTTCTTTCTGGTTTCTCAGGGGAAGATATTTTCTTAAATACATAATACGTTAGGAAAAATACATATTCTGTCTTGTATTCAGAATCACATCTTGTGATTATGGTTTTAGATATCATATGCATTTAATCACAGAATGGAAGCTTTATCTCTGAATGGTCCTTCATGTAGGAGGGTGTAATTGAATCCTTCAGTGGTGGCATGGCATTAGATGTTTAGTGTTCATTCTTTGTGTGAATATGTGAGCATGTTCCTCAGTCATTAACACTTCACTGTCCCAACCATTTTGCATTTTTTCTGGCAGAAATGTTGTAATTGATGAAAATCCCATTTGCCATGAAGGCAGGGAACCCTTTTGCTTCCCTGTCACCTCCTGCATTTGCTGTCAGTGTGAGTGAGGAAAGGGGGATTAGTGACCAGGGCTGTAGAGTGGATTCACGACACCAGCTGCTGAAAGCACCCATGGATGATAATTAGCAGCCAAGGCAGACCAGAGCAGCCTTTTGGACTTGCTGGATTTTGTTTGAATCAAAAAGTGTTATTGAATTCATGGACTGATGGAAATAAAGCCAAACCAACCCCTCCAAGCTCTTTAGGGTTTATCTGACTTTTAATTTTACATAGTAACCTGCAGTACTTTTAACTGCTTGAAACTTCAGAGCTGCTTTGCTCATCCACCTGCAGTTTGAGTGCACACCATACTTAGGACACGGGATTCAATTCACTGGCTGTAGCTCAGCAGGCAAAGGACAAAATCTTTGGAGTTGTACTTTGTATGTACTACCCAGAAGCCTAAGTGACACAAACTTGTGTGTCAGCTTCTGTCAGCACTTTACAGAATCAGTTCTTCTTGAGTAGTCTGAACAGAAGCTGTCACAGTGGTCTTTCTGAGAGTGCAGCTTCTAAAGCCCAAGAGTAGAATGCAGAATAATTTTAATATTAGGACAAGTAGCCTGGTCCCAGGAATTAGACAGCAAGGCTAGAGAGTAAAGGGACTCCATAACCCTTAATTGTGAGAACTCCCAGTAGTAATTTTTTGCCCCCAAAGTGCTGATGATGAACTAAAATGTTCTGATTTTTTTTTTTTAATCATAATGTTCTATGACTTAGAAATCTGTCAAAGGAGCATTGAGACAGAGATGGATTGTATTTTCTATTCATTATTCACAATAAATCTACTTGTCTAAGTAAAAGTCCTGGAAAATGATGTTTATGTTCCGGATGGTGAGAGAAACCAAGCCTATTTGTACTGCAAAAGATTTATTTTGAGCAAATTATGTAAATGCTTGATGAAAGTCAAGGAAACTTTTTGAGCTTCAGCCCAAATGCCAATTAAATGTCAAAATATCTCTGCATTTGATATATTTTATGATATTTTCTTTTTCTGAATGTGCACACCTTGACATGGCTAGCTCATTCTATCTTTCCTTTTTGTCTGCTTCCTCTCAACAGTAGGAAGACTTTTGACAAGTCGTTTTCCAAATCTTAGAGACAGTAGATAGTCTTGACTTTTCAAAATGTGATATAGCTTCATGAGTGATCACAGTGCTTGCATATTGTCAGTTAAATTCGCGTTACTACCTTGTGGAAATTGCAAAGTGATGGCAGTGGTGCATTACCAGAGCCTCCATAGCACAAACTGTTCTCTTTAGTTTATGAGTCATTCACCTTAAGGTTGAACAAAGCAGCTTTTCCCTCTAAATGTTCATATACATCCAAGTAATTAACTTTATTTTTGTATAGAAAATTATGTCAGTAAATGCAGCGATTTCAGATGCATTTCATTTGGAACATTAGGAAAACAAATTGGTTTTGTATTTTTAACTTGAGTGGTTTTTTATCCATACTTTGTATTTATGGAGTATCAAAACTATGCTTGAGTGAATCAGGAACTCAGTTTACCATCTTGACTGCAGACTCTGGATCAGAATTGAATCACAAGTTTCCGAGTCGACACTGTCTGAAAGTGTTGTGTCTATAGTGATTTTAAATCAAAGAAAATATTTCAGTAATTTTTTTCTAGTAATACCTTGAGGCTTCAAGAGGAGCAGTCCCAAAAACAAATTGGTGGCTTAGTCATAGTTTTTTTTGTGACAGCGTTTACAAAGGAAGAATAAAAATGGGAATTTCAGGCTATTAACATTTGAATTTGCAACAAAACTTGTCATTGGGCTGTAAAACCGTCGTAACCTGTCTGGTGAAGTAAAGACTAAAATCATCTCAGAATTAGAGCTTGTGCTTTTTATTGGTTTTTTACTTTTTCATAGCTGGAAGGGCACAATGTCTTCTCCAATCTGAGCTCCAGCGAATATGAGCAAGTACTTGAGATCATCCGGAAAGCCATCATCGCCACAGACCTTGCCCTGTATTTTGGAAACAGAAAACAACTGGAAGAGCTGCATCAGACAGGAGCATTAAACCTTAAGAACCAAACACACAGGTAAAACAGCAAACCAGTAGTAGATCCCTGTGGAATTAGTCTGGAAAGAGAAACCTTCTTTTAAAACAAAAAAAATTATCTCTGAATGGTAATTTTCTTACATATGTGATCTCTAAGACCAGCAGTATGTAAAATTAACATAAGTAATAGTAATTGCCATTGCTTTATATTTGCACTGGCCCTTACATGGCTGATGACTTCTTTATCTTAACTTAGGGGAAGTGCACTTTGCATTTATCAATTGATTATAATGTGTATTTCTGTATTTCATTTGGTATATTTGTCTCTTGGTACAGTTTTAATGACTGCCATCACACTGACATGCAGGTTAGCAAGCTCTGTGCTTTTTCACATGGAATAGGGATTATTAACAAAGATGCAGGTGTCCTTAAGGGCCATCTTAATTTCTCCACTGGGTGGAAACAAGTGAATTTAAATTAAATTGCCAGTTTTCTTTATAAAACTTAAATTCACAAACCACAGATTTGTGCTGTTAATTTGGTTAAATAGGATTTTTTGTGTGTGTGTGCCTTATTCTAATAATGATTTTCTTCGGTTCCTGATGTTGTTCAGTTACTCTATGAACAGGTTTGTCAGCATATAGACAGCATATAGGACAGAGTTATGCATTGGATTCTTGCTCTGTCAGAGTTTGAATTTATTCCAACGAATCAATGACAGTGCCTTGAGACAGACTCAGAAGTAGTCTTTCCTCTTTTTAAGAACTTTTTTCCCCTCTCTCTTTAAAGAACAAAGAAATGCAGCAATAAGATATGCCATCTTTTCTTTTTTATAGACTTGTACTGTGTATTCAGAGAATTATAGAGGGGCATGTGAGTGTTTTAGTAGGCAGGAGTCCTGTGCCCTTGTCTATGGATGTGATTGTGTAGAGGATGGTCAATGAACTCTGGTTGCAAACAATGTAGGGAGTACAACAAAAGATGCAGCGCAGTCTGTGCCATGCCTTACCAAAGAATCAAACAAATGAGGAAGAAACGATAGGTGGGAGAAAATTCATAGTGTGTCCACATTGCTGCTGATCCAACTGAGGAAGGGCAAATGAAAACTTGGCAGAGCAATCATTAGTTCTTGATGAAACTTATAATTTAATGCTGTTTTATTCTATTTTAGAGATAGAGTGATTGGCCTGATGATGACAGCTTGTGATCTGTGTTCTGTAACAAAGTTGTGGCCAGTTACCAGACTGACAGCCAATGATATATATGCAGAGTTCTGGGCTGAGGTATGTGTGATTCTTTTGTTTACTCTCCTTATAAACAGAAGCATCCAGGAAGGAAAAGCCCAACTATAAGTATTTTTCAATCAACATCTTGGTGTGCTTGTTTGAAAGAGAGTTCACTGGTGCATGTGTGTGTTCGTTGCTTACTCTGAAGTTATTTAAAGAGCTGAGTTAGCTATCTAATTTTCAGGCAGTGTTTTTTCTCTCTGTTCAAGATAATGTAGAAAGCATGTCCTAACGTAAAGTGACCAAACAACAGAACATAGAAGTCACTAACTGTAATTTTTTGTAGAAATGCAAAATATGAAACCAGCTTCCAAGTCAGCTACCTCAAAACATACTCATAAAGCTATAGTAAATATGAAAAATGTTTTTTTTTTTTAAAGTCTTCTCTGTGAGCCAGCTAAACAAGAGTGTTTCAGAGAGAGCTGGGTCTTCAATACATTGAAAGTTGCTCTAAAATTAATGTGTACTGAGAATTGAAACAAGGAATTAAGCTGTAGCAATGTAATCATGTTCATAAATAAATATGCAGTCTCTCACGTGTCATATGCAGCGGTGTAAATATCCTGACTGTTTAATTTTTGAGTGGAAATGTCTGCTCTGGGGATAAGGAACAAATTGCACAAAGTGTAGTTATGCGACTTTAGGAGATACAGTTGTACATTCAGGCCTACTAGTGCACATGTGGTGTATGATAAAGTGTTTTTCTTCTCTGTTATGTGTCCTGTGGAATCTTGCAGTGTTCAGTGGGCTTATCTCTGTTTTACACAGGCATGAAATAGCAACCAGGCCCGTGGACTTTATGTAGCATGCATTTAGTGTGGAGATTGTTACCCTGCCGGTTGCATGCTCATTATGAAATTCCAGATGTGGGCTTCTTGTGGGGTATATTTTGTATTCACATGTTCTTGTTCTTTTAATTGTAAACAGCTTGGGCTACAACAAAATATTTGAAAAATGCTACTGTTTAAGCTCAAAGAGCTAGTTCAGCACTCACTTTCTGAAATGCCTGCACAGGAAAGTGAGTGTTCTTCTGAGTGATAGAATGGAGGTATAATGTTGACATGCCTCACTGATTACATACTCAACTATTTTGCTTATAAGTAAAAAGACTTTTCTTGCAAATCTTGTGAGCTCAGTGGAGAAGGCACAATAAAGATGGAATAAAGATGAAATTATGGACATAGTTGCACCTGTCCAGATGTTAATTTTTTTGTAACCCAAGGATGAGTTAATAAAGGTAGATATTGATATATATTGAAAAAACAAATATTTTCAGAGAGAGTGCACTGTAAATTCATCTGTTTTACTCAGTTTTTTCCTTGGATGGGTGTGTTGTGTTCTACTGGTCATTGTATTATGGTGATAATACAATATATTTAAACAGATATTTTGAAAGATGAGACTAACTGAGCAGATAGAGCAGAACAGAATAATTTCTTTGGGTGTAGTCTTCCAGTTGCTCTTTATTATGGAGACACACTTGGAAATAAAGAAAATGTGTGCACATTGACTTAGAGCATCTGCTGTTTGCATTATCACTTAGGTGAATGTACAAAATGAGCCTCTTGTGCATTTTTCTGAGATTGCCTCAGAGTGATACCACACATTATTTCAAATTCTGGATTTTTAGATTGACATAGAATAGAAGATGGAAATTAACTCAGATCTCAATAGTCTTGTTTTTGTTTTCTTATTTTCTCTCTCTCTACTTTTCTCCAGGGCGATGAAATGAAGAAAACAGGTATTCAACCTATTCCTATGATGGACAGGGATAAGAAAGATGAAGTCCCTCAGGGTCAGGTATGAACTCTCTCAATAAAATGGTACTTGTTTATACATAAAACATGTATGGAAAAAAACATTTCATATATTAGTGAATATTGCATTTGAAATTGGGCTATTCAGACTGCTGAATTTGATGTTATTTTTTAAAGTAGCAGTGGAAAACTTGTTTTCAAATTTTGGTTAAATGACAATGTGCTCTTCGCTGTCATCACTTTTTCCTTTCTTTGTACTTGTAGCTCTAGCTAAGACCACAATCACCTTGAATTTTTACAAGTGTCAATAATGCTTTTTATCTTAGTAAGTGGTTGTTTCAGCCCTTGGCTAGTGTCCAAAGGAGAGTAACAATGATGGTGAAGGGCTTGGAGAGGCAGCTGAGATCACTCGGTCTGTTCAGCCTGGAGAAGAGGAGACTGAGGGGAGACCTCACTGCAGTTACAGCTTCCTCATGAGGGAAAGAAGGAGAGGATGGTTCAGCACTGGTCTTTTCTCTGCAGTAACCAGTGACAGGGCACAAGGGAGTGAATTTGTATAAGGGAGGTTTAGATTGGAAAAGGTTCTATACCCAGAGGGTGGTTGGGCACTGGAACAGCTCCCCAGAGAAGTGGTCACAGCACCAACCTGACAGAGTTCAAGAAATATTTGGACAATGGTGTGTCTCTTGGGAATGGGCCTATCCTGAGCTGGACTCAATGGTCCTTGAGGGTCCCTTCCAACTCATCATATTCTTTGATTCTGCAATTTTCATTGAGCCAGAAGGTCTACAGGGTGACTGTATCTAATGTCCTATTTTAGTTTTTGACAATTACAGAGTAATCTTTTCCCACTGAAACAAAATAGTTCCCCTTAAAAACTAGCAAACAGGAAGAAAATAAAAAATCCAAAACAAATGGGAAGAAAATGAGACAGTATATGAAATAGTGTAGATGAGCAGACATCCCATCTATATGTAGCCTTGCCTTCTAACCAGCTGCAGTTTCTTTCTGTTGGTTGCACTGTAAGTACTTCATCCCTGTAAATACTTCATCTGGCTTCACAGCTCAGAAAATGTATCTTATTTTTATTTCAAGTGCACAGAAGACTTGGTTGCATAGCAGTATGGAATGAATCTTTGCGGCGATGAAAACAAGAGTTGCTCTTCAATTTCTGAATAAGGATCAAGTTTTGGACTATTAAAAAATGAGATATGATCAAGTTCTTTGGTCATGGTACAATACATATTATTTCACTAAAAGGCATTTAAGAATTCTGCCCAAAGGAAGGGATCATAGTACACTGTTGTAACTATCATAAGAGTCTGGGATAAGTGAGGGATGTCATAATGAATCTGAATGCATTCTGTCAGCCTTGATAATATTTTCTAAAAATTTTATCATGTCATGACAATTCAGCTGTGACATCATAGCCATCACAGGCCCCTAAGCCTCTGAGTCAGATATCATTAAAAATGTGCTCATTTGGTTTTCCTAAGTATGATAATGGTAAAAATGTATTATTGAACTGTGTTCATGAGAAACCACTGCAAGCCAGTCATTGATCTCACTGCACACCATTCACAAGTGTTCAAAGCCCCCCAGCATTTTAAGTACATTGAGCTATGCAAGCATATCCTGGATGACATCAGAACAATCCATAATCTGACTACGTTTTGTGAATGCTGCACAACCTTCCTTTTTTAAAAAATAAATTCATCACATGAAAAATGTTTGCAGAAATGTCTCTAACATCTCCACCTACTTCCTGCTGCTACTGACACCAAATAGGTAGACATATCCTGAACAAAAGAAATGAATAGATTGAATAATAAAAGGTTCTGTAGAAAATCTTACCTGAAGCAGCCATATCAGTCATAAAAGAAAGGCATGTAAGCAGCTTGTAATTACCAAAGATTTCACTGTTGCTGCTTATTTTACAGCATTTGGATGTTAAAGGGAGATGCAGAAGTGTGAATAACTAATACAAGTAATAATTAAGTAAAGAGCTTTGAGCTCGTTACTTAAGCTGGTACTTTCCAGTATTGTAGTTTGGCAACAATTAAACTAGTTTTTTTTTAATTCTTGTTTTTGATAGATTGGGTTCTACAATGCTGTAGCCATCCCATGTTACACCACCCTTGCACAGATCTTTCCTCCAACTGGGCCACTACTCCGAGCATGCAGGTGAGTAAATGTGCATAGCTGATACCTTGGTCAAGGAAAAAGCAAGAGTGCTTTGCAAGTTTGTCTGGAAATACAGATTTTTAATTTTAGAATTTGCATGAATATTAACAGGGATACACATCTTACGTTAATCTATTCAGAAACCCAGAGGTGATAGCTACTGTCAGGGACTGTCCACTGTAGATGTACAGACACAGCTGATGAAAATATGTTAGATGACAAAAGGTATTAGAGAGAAACAGTTCAGTGTTTGTGCATCCCTGTCTGTGCTGGCTCGGTGTCCTTTTTACTTCAATGTGGTTCTCACAACAAAAATTAGCTAGTATTCTCTTTCCTTAAAAAATGTGTGTTTAGAATGTGGTTTTATTTTATATCAGGTAATTTCTATTAAAACCCAGAAAAAGAAATATCCGGAAAATATTCAGAAGTTGAGAGCATAGGAGTAGTAACACTGGGGTATGGGAGAAGCAGATGTAACTTTCTCCTATAACACAGTGGGTTGTTCTGGAAAAGGGGCAAGAGTTCTTTCCTGTTGGCTGCTTCTCCACTTGAATGACAGTTGATTATTTTGTAGGTAGTTCTTTCTGTCCAGTAATTCTATCCTGGGCCTTAGCAATCTTTCCTGACAAAAAGTTTGCTGAAACAAGTGTAAGCTTTGTGAAAATGTTCTGGTTTCTGGTTAATCCATATTTTCTAGAAAACCCCAGTTGTTTCATAAAATGCCAGCCGCCTCTAGTCATATTGAGTGGTTAAAGGTCAGTTTTTCTATGCTCTTACTAGTACTCTCTCATATTTTTTGTTTTGTTGGGGTCCCTAAATTCTATCTTGCATTGAACCTTTTCTTTGTCCTATATGACCTCCTCTTGAGGATCTTGTGGACTAAATTATTTCTGTTAAGTAACAGACAATGCTTGAGATTGATGTAGTAGTTAGCGAAAGAAATTCATTCACACACAAACACTCCTTCATGTAGCTCTGAGAAGAATATGTAGGTCTGTGTCAGTGGTGCAGAGGACAACCTTATGAAAACAGTGAGTATCTAGGAGCCATCATTAGTAGTCATCTGCCTTTGAGGTACCTCTGCTGGACATGGCTGTGCAACCCTTAGATGGATATGGAAGGAATGTTCTGGAGGATTAGAAACTATACCTCTGTAGTTTTTTTATGAATGGGGCTACAGCTGGAATTTTGTTTAGTGCCTATGCTTTAAGGAGAGTAGAGAAAGACTCTACTCTGAACAAACAAGAGAATGTAAGGAGCTGAATGAATGTTTTGAGATCTTAATAGAGAGACTAAATAATGCATTTGGTTTATCTAAGAAAATTATAGAATCTCAAAATGGTTTGGGATAGAAGATCCCTTGTAAGAGATCATCTAGTTCAGTCTTCCCTCTGTGGGAATGGACACCTTCTGCTAGAACTGGGCCCAAAGTTTCATCCAACCTGGCCTTGAACACTTCCAGGGATATGGCATCCACAGCTTCTCTGGGCAAGTTGTTCCAGTGCCTCACCACCCTCACAGTAAAGTCTTGATCAAAATCAAATTTTTATAACACTTTATTGAAACTGGGCCTTAGAGAGGCTAGGTGGAGTGCTTAAGACTGCACAGTATCTTGTACAGGAGCAACAGTCTGGGAAGACAAATATCTTTTGATTTCTGGCCACGTGGCCATCCCAAAAAGGCTTATTTACAAAAGTGGCCTGTTTTGCTTGGTGGTTCATTTTTTAGAACTCAGATGAGGACATTTTAAGTTGACTTGTGGATATCAAACACCCATGTAAGCATGTGCTCTAGATGAAGGCTCTCTTTAATTCTGAAGATCAAGCATGAACATCTTTTCAAGAGTTGGTTTCTCTGCAGAAGGTGTGATGTCTGAAGTAAAAGCAATCACACTTCTGCCAGAGATTATATGATTCTTTTATTTTCCAGCAATTCTTTGTTGTTTGTAATTCAAATTGTTATAGTGGTACTTCTGAAAGGTACACTGGTATAGTCTCCACACTGGATAGAGCCCTGAACTGAAAGCTCCCTTTTGCTGTTGTGTATTCTTTACTTTAGATTGTGCTAATGCAAAACTGAAAAGTAGATGAGTAGATAAAGCCTCTGCTGGACTTAAGAGCTTCTTGAAAAGCCACACCCTTGCATAAAGTCTTCTGAGGAGCAGTTTGGTAGTTTTATCTTAACCTTGAAATTATCCTCTGCTTTTTCGTTGAAGAGAATGAAGAGGAAGTTTGAGGGTTAAGACTTGGAGATGGAGAATAGGAAATCAGAACACAGATATAATTTCAGGTTCCCTGTCAGGAAAAAAAAATTATGTTATTGCAAGGTCTAGAATATTCCAGAATTTTTCAAATGGCTGATTTTGCACTACACTTTTGTTTTTCCTTTATTTTTGATGGGTAACTTTTATTTTGATGTGATCAGAGGCATACCGCCTCATTTTTGTTTGGTGTTTCCTTAGTTGCTGACTGAACCAATTTTAATATCACCTCTTCACCACCAGGGCTCATTCTTGAACTCAATATTTAAGCTGCTGTGTCCTTGTGTTCTTTGAAACTCAGACACCAGCTGCAAATAATAGCAGCAAAAGCAGCCAAGGCAGCATGTCAGCATCAAGGCTTTTATTTTTAGAACCTCTGGGCATTTATTACAGACATTAGGAGCTAGGGCTTCATTGGGAGCTCAAAGGCAAATGAATCATATTATCTATACCTTACCAAAGAAAAAAAAAGATCAGCATTGGTTTTCCATAAAATAAGATAGCAGCTAACAGTCTAGAAGGTTTTCTTGTCTGGTAATTTATTCCACATTTTTAAATGCTTTCTTGTCATCCTGTGTTGATCAAAGCTACTAGTCCACCTGTGCTACTTGTATTAGCCCATGTACTCAGCAGGTTTACCAAAGTATAAATATATGGTAGTGTATTTATTTGGAGGATGAAGTGATTTATTTTTTTTCCTTTATTTCAGACCATATAATTTAAAACTATTTTGCTTGTGCTTTTGGGTCTCTCAATTTTAATGAAATTTATATAATTTTAAAATATCTTGTCTGCAATTCTCATTACTTTCCCAGGTCCAGGAATAAGACAGAAATAGTGATGCTTCATTTTTTCTGATCTTTAGTGCCTGGTTATATTAGGTGAAACTCAATGCCCTATTAATGCTGGCTTCATAACTCCCAGCTGGCCTGAAACACTGGCAGAGCATTTTCCTGCAGAAAATGATGTAGGGGTTACCCTAGAGGGCACAACCTTCTTTGGGAGACTTCATCAGATCATGCCTTCCACCACCCCCAGAAAGTGCAACATTTTCCCTTCTTACCTGTATGCTGTGCTTTCAGATCAATATTTGCTGGTTTAGCAAATGTTTGGTCAAGGCTGTGACATAAAAATCAGAAGAGCTCTGCCACGTAAATTCCAATGTAACATCATGGTATGACAAACCATGGTATGGGAGACCTTTTAGTACTGTTGCCATCCTGTTTGTTTGCCAAAGGCATCTAAGAACTCTTGCTTTAGTAACTGGGGATCTGACAGTATGAAGATGAAACAGTTGGGTTTGCTCTCTTTCTCTCTGTGTTTGAAGACTGAATGCTGAGATTTGGCCATTGGTTCCAAGGCCTATCATCAACACAGATTTCCCAATCACTAGAGTGGTACTGGTGCACAGCAAGTAAGACTATGGGTTTGTACCCCCTTCAGATCATTAGAACATTTCCAGCTTGATTTCTCATTCTTTTATGGCTTATGAACAGAATTTTGAACTTAAGGATTGGCCAGGCTGTGAGGCACTAAAAGACATTTATGTCTCAAGGAAGGGGTACCCTTTAAATGTAGTAGACTGATAATATGATTACCACAATAGTAGGTGAAAATTGCTACCATGATCCTGGCATGCAACATTTTATATGCTGTCAGGCAGCCCTTTTGCAGGAGTTTCAGAAAGTTTAATCTGCTCCTTTGCTTCAGTGTGCTGTTTCAGAGTCTCTGCAGTCCTGTCTCTCTTGGGTCACAGCTGGGCTTCCCTGCAGCCACTAGGGCTATAAACTTGTGTGGAAGCAGGTGGTAGCCTCCAGCTTCAGGGCTTGCCTTGGGGAAAGAAGGTGTGCTGTAGGCTAGGATAGAGTTGACATGGATATGAGTCATACAGAATTACAAGATGGCATAACTGAAGCTGAAGGCTGAAATAATGTGTAGATGATAAAAGCTTGATGACATACAGGTGCTAATATGCTTACATAAATATGAATCTCAAAGTGTAGTATGGCAGACATTATTGTAAGGAAGAAATAAATCCCAGTCAATTTATGAACAGTGTCTTACCTTCAATTTTTTGCATCCCAGGGACAATCTTAACCAATGGGAGAAAGTAACGAGAGGTGAGGAAGCCTCTATATGGATTTCTTCTCAATCCCTTGCTCCTGGGACCTCAGATTCTCTTCCTGTGAAGATTGATGACTGAACAGCAGTGACAGATTGCTTTAACCTGAAAAGCACCCCTTCTTGTTTTGGGGATTGGTTTTTTTTTTGTTTTGTTTCGTTTTTATTTGAAAAAGAGAAAAAAAAATAAAAAAGGAAAAAGGAAAGCTGCAAAATGCTAAGAAGTAGACCTGCCCAGGAAGGTAACACCCATGGAGTTACCTCAGCTAAATGACTCTGGCAGCCAATCTCCTGACCTACACCAGTGACACAACGTAAGCAGAGGGAAAATGACAACCCAGATGTTTTGGAGTCAGCTATCAAAAGAGAACTTACAACTTGTGAATATAAAAGACTGGCCTTATCTCATGGGCTACATTGCTGAGGCCTTAATTTAAAACTGATGGGGGTGGGGGGGCATCTTATGGGGTACTTCTAAATTGTATCTTTCTAGTAAGGGTTTCAATGGTACTTTTATTATACCATACTGTGGCTGGCTTTAACACCAGTGTCACTTGGGAGTTCTTGGCTATAAATAGAACAATATACCCATTGCTATTGTGAATGTTTATGTGTGATCTACTTGTAATCAGTTTGAACTCCAGCAGAATCCTTGGAGACTATAATTTATGCTTAGGTCACAGTGAATTCTCTTGCTGCAGACTAAAGGAAAACCAACATTCAGGTTAAAGTTTTAAAGAACTTCATTAAGCATCATGATGCCAATTGTTGGTCACTCACAAGGGAAATGTTGATAGAACTAGGGATGGTGCTTTGTTCTTTAGGATGTTTTTTAAAACTAGACAACTCCTCCCTTAAAACACTGGAAGTACTGGTTAATTATCCCCTATGTAAGAGGGAGTTTCAGGTTGGAGTTTTTGTATCCATAGTGACAGAAATATTGGATAAAATTTAAATGTGACAGCAAAGATTTCCTTGCCTAGCTCACAGTTAAGTAAAGTCATCATTTTATTTCTACCTGCTGAGCTGTATTTTAAAAGGTATTGAAGACATACCTGAAGTATGCTATCTGCTGGGAAGAAAAGCTTTGTCAGAAAAGTCAGGTCTGATAAGAGGGATTGTGGTACCATCACAATAAATCAAAAATGTTTTTTGTATTGACTAGCTTTTGTGTTGCACAGTAACACTGCATGTCTTCAACTGCTTTTTTGCCCCCATCCCAAGATGATGAAATTAGGAAACTTCTCCATTTGTCTGTTTGTTTTTGTCCCCTAGTTAGAGAAATTTCCAAGTTTAGAAATGCCTTTCTTAGTGAAAGAATAGCTGACTGAAGAAAAGTACACTAAATGGTGTGTTTACAGTTCTGTGCTGACTTAGGCCTCAGCCTTACAAACTTATGCACAGACTTACATGTAATGCCACTCTTATAAATTTAGTGCAATTGTACAGAATATGTTTCACAACACTTAATTTGCCTTTGTCTTTCTCTTAAAAGTAATGAGAAAAAAAAAATCTTCATAGTGATCCACACAGTAGGTGAAAACACAGTCTTTGCATACCTTTCACATACAGCCTATACTGCATTATGTGCTTTCTCACAGATAATGCACTTGTGTGGAGGTTCCGTGATAACACGGCCATTGTGTAACTGCAACACAATTGTAACAGTAGTGACCTAAAGACAGAACACAGGTTCTCTTTTTCCATCTCCTGTCTTTTGGGCTGTATTGATCTAATAGGCATGCCAGCTTTTGGGTTTCATGTGAATAACTTGCCCTCTCGAGTTTTGCCTTCTGTTATGGTCGAGCACATGCCGGTATTTGTTTATGTGTACAGTGCGTGATCCGTAGTCGCCTAATGTAGAAATGCACCTGAGCCTTTGCTGTACATAGAGATCCCACAGGCTGAGAATTCAATATGAAGTTATCTTATTTGTGTGATGCATGTTACCTAGCAACAGCCCCATAATTTTATTTTTTTTTCTTTTAGTTCGCCTTACCAATTCTAAGTGCAGAAATTCTTTGGTGATCACAGCAAACCGGTTTGGAATTCAAAACAAGCAAAAACAAAAAAAGAAAAACGTGGCAGGAAAAAATTACGCTAAAGTAGAATGAAAAGTATCTCATGCTGTGTCCTCTACTTTACTCCTTAGCCATTCTGTTTCAGCTAAATAATGCAGATGCAGCCTTTTGTCCACTAAGTACTTGAGACAGAATCCAGGATTCCTAATTTGCATGGAAATTAAATCTATGGAGACTACAGAAATGCTCTTTGAAATTCAGATACCCCAACAACTGGATTGAATGTTTTTCTTTGCAGGTTAAGTATATTTGCTTAAGCATATTTGCATTAAATATATTTGCCATCATTTTCCCTTTTTTTTTTTCCTTTCCATTTAAAAATGCTGATCTTAAAAGCATTGCAGAAGTATTCCTTATCACTCTAGATCTGTGTGTATGGAAAGCTTTTCACTCATCTTTTACTCACTGACAGTAAAGATAACTTCACTACTTCTGTTTCCTGCCATTTAAAATGTTTGGCAGTATCCCACACTTTGGAATGTTTTGAAGTTTGTAAGTACTGATAGAGGGCATGTTTCCCTGACAAATTTGTCAAATTGGCACTAAGTTGTTCTATTAATGTCTCAAGTGAATCAGCAACTGTTTCTATTATAGAACTATCCAAACCACATAAAATATATGTTTGATATAGTCTAATTTCTATTAGAATTTTAAAAAATTTGCTCCAGTGGCTGTGATTTGGTTTGATTTCAAATGTAGTCTGTTTTAGCATTTACAGAGTACAGATTTGTATGTGTAAATATTTTGGAAAAAAAAAGACTTGTACTTGCACTTCAAAAGTCAAATGCACCAAAAGTTAAACTTTGGAGCTACATTTGAATTTCATGGATCAAAGACATGTTGAGATTTAATTTTTCAAAGTTCTGGACTCAAACTCACAATTGATTAAGACATCTAGGTTTGTAAGACATCTGGGTTTGTAAGACATCTGACTCAACTTAAATTGTCAAAAGTCAATTTGACTTTTTATCCTACTAAAACTCATTTTACCCAAAAGAATGTTTAAAAAGCTTAATGGATCATTCCTTTCCTAGAAGTGTTAGATTTTGCATTCTTACATTTTTCTTGATAATAATTCCATCTGCTTTTCCCTCCTACGCCAAGTAAAGGTAAAAACACTGTTTGAGGCTGTAACTGACTGTTTCTAGTGTATTATGAAAATGTGCCTGAAAGGTATGCACTAAGTGAGAAAAATAGTTGACATAGCATGCTACTCATCTGAGATGTTGCATATTTTATTACAGCATGACTAATTCCATTGTTACAATTAATTTATGAATTTTGCATGGTTTTGCAATATTCTACTGTAATGGTTCAATTTATGGAAGTAATTTTTTTTCTATAAGTAATCATGAGAGAACTGAAACAGGGTTTTTCAGCTGGAGGATATGATCGAGCATATTGAATCAGAGGGGACATGCAGAGTGGGATTCATCTTTTTATGTGGCACAGATTTCTTTCCTGTGTGTAAACTTAAAACAATGTGTTTAGTTTGCTGTGACTGCACTTAGAGCATATAGTGTTAAAATTGTAGGAGTAGCAAAAAGCGCTATTCATATTAAAAAATAGTGATAATTAGATGCTCAAATCAATCAGGACCCTTTTGAAATAATGCATTTGCCTCAAACACTGTGATATTGGACCAGTTCTGTGAAGTGGAACAATTAATTTATTCATTCTAAAGACAGAAAAGGCTTTCTGCACACTACTACAAAGAAGTTAATGTTCAAACTTTAGGTTGTATATCCCAGTCAAGCAAAGGCACATCATAACTTTTGTTTGCTTTCTGACCAAAAACTGTGCTCGATTGTAATACGGGTGTATACTCTGTCAAATAAACCTAAAATAACGGACTGCTTTCTAGGGTAGATCAAACTGATTTGTAGAGTAGTTTCATAAATATTCCAAATTCAGGTTAGGCTGTAATGTGGAGAAGAAAGAACTTCAAGGTAACAACGTTCAACTTTACTACATTTAGTGAGCTGAAAAATTTGTTTTATATATATATATATTTACACACACATATATATATATATATGATACATATAAACTATCTTTGTAAAAATATGCAAGTGCAATAATTTAAAGAGGTCTTAACTTTGCATTTATAAATTATAAATACTGTACATGGTGTGTAATTTTTTTCATGTATTCATTTGCAGTCTTTGTATTTAAAAAACAAACCTAAACCTTTACTATTACGTTTGTACAATAGAACAGTAAGCATTTATTATGATATAGTTAAGTTGTAAATAAATTCACAAACCAAACAGCCAGTACATATGCATATATGGGTGTCCTATTGTGAAACCTGTTTTTGCTTTTACTGCTGGCTTTAGCACAGCAAGATGACTTCTGTGGATATGTAATTATACATATAAATATATGTATGATACATAAAATATATTTAGAAATGTTCATAATTTTATTGGATATATCTATACATATACTTTGGTGTGAATATTACTGAATACAGAGTTTTTTAATATTATTTTTCATGTTTATTTTTGCTATTATTGGGAGCACAAGTGAGGGATGGGAATGTGTGTGCATATATGTGTGTTTATACCACAAGTAAAACAAAGCACAAAGTGATTCAAAACACGATGGAGTCTTTTGAATAGGCAGTGCTTGTTATTCCCTGTATTTGCAGTTTCCTGCTTAAGGTAAGTCCCAACATAAGGCTTTTTTACAATATAATTTTATCACCTATTGCAGGTTCACTTTGTCACAAACTGTGAAGGGATCTCCTTTTCTGTTTGCCCTCCTGCTGCCAGGAGCTTACCTTGCTGTTGGTAGACAACTTCCACATATTTCCTTGCTTTGCCACTGTCTAATGTCAGTGCAGCTGATACAGAATCATTTGCTACCATTGGGAATTATTGAGATACTTAGATGCTGAATTATAAAAAAAAATAATCCTGCACCCAAATTTGTAAGGTCTAGTCCAAAGCAGTATTGGGCTTAACCAGGTGCCGGTATCCTGAAAATACAGGGTAGGTTCAAAGAACTGTAAAGAAAAATTCTGAGCAACACTTTAAAAGTGAAATTAAAAAATAGCTAAAAAAAAAAAAAAGGGGAGAGAAAATTAAACCTGTGTATTTCTCCACTCACCATATACTCTTGTGACTGGTCTTTCCAGAAAGCTCTGTTTGCTGCAAGGGCCAGCTTTTGTGCTGAGAGAAAATGCACTGACATTTAATGATTTTTATAGGGTTTGTTCATTAAATTTAAAAGTTTCTGCATTATTTTGGGGGAAAGGCAATAGAAGAGGAATGTTTCTCTGCATATGATTAAATAGTACTTTCCACTTGTTTCTGTATTGTTGGCAAGGATTTATAGGCTGATGTCAATTAATGACTTTTTGGACAAGATTTTAAAATTGGTGGCAGTCAATCACATGCCTTTTCATATTTTTCTTCTTGTTGTGCAGACTTAGCTCTTTTAGCACAGCATGGTGCTTTTCTGTTGATGGTCACTGTCTATTTGGTGTGCTTTCCCCTTAGCATTTTTAGCCCTTTGACATTGAAGAATGTAATCAGAAATGTACAAAAATCAAGCCTGGGTATATTCCCTTGCAGATAATGGAAAATATAAATGTAAAAGTACCTTAACTTAAGCTTATTGGTATTTGTAGAAGAAATGAGTATTGCTGTTGGTCTTGAGGAAGTTTGAATTTGTCTTATTTGAAAATATCCAAGACCTCTAGGACAGAAATATCAATGGCTTTCACCTGCTCAACAAGTATTGGAGATTACATTGTTGTACTCACTTTGCTGAAGACAATTACTAAGGGCAAATTTCCCTTTTCTCAATCCATAGACTATGGATTGAGAAGGTTAGAGAGAAAAGTTTTTTGCAGTGTTTCGGGTGCCCTCTGGCAGAGCTGCCTGTACCACAGGAGCTGCTTACAAAGATGAAGATCCTTGTCTCTGGGTCAAGCACGAGTTACAGAGAAATGCATCAGAGGGTAGCTCATGTGTGCATTATATCTGTTGTTTAAAAGTCTAAAAAAAAGGGAGAAATCCCAGACTCAAGAAATATGAAAAGAATGAATTATAGCAGGTAAAGTTTAGGGTGGTTTTTTTTTTGTTTTGTGTGTAGTTTTTTGTTTGGTTTTTTTTTTTTGGTTTTTGGTTGGACTTGTTTTGTAACATTGCTGACAGGGCTAAATGATTTTCACCATATCATCTGTTAACATGCAGCTGAGATTCATATTTTTTATTTTTTACAGCATTGCAAGCCCTGTGAATACAGGTGAGAATATATTTGTACTGTTCTGTCTGTTCCTTTAGCTGTATTTATGCTGCTTTTAGAAACAGCATCTGTTGTTAATATGCACTACTCCGTTAGCCCATTAGAAATAGAAAAAAAAATAGAGTTTTTAAAATTAAAAAAAAAGAAAATTTAAAAAACCCTAAGCAAGTAAAGTAAAAAAAAAAAAAAAAAAAGAAGGAAAAAAAGACCAAAAACCCTTTGGAAGCACCTAAGAAAGTCAGTAGCTGTCAGAAGCCTCTGAAAATTTTACCATTAATGCAGTTAGGAGTGCATTGCAGTAGTGCTAGTAGTGCACTAGCAGTAGTGAGTGTGCTACAGTAACAAATAGGGATAGTTTTGATGAACAAGTTCATCATAAAGAATAGAAGTGGTATGGTAGCTAAAGTAAATTTCCAGCTAGTGAAGTCCAAGTTGTTTCCTGATACTGTCTTTTGGAAAGAAAAGCATATTCAATATCAGTATGTAAAATAATGTATTTTACATCTTGAGACAAAAAGAAAGCCACCTTGATGAAAAAAATGTAGTTTCTCACGTGAGTGGTGGGGGAAAAAGCCAGCAAATGTACTTTTCTTCTGAACATGAAAATGTACTGATGGTGGAGGAGAAGAGTATTTTCAGATCATTTGGAAAGACAATGGACATCTGTTACAATGCTACTTATGGACTTGAAGGAACAAAATTGTTCTGTGACAGATTTCCATTATAGCCTTGTGCAAGTTGCCAGACACTGGGTGGTTGGGGTTTTTTCCAATTTATATAAGCCTCTAAACACTTTCTTTTTTTGTGTGTTATGCATATTGGTAAGTACTCCTGGCTACATTCAGTTTAGGATTCAAAGTGTATGTAGAGAAAGATATTTACTTTCCTGTTAGGTGAGGACAAATATCACAGGGCTGTGATGCCCTCAGGTATGCTGCTGATGAGTACTTCCTTTTCCATTTTCTCTGGATGTTGGGGGAAGATTAAAAAATCACACTGAAAGCTTTCAAGCTTGCATATATGGTTGCATCTTTAATGTTTGAGCTGCTACAGTGACATATAATCTTAAAAAAATTCAAAGTCCTGTAACTAAACACTGTAGCAAATTTTGGTTTAAATTTTTACTGACTTCTATCTGAGTATCAATGGCAAATTGGTTTGGGTACCACACCTGTGTAGTTCTTGTTCCACAGTCACTTTACAGGTCCTGTTCCAGAGCTGCTGGTAAAAATAATTATTTGGATCCTTTAAACTATCTGAATCAGCTTCAGTCATCAGAAAACTTCCTATTTTCCTCCTTTTACTTTCTGCTCTTTTTATGCTATGAACTTTGTGGAAGAGCAATTTTTTTTTCTTTTCCCCTTTGAAGACTGCATGAGTAGAACAGGCTGCCATCTCTACAGCCTTTTCTATCATTTCAGTTTCTGTGAGCTGACTTTATTCCCAGTGATTGGAAATTGAAAGTGTAAAGCTATTCTGCAGGGATGTGTTTCCAAAGTTTATGCAAAGTACAGAGAACAGTGTCTACTGAAGACTGAGTTAATAGGCTGGAATTTGCAAAGGAGATCTTAATTTCTTCCTACCCTGAGACAAATAATTTGCATCCAGTATTGCATACCTGAAAGGCTTGGAATGAAGTGAGTGCTGTGCCATGTGAGAGTAAGGTGAGGGCTGATGGGAAATGAAAGATGGGCTATGCACAAAGGGAAGCCACTGATCAGCCTAAACTAAGGAGGCTGATCTGAAATCTCAGCTCCCCAGTCTTCCTGCACAGTAAATTTTCCTGTGAATTGCATAAGGCCCTCATGCAGAATCACTGTCTGCCTCATAGAAGCATCATGTAATGCTTATCAAAAGCTTTCTGAAATGCTTCAGGTGATGTCTTCATGTTGGCATAGATTAAATTAATGTATTTGGGAATCCTGGTACTTTCTTTTGAAGCTGAAGCTGTATTATGGACCTGTTTAGGAAGTGACAAGAAAGGACTACAGGGTGAATTCAAGATGATTTTTCATTTACAAGACCTTGACACAAGCCTGTGCCACAGATGCAGCCTTTGTGTATCTTATTCCTTTTGCTGCTAGCTTTCAGTCACAGTAAAACAGAGTTTGCAGGATTTGCTTGAGCTTCCATTTTGTTTGATATCTAACCTCCATCTGAAAAAACACTTCTGACACAGATATTTCCCCTCCCTGGGAATACTGATGCTATGGGAAATGCTGTAGCAGACATTCACATGGTAAACAGGAAAGATTTTTTTCTCATTCTTTCAACTGGAACGTGTACCAAGAGAGGATCTTTGTCATCATTTTCAGGCAAGTCAGTCAATATAAAATGTACCATGGGAAAGCTGGAGTGGAACAGTATTCCTTTCCAGATGTGGGAAGGCTTTTTGTCAGGGACTCATCACTAACTCTTTTTCTGTGTTTTAGTAGCAACTCTATAGTTCAAACAAGAGAATCCTGTGACTGAGAATGCTATAATTTCATGTTTATGCTGCTGCAGTCAAGGCTAGTGTGGTTGACACTGCCTGGAATTATCTTTTCTATGAACTTTACAGGGTAGGCTGATGGTTGTAACCCATTTTGTTTCCTTCCATAAGAGATTTTTGTCCTGAGTTGAGGGGAATACTGGAAACTTCAACAGACAGAGAAGATGGGCTGGAACAGAAGGAATTCTTTATCTATCTAGAGCTTGTCTCCAAGTTTTCCTGGAGATAAACTGGTTGGGAATATCAGTTTCACTAGGGCTACTTTCACCTTGAAAAAAAGTAAAATACATAGAGTATATGATGTTCTGTAATAAGTTTAGAAATAATTAGAAACCAAATTTGAACTGTGTAATTCTCCACAGTACGCTTGAGGGTTAGCTCAAATTTTTCACATGCTTTTTCCTGTGCATGTCCATAAAAGCAACTATTTTTAAAATGCATGGTTTTCCCACAGCCCGTGTGCTTCTTCAGCACTATACCCACATTGCAATCACTATCTGTTTAAAACAGAAGGAACCTAGGAGAAAATGTAACATTTTCTAATTCCTACATGCCAAGAAATGATGAGAGGGAAATTCTTGTGAAAATTCTTCTAGAGAGTGATATTGAAAATACAAACATACAAAAAAAAAAGCCAAAGAAAAAAGACCAACATCTTTTTTTTTACTCTGAGAAGAGTTGCATTTAACTTTATAAACTGTCTGGATACTTCTTCTGCAGGTTATATAGACTCCAAATACCTACTGTGATCATTGAAAATAATAGGATCTCAGCATTTATGGCAGCAAGAGGCTGAGAATACGCAGAAACGTGCTTTCTGAATAAATGATGAAAAATAGCTTACAAAGGCAAAGCAGTGATGTTTTAAAATGCTGAGAAATAACTTTTTCAAGGGTTTTTAGCATGTGTCTAATCTCCAGCTTGCTGAAAATTGTGTGTTTGCAGAGCAGGCAGGGAGAGCTTTAAAAAGCTGCAGTCACTTTTCTCTCTTGTAGTCACATAGAGCAGTGACTGTGAGGGATCTCACCCAGAAAGTGTTCTGCTCATCACTGTCACTGCACTAGTGGGATCAGAGGGTGGTCTCTAAGTCCTCTCTGTTGGACAAAGGTAAGTACCAATGGTAAGGTCGTCTCTGCCTCTCACCAAAGCCACGAGCATGTGGATACAACCAAACCAACTGTACCCCTGCTCAGAAAAGTCCTTGAGACAGGAGACCATGGTCATCATATCTGCTTCCCAGCATTATTAACCGGTGGAATCCACAGGAGCAGAGATGATGTGAAATCCTGCCCAAAGGGCCTGAGGCTGCACTGTGTTCCCAAACAGGTACTCCTCTGATCACAGGGGTGATGAAGCCCAGCCTCCTATTGATTTGTATTATTTTCCTTAGATTTGAAAAATTTAAGTTTGGTTTTCTGCTATCTTTACATGTGCTTTTTGACTTCTCCTCTGTTCTCTATTACAACTCATCCCTTACTGTGCTTTGGCTATGACATACAGACTCACATATTCTGTTGAAGCTGGCTGAAATAATGAAATTTATGGGGTGGTGCCCAGTCCCTTCCCTAAACAGCCACCTCTTCTATCAAAAATGGAACTTTGTTATTTATGAGACTGTTCTCTGAAGTTTGAGTGTAATCAGCCAATGCATTCAAAAGGTTTATGGTGGGAGAATGAAGGAGCCAGGGAGTGGGAGGTCTGGTGTGACATTGCTGAAAAGCCACCTGAGGTATCACACTGTGCCTCACAGTTCAAACTTTAACTTTAGAATTATGGTAAAATTATAGGCTCTAGTGAAGCCTCACATACTCTATGAACACTGGCAAACTTTTGCTTTTGCCATTCCTGATACACAAACTAAACACTGCAACTTGCCAGCAGTTTCTCAGAACAAGCCAGACACCTTGTTTTTCTCTGTTCAAGGTGCATTGTTTAGAGACACTTCAGCTCTGTCTGCAGTGGGGAGCAACCCTTCCTATCAGACAAGCCTGGCTTTCAGGACTTTGGACTACATACAGGCTGTGTTTCTAGTACAAAAGTGTGAGTAGGAAACTGGAATGGAGGTGAAGAGCTACACAGCAGATATTTTAAAACTATCTTAGGTTTTCTCTTCTTAAGAAATTCTGATTTTTTTTTTTTTTAAGGATTTAGGATTAGAAATTCTCTAAAATCTAAGCCTGGAGCTTGGAGCTGGTGATGACATAAGACTTCCCTGTGATACTGATGAGACTGGATGATGTAACTATTGAATATCTGGACTATGGTGCTGTCCTCATATTCTGTAAACACTTTTTAATGAATGGGTTTTATTGAAGGGCTCCATTTTTTTCCTTTGAATAAAGCCCATCCTGCACAGCAACCAGGTTTGAATTATCCCAGTTTGATGGTGGACTTCCCTCACTCATCTTCCTACTGTTAGGCCTCTGCAGCCTGGAGATTTCAGCTGTCATGATGACCTGTGAAAAAAAATTTGGGCTGGATTCTGGCTTTATTCATGTGGGTTTCCACAGATGGGTCCTGATGACTCCTTTCATTAAGATCAGCCTTAGAGTGGGAGTGGGACAGGTGTAAAGGCTTTAATCATGGTCAGCTCCTGAAGTTAATGCCCATTTAGACTCCAAAGGTAGCAGTGTATCAGTGCTGGTTGGCAGTGGGCTCAGAAGATCGATTCTGATAATGCAAATGCTGATTGCTCCCATTCCCCAGCTTTGGATCTTGCCTTTGGCACAAGTGCTGGTGTGGGCCCAGCTACAGAGCACAGATCACACATCTGACTCAACACAGCATCCAGCCTGCTTCTGTGCCAGAGAGAGCTGAGAAAGAGTCTGCCTTCATTCTGCCCCTTCCATGACCATAGTCTGCCTCTGACTAATGCCATGGACCTGTGCAGCCTCTGAACTGCTCCACAGGTCTGAGCACAGGGTCTGAGCACTCCAGCTGCATCAGTCTGCTCCAGGCTCCTCACCTAGGCTTACAGAGCAAATATAACCAACCCTTCAAATGGATCCCCTGCCCTCTGCTTGATGAAACAGCAATATGAAATTAAAGCAAATTGAACTTGTGACTGTGACAAAGTACATAACAACTGTAAGATGTTTGCATTTCAGGGCATTTGGGGGAAAGATAATATCCATAAAAGTTACACCAATAGATTTCTGGTTTCTTGGCAGCCTTTTCTGTTGCTCATTGCAAACATAAGCCCCACTGAAGAAATAACAGTAATGGAAGCAATGCTCTCACTTCCTTTCCCTTTAGACAAACATAGTTTGAGAACAGCAGTAGCTCAGAGGTAGGAGAGGCTTTGTTTTTTGGTGCCTGCATGTTTCAAGAGTAACAAAGCTGTATTGATGTACCTGTATTGGGGGTCATCATATCCAGAAGAGCTGGCTGGGAATGATCACTGCTGGGCACAGATGGGAGCTTTCATGTTTATTCTAAACTATAGCTGTGTCCAGCTGTTTTGTGACTCCTGAGCATAAACCAGGGATTCTTTGAAAGGAGGGAGCTCAAGCTGCTCCCTGCCAATCTGCAGAATGGATTCCAGCTTAAGAGCAGACTTTTGAGTCAGGCAGATATGATGGCCAGTGCTGTGTTCAAAATGTGCTAAAGAGGTTGTCATTTACTTTTTCAGGAATCAGGCATGCAGTGCAATGCTGCTCAAACTTCTAAGAAATGGATTTAATTAGGTATGCTTTTAAGATTATTATACAGCACCAGTATAGTGGTTTGGGTTTGTTTGTGAATTGAATTGATTGCAGGATTTTCTTCTTTATTTTGTTTGTGGGTTTATTTTTGGTTTTTTTTTTTTTTTTTGTCCATTTTTTGGGGTTTAGATTTCCTTCTATCTGCCCTGGAAACAAATTATGGGATTGTAAAGCTAATGCACACCTGATAGGATAAATGTGCCAAGGAGATCAGGGCCTTGATTGTGGCCCTAAAGCCAGGCAAATATGTGTCTGTTGCTGTCTGCCAGGGAAAAGGCTGTCTTCCTCTTTATTTCTCCTTCACTCTCACTGTGTCATCAGCTTGTCTGTATTTTGATTCAAGAGCTTGATGCAGGTGCAGAACTCTGGTCAGATACTCATGGAAGCTCAGTTTCTCTGTAGCTTTGTTAGATATCATGCTCTTAAGGCTTTCTATCCTTTTTTGTCTTTCAACTCTTCCAAAGACCATTTATGGGGTGGTTTCGCCCCCTCTTTGATTTTAAGTGTACAGACTTGCTTATATCCTGCTTCTCATGTGACAGATCCTTCTGGCACAGAGTCAGCTCAAGTCACCTGAAATTCCTCTGCAGAGGCCCATGTCTTGACCTGATTCTGCCTTTTAGTTTCTCACTAACTACTGGTGTGACTGTGTGAGGATATGGGAATTCAGTTTTGCTGGATTTGGCCTTTTGCTGGTACTCCATTCTGCATCTATCCAAGGCTTCATCTTGGTCTAAGGCTAAAAACCTTCAGCCACTGACTGCTGTCAGCAATACAAAATACCCCTTTCCTTGAAGATTAAAATATTGGTGCTAGAAAAGACTTGGTGCTCTGTTGATGAAAGAAGTTTCCTTAGCACTATGTATTTGGAGGCTAGCCAGTATGGTTTGGGAGGAAAAACCCAAACTTTATTGGAGGACTAGATGTAAGGTCTTGGTCCTTCAGAATCTCATGGTTTGAAATATCTGAATCACACGATCTCTTTGTAAGCAGATGAAGCCTCACCCTGGATGGAGGGTAGGGTGATGGTCAAGGCCCTCTGCACTCCTGTGCTGACAGGAGGGCTGATGCAAGACTTGGGAGGGAAATTGTACCAATGAGAGAAGCAGCAGGAGTTAGCACAGGTCACTGGGGAGGTGGAGAGGCTGTCCCAAAACCCAGGCTGAGGGCATTGTGACTCTTAGCCCCTACCCTCCAGGATGATTTGTGACTGGAGTCTAGCTCTTGTGCAGGAGCCTGGAGGGCTTGTGGTAACTCTGGGGGCTCTGGAAGTGGGCAGGGGGTGCAGACCTGTTCCTGACAGGGCCAGTCTGAAATCAAGCCTGGGTCTGGCCTTTAGCCCCAGGCAGAAGCATGACTGAGGGAACATCGAGCCCAGGAGCTTGTCCCAGTGCCAGGTGGGAGCCCTGGGGACCATGGGGCACCCAGACAGTGTCTAGTGATGGATGGGACCTGTCATGAGCGTGTCCCCAAGTCTCTGACTGGTTGTGTTGGGGACAGGAGAACCAGGTGAGCACCTCCGTGCTGATGCACTGGTTCCTGTCGGCCAGATGTGGCTGAAGAGCCACGGGTGGGAAGTTTAGGAGGGGAAGGCACATGGGCTGAAGCAGGTGGGGCCTTTGTGCCAGTCTGGGGGTAATGCATGAAATTTTGGTGCAGCAGGAAAAGCTGAGCATGACCCTCAGTGACCAACATGACACATGCTGCAGGGCTGCCCCTGCTCAGTGCCCTTATCCAAAACCTGACACTGAGCTTGGCACGTGTGTGTGTGTCTTTTGCTGTGGGCATCCCAAGCTTCCCTGACTCTTGGGACGTTATGCTCAGCTGTACTGAGCTGTTTTGTCACACTTTTAAACCTCTCTTCCACCCTCATGTTCTGCAGGCAAAAATATCCCTCTGCCTCTTTGAGGAGGTATATTAAGAGGAGAGATGAAAATTTAGTTAACAAATCATTCACTCTGCAAGTGCCAATTATGTGGGGTTTTTTCTCAGATGGTCTAAATGATAAATATAACTAGCTAAATTCAGAGTACCCATTTTCAACCTGTGTTTAGCACTGAAGTGGGCTGCTTCTATTTTCAGGCTGAAGAAGAATTTGTGAGCCTGAAATCCCATCCAAGTTCTTGTAAGTGTATCAGTCATTCTAATAAAAGAGATTACCTCTTCCTACGGACCTTGCCTCACTTACATCCTTCGGGCACTGTGACTACAACAAGAACGGTGCCTGCTCATCTTTGCTGCTGCTTCTCTGCCACCTGCAGTGTGCAGCTTGAATGCACATGACAGAAGACAAGGGGAAGCACATCAAGGTATTTCCTGACTGTACAGCGTTCCATTTGGGAGCTTAAAGACCTTCCTGGAAACATAGGAAAAGTTAAGTTGGAAAGGAGCTCTAGAGCTCACCCAGTCCAGCCCAATAACACCTTGGAATAATAAATTAAATTTTGATTGGATGCTCAGCACCATATCCAGTGAAGTTGCCAACACTTTCAAGCATGGAGCTTTCACATCTCTCTGTGCATGTTACTTCAGTGCTGAACCACTCTTTCTTTGCAGGTTTTTCTTTACATCCAACCTACTACTCCTGCCTCTCGTTAGTGGTCTAATCTCTGGGTGATACAAAAAAACTCTTCCTGGGGTGCCCTGTGCTTCAGCCTCTCAGCAGTTTTAGTGTTCCTTTGCTGGGCTTTCTTTGTCATTGTCTTGCTTGCTCTACAGACTGCACCCCATGTTCCAGGCATGCCTGGCCATGTAAGATATAGGGAATAAGAGTTTTCCTCTGTCTGCTGGCTGTGCACTTGATTCTGCGGCCTCGTATGGACTGGCTGCCTTCAGTCCAAGGCACACGGCTGGCTCTTGTGCAATGTGCCAGAAAGAATCTCCCAAGCACCCTTCTGCAAAGCTCAGCTCATCCCTAGCATGCACAGCTGTCTGGGGTTAGAGCACCCCAGCTGGATGCTGCTTCTTTTTGCTCCTCAAGAGGTTGCTATTGGCCAATTCCTCCAGCCTGTCAAGGTCTCCCAAACTGGTTTTTTTTTTTTTCTATCTCCCTACTTTTGTTAAGCATTTAACTTCCTGTCCTCTTGTGCTTGTCCCTATGTGATGCAGACATATTCAAAGGCATAATTCCCTTCCAGAGCAGTGTTTTCTTGTATCATAGACTACAGAGGCATGGTGGGATTGGTTTGTGGAAGCAGACTAGTCTGCATTGCACTGGAGATGGTCTTGGAAGGGGAAGGGCCTCTGCTGCCCAGAGCCTTTGGAAGCTTTTGCTTGACAGGATGCAAACATATGCCCTAGCAGAGCTACAGGCCCTCAGGTGTTCATCCTTGCTATCTGCTCATTCAAAGGATCACTAAGGAGAAAAAAATAGAACATTCCAGCTCTTGAGCTGTTCAAGAAAATAATTTCATATTTGGTTTCTTTTCCCTCACACCTTACCTTGTGCTTTGCCTCATCTCCTTTCCACTTAGATCTTAAAGCTTCAGCTTAAATGAGGACTGAATTAAAGGCTGGTTTTGTTTAGAAGTTTTCAGACTACTGTGCTTTGCCCAGAGAAAAAATGAAGTGACAGCATCTGAGTATGAACTTATCCCAACCCAGGCTGAGATTTCCCCTTAGGACCAGACCAGGTTGTATTTGGAATGGGAAAACACATTTAGTCCCCTTCTCTGCTACATACCTAGCCAGCCTAGTGTTACATTTCTAGAATAATAGCAGTAGTCTTCACAAGTGTTTTGTGTCAGTTTAAAGATAGAAAAGAGGAGCAAATATGACCAGTCAGGCAGATTCTTCTCAGCTCCAGCAGTTGCTGCTTATCCTTTATTCAACAGGAGGCAATATGCTTTTCCTCTTGCATATCTTTTATGAGAAAAAATCACAACCTTCTTAGAATGTTCCTTTCCATCTCTCCAGCACAGGTCAATCATATTAAAAATTAAATGGAATTAAAAGTGACATTTTAGAAAGGAACAAGTAAAAATTGGGTGCCAAGGAGGGGAAATTAAATTTGTTTCCCCCTCCTATTTGTGTCATATTTTTGACAAAAGAATAATATAGTTCTGCTCTATTAGACAACAGTTTATAAAATTTACTGTGTCTTTCAGTTTCCCAGTCTGTATTCCTGGGTAGCAAGAGCAGTTATGGTCTGCTCTTGGTCACCGCAGGCTGCTCACCTGGAAATTGGGAAAACTGGGAAAGACAAGAAATGGTCTGTAACACTGGAGATAGTTTTTTTTTTTTAATTCTTGAACTCCTAAAATCTTTCCAGCCATGCTACAAGCATGTTTTCTGCTGTATTCCCTCTTGTAGTCTCTTCTCCAGGCTAAATTGAATTCTTTCACCCACATACATTTTCTTCTCAGTTATGGTTTCAACTTACTCTCTTCTGGAATCCTCCCGTTGTCTTAAGTGTTTCCTGAAGCATGGAGACTGAAACTGAACATAACATTTGGCTGAAGCCTCTTCTGTGTTGGGAACACGGACAAAAATATTCCCATTTGCTATGTGTTGAACATGGATTTTTCTGCATACCCCAAAATGGCATTTGTCTTGCTCACCACACTGACACTGTTGATTTGTGCTGAGCAACACACCCACTGTGTTCCCGAGGTTCCACTGAGCCAGCTGCTGCTGGCCATGGGGAAGCTGCTTGTTTCTGCAGATGTTGAAGTTCATCCAGCTGTTCTGAGAATTTTCCAGTTTATCAAGAGCATTTTCAGTTTTCCAATCCTGTCTCTGAGAATATCTGCATCCCCTCTCCATTTTATGTCATCTGCAAACTTAACAAGCATACTCTGTATTCCATCATCCATAGTGTAAACAAAAATTCTGGGAAAATTAGATACAGATTTAGGATACATCTCCATATAGAATTGCTTGTTACTTCTTCCTTTTGGACAGGGAGTCTTTATAAGTATTCTTTGAATGTAGTTGTATGGAGTTCTTGATGTTTTTATTTTGCACTCATGCTAGCCTGTTGATGGAGGTAATTTTTTTTTTTTTATTTATTTTGCTTGCTTAAAACAGTAGTGCAAAAGACAATGCCAAAAGCCTAAGTAAATTTAAAATATGCAACAGCAACTGCTTCTCCTGCACTGATGCTCTTGAACCATCATAGTGGTTGTTATTCAGCTCCTTGTTGGCTCCTTGTTTGCCATGTGGAGGATTAAAGCAATTTTACCTGTTCCCAGTTCTTTTTTTTTTTTTGTTGTTGGTATTGGAAGTTGAAGGTAAAGTTGATGAGCTTTTCTACTAATTTCCTTTCTCCCTTTCTTTTAAACACAGACTCCAAACGTACAGCCTTCTCACAGCTGGTAACTCAACAGTCCACAGCTATCCTCAAAAGCAACAGCTAACCTGTTTGAGACTATTTCAGGCAGTTTTTCACATATTGTAGACAGACTGTTAATCAGGTTTAGCCAAATTAGCAACACTTTACTTTGAGTGCTACCTAATCTGGTCATTCAGGCTGTTAGGTTCCTAACATTTATTTGGCCTTCTGTCACTGATGTTGCCTGCACCTTTCCGGTGGTAGGAGAGGAAAAAGGAATTAAAGGCTGATTTGGCATACCATAGAAAGGGATCAGCCTTAGGCCCAATGTAAATGAACTGGCAGGAAAAGCTGCACTCACAAGCAGAAAAATTCATGGGGAGACCTAGGGGGGAAAAAGCCAGAGACTGTGTTACCAAAGAATGTGGGCAGAGGCTGAGCTTCACAGGAACACACAGGTGCCTCCAGGTTTTTCTGACTGCTTGTGTACTGCTGTGGATAACAATCATAGCATCCCTAAAGTTGGAAAAGAACTTTAGGACTGTGAAGTCAAACCTAGCACCACTCTGCTTACCACTACAGCCACATCTCCATATCCACACAGCTTTTGAACACTTTCAGGGATGGTGATTCAACCTCTTCTCCAGACATCCTTTTCCAATGCCTAATCACCCTTTCAGTGAAGAAATTTTTCCTAATATCCAAGCTAAACCTTCCCTGGTACAAGGGCCATTTCCTCTCATCTTTTCACTTGTTACCTGGAAGAAGAGCTTGACCTTCCCCTTGGTACAACCTCCTTTCAGGCAGCTGTGGAGAGCAATAGGGTGTCTCTCTTTCTCCAGGCAGAACCACCCCAGTTCCCTCAGCTCCTCCTGATCAGACTGGTGCTCCAGACCCTTCAAGGTTCCACTGCCCTTCCTGGACACACTCCAGCACCTCAATGTGTCCCTTGTAGAGGGGGAACTGGAACAAACACAGACCTTGAGGTGCAGCCTCACCAGGGCTGAGTGCAGTGGGACTGCCCTGGTCCTGCTGGCCACACTGTTCTTGGCACAGCCCAAGCTGCCCTTGGCCTTCTTGGTCACCTGGGTGCCTGTTGGCTCATGTCCAGCTGCCAGCCAGAGAAGGTAGGAGAAAGCAGCTTATTTTTGTAGGCCATAACTGTGTAAAATACTCTGTTCCAAAAGTAGAATAGTTTTGTTGTGTGTTGAAGGATTTTGTCATCTAAACTTTTCCCTTTTTAAAGTATATTTTATCTTTTCTCCTCAAGTGTGTGTTGCAACAATCCGTTTCACCATGGAAGGAAACTGTCATGCAAGGAGCCTGACTCATCTCTTAGTGTGGAAATGGCTTACAGAACACATCTTAAACTTTACACCTCTGAACACTTAAATCAAAAGAAATTTTGTAAGCCTTCAGAGAAAATAAAACAGGGATGATGATACTCTGCCAGGAAACAAACTTTTTCTATAATAGAAAGAAATCAATTGCCAGCTGAAAATAAGAGAGCAAAGAAAATTAGAAGATTTTCAGGTGGCTTTTCATCCAGCATCCCTTTGCTTCCAGCAAAGCCTGAATTTTTCTGCCCTAACAACAGACATCCACAGTCACCTGTGACTTGTGTTAGTGCCTCAGCAGATTTTTCTATTCCACTGGAAATACTAAAGTGGAAAGCACTGAAAAGGAAAGAGGAGGGAACTGACAGGTTCGATGAGAGTCATCAAAAGAGATGAGTTAGATGTGTAAGAGGTTATGGTTGAAGAACTTGTCAAAGGGGAATACCAGCTCATACCTTCACACTTGGCTGGTGTAGCTAAAACTGAGCAGTTTAACAAGTTCTTGCATTTCCAGGAGGAGCTCGTGGCAAACCATGAACTGTTACCAAATGATTTAACAGCAAAATATTAGAGCAGCATGAAAGCAAACTGGCTAAAGTAAGAAAGAGTCTCCAAGAAAGGTAAATTTTGCATTATCTTTCTGGGTGCATTGGTTGTGTGTTACAGAAAAATGAAAGAGGTTTAAGCAAAATCACCTCCCTCTTCTTTTCAAAGACCCAATCCCTTGTGTTTGCTTAGTTGAGCACTTGTAAGACACATCTACTACTATGGCCTGGACAAAAACTGACATTTCATGTAGATGAGAGAAATGTTTGAAAGAATTTGGCCCTTTGTCCCTCCCTGTGGTACTTATAGTCGGATTTTCATCCTTTGTGAGATGCCAGCTTGTTTATGAAGGGCATTTTATAGGGAATTCAGCAGTGGTGTTTGCTGGACTGTGGCTGCTAACACAGAAAACAGAGATCAGGCTTGACAGAAACAGGCATGCCAACAGAAGCCCAAGAAGAGCAGAAACTGGAAAGGATCAGACAAATAAGCAGAGGTTGTCTGTCTTGTATACATACCAAGATACCTCCACTGGATTTTAGAAAGCATCACCTGCCACACAGTTAATGAACTTGCCACAAAAGTGGCTACTGGCTGCTACTGTCTACCTCCCATCTCAGTCAGTATCATCGAGCAACCTTTTCTCTCTGCCTCTGAGCTGAGGGGCCAGAGTAAAAGGAAGAAGGGATAGGGGAGAACAGAAGAGGCAAAATGTAGTATTATATCAGGATAACAATTTGATCTTATAATTTTTGAAGCATTTTTTAACAGGAAACCTTTTCCCCACAAACAATTTGAATCAGTCCAACTTTTATGAGATAGAACAACTCTGGTACAAAGCTTACCAAAAACTGTATTAACTAGCAGTGATGTCAGTCTTTGTCCTTGGATTAAATGGTTGGACTTTTTACCAGCCTTGGTTTTAAACAAATATATTCACAAAGGAAAAAAAGTGCCATAGTATATTACCTACCTAAAAGGCTTGTTGTGAAAAATTTAATCTTAGCCACAGAGCACTTTGAAGTGAGGCCAGGAGCTCTCTTGAGAAAAAGTTCCCACGGCAGAGGAGCCCAGCACAGGTTGCCTAAGAGACCCCCTTCTTTCTTTTGCCCAGATTTATTACTCAGACTTGGCAATGTAGAACTATGAGATTCTAAGTGTATTATTTTAACTGTTGTATTCCTTAGCTAGGGGCTCTTGGGCTATGTCTCTGTGAATTATCTCATTCTGAGCAAACTGTTACTTTTAAAGAATGCAATATGTTCCAGGGTCTGCTTCTTGTCTTGCCCATTGCTCACATTTTAAAATCAAATGTATCTAATAAACTTCACGGACTTCATAATTTTTTGAAATTTAATCAGTTGTGGTCTCAAAGGGGATAGCCAATTTCTTCCTCATTTTTGCTCCTTCTCCCATTGTACACAGGTTAGCAAACAAGAACAGTGAATACAAGTGCTAAGAGAGATGCCTGTATAGAAAGTTGATTTCCAGTCTGCTCAGTGATTTGAACTGACAAAATTTCATTCTGTAAGTTTGACCATGTTAATGGAGAAAGGAGAAATCAAGGAGAAAAAAGGAATTGCACATCTCTGCACAGGCCACAAGACTGGAAGAAATATCATGGGGGGAAAAGGTGAATTGCAAATACTCTTATTAATTGATTCAGGAACAGGGTATGCTTTTAGTCACTGCTTTCATTCATTCATTTAAATTAGGGTCATGAGTGTGTGTCTCTGTGTGTGTGTTGTTTCATCCAATTTTTCTTGACTGACCAGCAAGTTAAACTGCATGGCTACAAGAGCTGTGTGACTTTTGTCTTTAGTGCATTCCCAGTTCTGCTTCTGGCCCTACTGGTGAGACAAGCCCTTGCATGTGTCCCCTGTTCCTGCTGTGACTTTATGCCTTTTAATTAACTGCATAGCAGCACACCATCACTCTTTCTTCCTGCAGGGTCCCCCAGGTTACAAGAGAGTAGCACCACGTGCCACACTTACATTTTCACTTGCTGAAATATCTCTGTATGGTCAGGAGAGAAGGGCAGACAGCATTTAGGAAAGATGGACGAGCTCTTTCCCTGGCTTTCTCTAATTATGAGTAACACAAACTGACACCCAACATCTGGTTATCACTAAAGGACTGCGTTAAAACCATTATTAAAGAAAAAAACAAAAATCCATACACAACCTCCTCTTCCCCAAACAAAACCAACCCCTCCAAACCCCCAGCTTTCTAACTTTCGAGCCTTAATGTCAAAAATCTTTTTAATATTTAGGGGAAAAAAAATCAGTCTGTAACCTACTGGTGAATTATTTCTCCATCTTTCACTTTGATGGTTACCTGTGTGTGATATTTCTTATCTTACTTACCAGGCAGTTTCCTATTTTTTTTTATTTTGATTTTTTTTCACTGTGTTGAATTAGAATATTGAAATTATTTATTTGGGATAAAATCTGTTTGTTTTTTTCTTGAGCACTTAGGGCAGTGATTTGCATGTGGAACACAACTAAAATGTTGTAGCTGAAAATTACACTCTGATTCTGTACTCTATAATGTGCTGGTAGTCATGATAGAATTTCTACGATGGTTCTCCCTGTGATAACTGAGGGGGCAAAAAACTCATTCCTCTATATTTTTTTGTGAAATAATTGCATATTAATATCCAACATTTAAGGGGAAAAAAAGGGAAGAGGAGGACAGAGAGATCACTAAATCCTTGATGAAGAGCAGCTACTTGGGTAAGTGAACTGTGCTGAGAATGATGTTGCTCTAGTCAAAATCCAATTGATCATCTCTAGGTTTTGAAAAAAACGAAATGTGGCAGAATAAGCAAACCTTCCTTTACAGAAGGAAAGGCATGATTTTCCTGGAGCCAAACTGAAACAGGAGTCTGTAATCTCAACTGTTAAGCATTTTTTGATTGTCTTCTTTCCTCTCAATTAAGATCACGAGCTCTTCTGGCCTCTCTGCTTATAACACATTACAAGGTAGTATTTATTTGTCAATATTAGCTCATTTCCTTGGTGATGCTACAGAAAAATTAAATATTTAAAGTCAGATATGGGCACTCCCTCACTCTCTGTTTGATACTGGAGATCTAGTGCTCTCCCTTTGCTTTATTGTTGACAGCAGTTTCTGTAGGAGCTATCCATGGCAGGGAAATCTGAGACAGCAGCTGCCTACAGAATAAGCAGAACATTGCCTGATTAGACTGTGCTGGATTTCTGAAGTGTCAAACTTTTTGTCCTTCTGTCTTCTCTTTGGTAGAGCCACATGAGGCTTTGCCAGGTTTGCTGGGAAAATGCTGCAGAGCAGAGGCTGGTGCTTGCCTCAGGCTTCCAGGAGCAGTGCTGCACACCCCTTTCCCCTGCCTCTCCCTCCTGTGACATCTCAATTCTGGTGAAAGGAAAACACATAAGGAAAGGTGTCTTCCACTATGGGTGTAGAAGGGGAGCGCAGAGGAGATGCCAAATCTGAGGGCAGAGCTATATCTGACTGGCCCTGCCCAGCCCCCTTGGAGCCTCCTTCCATCATGCTCATGGCACAGGACCCCATCTCAGCTCATCCTGGACCTCTCAGTCCCTGCCCATTTCCCTATCTCGTCCTTTTGCACTCTTTCTTCTTTTATTTTTTACTTTCCTTACTCCAAAACTAGACCCCTCTGTTTCTGTTTCTTCTTAGGCCTGTGTTCTCCATTGATGCAGAGACAATCCTGTGGATTTGCTCTGAGGATTTCCCCCTAGTTATCCACTCTCTTTAGCAATGAGCCTGGGAGCACCTGTGTGATATTGACAATCTGTTGAAATGAAAGGTAATGATGATCATGGCACAGTTGACAGCATAAGAGCTTTGTCTAGGCTGGGTATCACACTGCTCAGTGGCATAACACCAGAAAGGATTGTCCAAAAGCAAGGGGTGTTCATGAGTCTGAGTCTTCATATTTACTGGCTGTGGCATGTGCAGAACACTGTCCATATTCTTCTTTTTTTTTCTTTTTATTTTTTTTTTAATTTGAAACAAACCCTTGATCTATTCAAATACGGAAAAAACTTTGAATGACTGAAACCCACCATGGAACTCTAACCTTTAGGTTTGGAAGCTCTCCTGGCAGCCTACCTGCTTTCCTCTTCTTGCCCACTCCACTGTCTGAACCTGAAGAATGACCAAGTCAGTCTTTCACTAAGCTTCTGGTTCCTTTTTTTACCCATCTCTTTGTCTTGGAAATGTAACTCTAACAGGACTGGATGACACAAGAGGTCTTTCATATCTTTGCAAGTGTTGTTTCCAATGTATTTAGTGTGTACACTGTACAAGATTCACACTGTGCTTTTAAAAGTTATTTTGGGTGATTCTGCAGTTAAGATACTGGAGTGTAAAAGAGACTCAGGGTTATTAGTTTTCATTGAGGTAAGTAGAAAGGTGACTAACAGTGGCCCAGTAATCTATGTGTCTATGCTTGTCTACAGAGAGAGAATTCATGGCATGTTACTGTGGGATACTCAAACTGGCATGAATTTAAGATGGAACAGGGCATAGTGTGGAATATTTATAGCATTTTGCACATGCAAATTTTATCTAGGCTATTTAGAGATTGATGTTTTGTGCAATCTTTTATAAATATTTTAGAGATAAAGGGGAAGAATAAGGCATTTTGTCTTCTGCTAAAGTGGTGAAAGGGAATAATGATAAACATCCCAGAATTATCTAAAGGAGCTCTTGAGAGATTTTTCAGCTGTTGTTATAAAAAGCCAATGCCCTATAAGACTGTTCAGCTCTGAAGACAGTCTGTTTCCAGAGAAGTCTGGGCACATGTGCTATCCTAATGTCAACTTGCTAGATTTGCATGAAAAGCAACAACTGAGATTTGAGTCATTTGCATGTATTGCTTACTACTGACAGCCCAAGACTGAATTTTTCCTCTTGCCATGGATCACGTGGACTCCTTTCTGTGTGTAGGGACACCATCCTTGGATGGTGGGCAGAGAAAAAGGTTTTCATACAAGGCTGATTTTTTTTTTTAAATGACATTAGTTAGTGGATGTTAAAATGTTTGGTAGAATTTTTGCAACCTGATGATGGAGAGAAAATCAGAATATGGATATGCAGACAGAGAACTAAGCTGTCTTCTTATGCTATTGTGCTACCTAACAATGTGTAGTCGCTTCTCTCATACAGTGAACAAGAGGTTTCCTCTTAGGAAAAGAAGTTTTATAAAGAAGAGAGTGATTGAATCCTGTTAGCTCCTTACAGAGTGTCAATTCTTCTCTCCTTTGCATCACTGAGCATTTAATCCTGGAGTCACTTTGGCATAATTCACTGAACCTCAGCTTCTCTCTGCCCTATTAGAGCAACCTCTGGGCATGTGTAATAATCTTCATTGTATGTAACAACTACTTATTTACATCTACCTTTGTGTCTGATATTGAAGAGATATTTGTGGAGCCGTTCTTCTCTTTTGTTCTAGTCTGAACTGAAGAAATAATTAGAAACAGCGCAAGGGATGAATCAGACTCCAGAAAATAAAAAAGGTGGGTGATAGAACACTTGTGAATTGAAGAGAAAAGAGATGTGGTACAAATTATGCCATTAAGGTTCTAAAGGGCCAGAAGGAAAACCAGTTAAAAATTGCAGCAGCTTTTGAGATTTTTCCTGCTAGTGCGATCAAAACGTGCTGCTATCTAATGAAATCAGATGTGTAATATTTCTTATACTTCTTTTACTCCTGGCCTTATCTGAGACCAGTAGGTGTCAGTGGAAGACTTTCTAAAGCTTTGGAGACGTCTCAGGGTACGAAACCCTTCAGCTGGCAGAAAAATAGTAACTGGATTTCGTGCCTGTGATGAGGAGGTAAAACCCTGAATCATGTGCTTTCAAGTGCCCTTGCTAAGCTTCTTTTCAGCCTTCACTGTATCAGTCCTGAATGCTGTAGTTATCCATAGTCCAGTCCCTCTTGGAGGTTTGCTCAGTGCTTTGATTCAGTAACAGCACTGAGATTTACACTCTGTTGATGTATTGCTCAAGAAAGTAGTGTCTTTTGAGAAGTAAGTCTTTTGATCTGTAAGGAATCTGTATTAGGACCTTCAAGTAGGATAAGAAAACATAAATCTGGAAAGCTGTGGAAGAGTAAAAAAGAAAAAAAATGCTGCTTGCTGATAAACTAGGAAATCCTGTTGAATGTCACCAGGATAAAGTATAACTAGTCTGATCATAGCACACCTCCATTTTATGACTTTAGTGAAAAGCTACTCTGAAAGCCATTTTCTTCCAGAGTGTGAGAACATACTGGTTAGTAAATTGCAAAGTGGTAAATAAGGAAATAGCTGTGCGTGGGGTGATGCAAAGTTCCTGTTTGAGAGAAGGGAAAGATCCAAATCTTCTTAATCTTCTTTCTGTGTAGTGTCAGGAACAGTGCTTGAACAGTCAAACCAGCTGTGGTTGTGTGTTTTTGTTTTTTCTTCAGCAGCTAAACTGGCCCAAATGTCTCCCTGGTGTAAATGTCTTCCCATCAATGAATGTATGCCTGAATGCAGCTGCTCTGATTATGTTTGTTTTTACAGCATGGCACAGAATTTGAGTTCCATTGCTTTGCAGTCAACCACTAAAAAAACAGTAAAATCAGTCATTGGCTCTGGATCTCCCACAGGACTAATGAATAAAACAAACAGAACTCTCCAGGCCCAGGCATAGCTGAGGAATAGTTTTGCATAAAATGAGCTAAAAGGCATTTAAACAATGGGTAAAGGTTTCTCCCTTTCTCCTCTTAGCCAGGTACTAATTTTGGAAGTACTAACTCACTTAACCTCAAACTTCCCCTCCCTGTCTTCCTCAGTTGCACACTGAGGAATTAAAACTAGCCAAGTCAGAAAGTTGTTAATGTTGCTGTTCTTCTTTTTGGCTTATTGTTGTATTTAGAAGCCCAAGACAAGAAATTTGGGCCACATATGCTAGCACTATGGGGAACGAAGCTTAACAAACATTGTTCAAATATTGGTTGGGGTGGGGGGGGGGTTGGTTTGTTTAGGTTTTTTTGGTCTGTTTTGTTGAGTTGCTGGTTTTGGGTTTTGTTTTGTTTTTTTAAATGATAACTTTACAATTTTCTCAGAGGAGAAAAGGGAGATATGAGTATATTTAAACATTGAATAAATTTTTTCTTAATATTTTCTAAAAAGAAGGCATAATTTTCTTCTCTCTAGATAAATTCCTTTGAGGCCCTTCCAGGACCAGTCACTTATTCTGATCCACAGACTATGCTCTTCTATCACTCACAGTGCTTCACACAGAAGGCAGGATCTTTGAGAAGCTGGTTGCTGTTGGGCTCCAGGGCAGGGAGCAGCAGGAAGCATGGTCAGGCCCTTTCCCCACAGGAGGCAGTGCATCCCTCAAATTTGGCTCACACTCTTCCTCACTTTGTACCTAAGCTGTTGGCTCCCACTGGAGCTATTGAGTGCTGAGACTGCACCCAGATTGGAGGGAGGAAGAGGAGGAGTGCCTGCCACTGACAAGCTGCTTGCAGAGCAGGAAATTTAGGTGTTCTGTGATCTTTAATGCTGAAACCTCATCATTACTCAACACAGTGCCCAGTCCTGAATCCGACACCCTGGCACAAAGCTGTCACATGTCGCGTAGGGCTGATGAATTGCTGCAGAGTCTGAAAGCCCCTGCCAGCTCCAGGGCAGCCCCTCAGTCAACAGGATTTTCCTGACCTGCTCATTGCAGGAGTGAGACAAGCCAGAGAACAAGGCTAGAAGCTCTCACACGGCAGAGAAAGGGCCAGTTCCTCCTTTCCTTCCTCCGTCCTTCCCTTCTGCAACTGCAAAGCTTTGGAGGTGTAACCCTGCACCCATCTTTCCTGGCTAGTCCGTTCTCCAAAGCTTCCCTTGCACATGGACCCAGGTGTGGCAGACAGATAAAGCAGGATGATCCTCGGCTGCCCTGCCACCAGGGAAAGAGAGAAAGTTTATTTATATTAGTAGGGAGCATTGGAGTGAAGGGCACTGTTTGTGCATGCAGTCCCTTCCTTCCCTAGATGAGGAGCTGGCAAGTGCCTGTGACACAGCTCTGGCTGCAGCAGGATGGACACTGACAGCCTGCCGACGGGCTTGCTGACAAGCTGTGAAAAGCCAAAAAGGTCTTTGCCTCAAGTAAGATCCTGGCTGGACAAAGCGTGAGCTGGCCATGTAGGATCTTGTAACAAAACATTATTGACTTGTAGTGAGGTGAATGGGTGAAGTGACAGTGAAGTTGGCCTGTAAAATTCTGAAGTGCATTTTTTTTCTGGACTCTCCTAAGGGAGTACAGCATGTTTATTCTGCTCCTTGTGTGCTAATATCTGTTCTTTGCGCTGGGACTCAGTAATTTAGTCCTTGGCTCTGTTCCCTTTGTGTCACGGCCGGATTCTTTTTGCATGAAGTGCTAAAGGAGGTTGGTTGGGGGTGACTGTGAAAGGTGAGTGGCACAGCCCACTGGGAATGTGCCAGCATTCATTTCCTGGTGGGAATAAAGTGCAGGGGGTGTGTGTATCCAACAGAACTGAGGACAATGTGGTTCCTGGGGACAGTGTGGTTACTGGCATGGTTAACTCAAGTTTATATGTGGGTATACCTACAAAGAACCCTATGGACACAGCCTGAGATGACAATGAGCTTTGCACTGCCAGCTCTGTCCTTTAAATTGTGTATGTACTTTTTTACTTCTGGAAACCTGAAGCAGACACGAGACAAAGAGAATAGCAAAAAACTGCTCTCTTGTTTAGAGAACAGCTTGAATCTATGAGGTGTAAAGTTCTTGATAAATGGGAAGAAATGAACACACTAGAGACTGTGAAGGAAGAAATAGTGGTTTATGCTGTGACAGTGCATATAATGGCAAACACTCTTATAAAAATACAGGCAAAAAAACCAAACAAACCATGAATTCCAAACACATCCTAGTAAGATTTCTGAAGAAGTACTGGTGTCCATGTAGGTACTACCACAATGGACCTTTTAGCACTGAGATATTGCCCCTCAGTGGTCTTTATTTCATCCTCACACACAATATGTGCCTAGCTGGGGTGCTTCTATGCTCACCACAGCATCTTAGCCTCTGCCCCTGCAATGGGAGGCTTGTAGGCTGACCCTCACTATGTCAGATGGTGATCTACAGACACAGGGCTTATTTCTGTATTCATGCTGCAGTTCTGGGGATTTGCAAGTAAACATGCTTTAAACAACAGCATCATTATTTTGAACTCGTTTGTTTCTTAGGCTGGAGAAACAAAAAGGTTCTGGGTGGGATTTTTAAGTATTCTGAGTTGGCATCCTCTGTCCTTGAAATGAATGCTGAAATGCCTAGTGACTTCAAGGAGGGAGAGATAGGATTGTCTCCTGATTTCCTTTGAAATCTCATTTCTGGATGCTGAAATAACCAAAAATTTCTGGAGATTATTCATTATAGGAATGACCACAGCTCTGAACACATTCAGATGCAGACAGGAATGTCAAGTTTAAGTCTAGATTGATTCAGAAGTCTCTGATGGATTCTTGATGTCAAGTAATTGATTTTTAAATGACAAATATTACCATGAATACTTGTTTACAGAATAAAGTTGTTACCTGTTTGGTTTTTTGTGATTCTCTAGGCTCCATCATTGTTGGTTCAGCTCTCACAGTCATTGGTGCTGTACAAAGCAAGCAGTGAGAGATAGGCTTGTATTGGATGCTGTGTAATCCCAGGTACAGAACTTCAGAAATTTGTTCATGTGCTAAAATTTGCATACAGAAAGTGGCCTGTGTGAGCACCACTTAAGCTATAAAACGCAGATGCTTGCAAATTTCTGCAGGATTAGTGCATTCAGCATTTACAAACAGTATTCCTTTTCTACTGTTGTGCAGTCAGAAATGGCACAAGAGTTCAATGAAGGCACTTCAACATGTCCTTGTCACTGGTTATGCTGATGAGTGTTCCAGCTGTGTGAAGGGAGGAGGTAATTTCATGCAGTTAAAAGTACAGTCAGCATCACTAGGGGATAATGTGTCACTCCTAATGGTGGGCAAACAGCAGTTGTTCATGTAAGGCTTATGTTTGACTAAGCATCTAAAAGGTCAAACATATCTCCAAACTTACTGTCTCCTGAAGCAGTTATACCTGTTGACAGGAGATGAAATTAATTAATTAAGTATACTCTGAATAAAACAGGTGCCAAAAAGTCCCAGAAAAGCTGAAAAAAAATTTTCATAACATGAAAATTGCAGGTATAAGTACAGCCAGTGTTCTTGTTATATGTTTGACCATCTTTAAATTCAATGACATATTTAAAATAATTGGATTTCATGCCTAATTTTTCAACCAACCGTGTGCACTGCTACCTAAGAACACAAGGAAGAAGTCTGTCACTTCTTTCTAAAGTACTTAGCAGGCCTTCAGTGTTGGAGAGCTTTGGGAAATGAAGAGAACTCTTCTTTTGTTTAGAAGATTTACTTGGTATCAAGATATTAAAACAATGAACAGCAGCAGTAAGTCATTAACTCTTCCTTTTTTTTTTTCCCAGCAAACAGGACAACTTAGGATCCAGATGCCTTACGTACGGCTCCTGTGTAAGCTCTCTAAGATGTGCTCCCCCATGGCAAGGTAACAAATGAAATATGAAATATGGTCCCCTGAAAAAATATCCACTTTGGGAAGTCCTTCCTTTTGCTTTTTTAAAAAAATAGATATACATATTGCCAAAGGTCTTTAAGTATAAATTGCTAGTTTTTAGAGTGGATTTTTTTTGGGGGGGTGAGCTTGTCTGTACTGTAATGAAAAGAGAGAGTCAGCAGATGGCAATGTTGTATAGTTGTCCCGACAGGAGACAGCCACATCAGCAAGGGAGGGAAACCTCTTACACTCCTTAAGTAGCCATAAGGGAAAATGGAATGGCCCCTGCAGGCCTTTGGAGACTTGGCCCTTCCAGCATACTTCAGCTGAATCCTTGGGTAGGCTTTCTGAGTTTGTAATACCATTCGTAACAGCAATGCAACATTTAAACCCCCTCCTTTGAAAGGGAAAGCCCGCTATAATTTTAGAACATTCTAATTAAACCAGAGCATTGCCATAGTCTTTTAAAAACATTTCATGATGCTACGTAAGTATAACATGTTCTTTGCCACGGAGGTTTTATTCTTAAAAGATAAGCAAGTCTGATGCATTTTCTTTTGCTGGAATGCTAACAGATCTGTTTAACTGATCTCTTGCTGCCTTTTCATGCTCAAGCTATGAAAGACAATTCATCAAACACATTTCTCCAATGCCAAATAAAAGTTATCTCCTTAGAACCTAATGTGGTTCAGGCACACAGCAAACTAGTTTATCCATGAGTTACCTTCCCTAGCTCTAATCCCAAATGACTGGAAATCTTCTCTTTGGCTCTAGCAAGTTCCAGGTTAGGGCTGCTGTGTTTTGCATTCTAGCAAGTGGAAAGGTATGGGAAATAATTTTTTTTTCCCCTTTTCCTAAACGACTGTGGAGAGCTATTAGAGTACTTAGATTTTGCAGCTTTGATTTACATATTTGGATCATTCTCCTTCCAACTGTACTGAAGACACTGGAAGGAGGTAAAAGCCTGTGGTAGATAACCCCTGACATATAAAATTCATGGAACAGCTCAGCAGCAGGAACTTGGAAAGACTTCTGTAAAATATAGGAGCTAACAGATGTCTTGAGAGAAGTGAGTAATAGTTTGAATAAAACAATTTTAGGTTCTGCTGCAGACTCTGAAGTCTGAAGCTCTATGTCAGCAGCCAAAAAAGCAGGCATGGTTTCAGATGATGGTGAAACGTGAAGTACAAAGCTCATTGCATTCAGAGCTTTGTCTAGCAGCTCAGTCTAAAAGCCAAAAATGGTCATGGATGCTGAAAGACAAAATCAAGTCATCTGTAGCATAGTACTGGCTGTAGCAAAAAAGGATGCTGCAAACACCCTTCCTTGTTTACATGGTGGGACCTGGTTTTACTGTCTGCTCAGCTTCCCTCAAGGTAAAAAACTGGCCAGAAGAGAGGCTCTGTGTCAGACCCAACAATGTATAAAACTTGAGATACAGTGCTAAATTAAAACTCCTGCCACACAGAGACTACTTACTCTAATTTATGTCAAGGTTAATGGAGTAAAAACATTGGAGCATTTTAAATGCCGATCAGACATTTTGCCAATTAGTATTGCTGCAGATTTTTTGTTATATACCAAAAAGTATTTCAATGTTTCTCACCATTTGTGTCTTTTTTACAGGAAGGAGAAGGAAATAGCACAGAAATTTTAAATAAACTGAAAATCACTCAGGAAAATCAAAGATGAGTATAAAATGTTCAGATATCTATGTCAGTGTGGTTGCACAGAAAGTGTTGGATTGATGGAAATTCCAGTCATAACAGCTTTGGGCCAAAGTAAGACAAATTAGTTACTGATAGGAGATGCATTCAAGGGTTCATTGCAGAACATACACAGTAGCAGCTGGGAGTCATAATCAGATATTATGGATTTGACTTCAGTGTGGCTCAGAGTATTAAATAATGAAAATTATGCATAGAGTTCAATTAGAAATTCTGATTGCTTCAGTTTCTTATTTAGAGAATCAGAATATTCAAAGGTGGAAGGGACGCAGAAGAATCATCCAAGTCTAACTCTTGGCCCTGCACAGGACAGCCCCAAGAATGACACCATGTGCTCGAGAGCTTTGTTCAAGCATTCTCTGACTCTGTCAGGCTTGGTGGTATGACCATACAGGTACAGAACAGACACACTGTGGCACTTTAAGACTTACAAGTTTTCTGGAAGCATCCTACTGATGGATTTTTACACTCAAAATGGAGAAGTTGAAGCCCTCATCTCTTCTGACATTGCTCACTAGTGGCAGTTTTGGTAACTCCTTTGTGCAGTGACATTTTCTTTATACTGATAACTAGCCTGAGATTCTTAAACTTCTTTGACATAAGCATTTCCTTATTTGAAAGGGATATATTACGGGATCATCTCAAGCATTTGAAGTAACATATTTTAAGAAGTCAATGTTTGATTATTGATGCTGCCTGTCAGAAGTAGGTGTTGAATATATTTGTTTCTGTGGTACTTTCAGTATTCTGTTTTAGCACAAGACTGTTTATTTCTGCCATGTTTTTAGTCTTCCAAAGCTCTGTATATTCCAAAGCTTTGGATGAGGAGCCATCCAACCTAAAGCATGATGGAAGAGAGGCTATCCCTACTTATTTATCCACTGTCAAGATCATGAAATGCACATACTTATACAGGTGCTTGTTTCAGCATATTTACCATAGCTTCAGATTGGTGGTTGTGAGTTTGTGGCGCTGCTTAGAGGTTTGTTTTTCTTACCCAAAGTACAATTTTACAGAAACTGAGCCAAGGTCAGCCAGAACTAAGGCTTTGTATGAGTGGAAAAATATATCCATAAAATATTTGAAATATCTAGTTGTCCATGAGTATTTTTGTACCTACAATTTGCCAGGATAAGAAATCACTGCATCCAGGCAAATCAGCTAGCGGCAGGCTGCAGTAAATTTAATTCCTCAGTTTGCTGCATGCCTAATTTGTTAGTTTATTTCTGCATGAGTAATGCAAATGATTTAATCTACCAGTTGGAGGTGGACATCATAAGTTAATAAAAGGCCTGAGGACACACAGAAAGGCTCACTGACCTGAGTGAATTTTGGGTCAGCCTTTCAGGGTTTCAAACATTATGCAGTTGGCTTCTTTGGTTACAACAGAGCCCTAAGAGAAAGGTTTGTCAGATTTAGAGGGCAGGTGGTGTTTTTTGCCATAGGGACCCCTAATGGTTGCTGCAGGTTCCTGTTGAGTCTGTGACCTAAACACTTCCATGTACAGTTATGGCATTGTTGGTAAGAGTCCAAAATTATAGTTACAGACTCCGAAGAATTAGATGCATTATTATAGAAAAGAATAACTCTATTTTCATCTTATTGCCAACATTTGGTGTCAAAGGGGATGTTGTAGTTGCTGACACTTGCAGAAATTTTTACTTTTAATTTTTTTTAGGGAAGTAAGATAAAGATTTATTTTCAAAGAAGCTATGAATCTTGGCAAAAAAGAATCCTGAACTCAGGTCTTAGGAAAAAAAAGTTCTCAATTAAATTATTTTTTCAAGCTTAAGATAGAAAATCAATAATTCTATTAGTCTATGAAATCTTAAATTTGAGGCTTAGCTTCTGTTAATTTTCTGTTGCTGGCTCTTGATTGAGAATTGTGTTAGGTTTCATAAGGTGGTATGCACAGTTATGGTACACTTTTGTTGGAGGGTGGCAATGCAAACAGCTCTCAATTCAGGAGCTGTTATCTAATAATCTAAGACCACTAACACACAATAATTTCATGAGCATGCAGAGTAACCACTTTATGGTGTTAAGGTATTGTATATCATGTTGTTATGATTTCCTGGGTGGATGCATTCATTAGGCTTATTGAGGGGGATAGGAGGAACTGCAGAAGAAAAACAATAAAGCAAAGCATGAAATCTAAATGAGCAGTCTCCCCACAAACAGCAGGGAGAGCACTTGCTAGACAATGACTTGTGTTTCAGTTACTGCTTAAATTTGCAAGGATTTCTTTGCCAGAGTGGAGTACTAGTGGGTCTAGAAAGTTAAAGATGATTACAAAATTATGTGCAAAATTAATAAGTGTTTTGGTTTTGGATAGTTACATTCCCTTCAGGAACTTTACATAAATCAGTGTAGCTGAGGTGTTAGAGGTTATTGAAAGGACCTGTATGAATAGAAGAGTTCTTTGCTCTTTCCCTTCAAAAAGTATTGATGAATTATGTCCTAAGAACATGAGCAACAGAAGAGGTACAGACAAGGTTGTAAGGCATGATAACACTTGCATCTGCTTCTAAATTGCAGAAGTGTTCATGAATCCACTTTCTGGTATTTCTTTGATTTTGAATTGAGAGTTGCAGGCCAGGTAGGGGACTTAATGGATAAATGTCAATGTCATTTGACAGACAAAACTTGGACAAAAAGAAAAATCAGTTATTTTTGAGAGGATAATAAGATGTATTTTGTTAAAAATTAAAATTTGAGAACATTATAAATGTGAAATAATTGATCAGCCAAAAGGCTATTAGAAATGAAACATAAAAGTAATTAGTAGTGGTATAGTGAAATATAAGGTTAATTAGTCTCATTTGTATGGTGTTAATAATTGAATGTAATCAGCCCTGGGATACTTACAGAAGCATTCTCACTAAATGCTTTAAAAAATGTAACAGAAGGATTTTTACATTTTGCTTGAAGCAGAGCTTATGTATAAACCCTTTAAAGAAGCACACTGTCTTGGGATATTTGCATAATAAGATACTTCGTAAAATGAATGTCCAAAATTCCGCTCTCCCCCACAATCACATTCCTAGAATTGACATTATTCCCTTTCTCCAGGACAGATCAAGAAGACCAGACATTAATAGTAGCATGAGATTTCTGAATCAAAGTCTGTCTTAAGGCATAATTAACAGAAGGTGTCTAATTATCTGAAGTCAAAACTGTATCATCCTTTGCCCTTAATGCACATAAGATAACATAGATGACATTTAATTAGAGGCAAAACATGGATTAATATTTATTTAATAGCTTAGGTAGGAGCTTTCCTCAGGTACGAAGAGATTGTCCAGTGAATTGGGCAAATATTTAGCCTGTGCCTGTAGCCAGATAAACAATTTCCAGCAAACAATTTATGTAGCCAGTTTCTACTGTTTCTGCAGTAAAAATATGACTTCAGGCTTAACAGCTATCTTTGAAAATTGTTTTTAATTTTAGTTCTTGTTTGAGAAATTAAAGCTGTTTTAAATACAAAATTTTGAACACTATTTTTTACCTCTAAATGGATGAATTCATATGTTTTTATTTGTTTTCCTGGTTGGAGGATTGTACCCACAGGTCTAGTGAAAGGAGTAAAATCTATTTTGGACTTAGCACTCCATTCTAGTTTGGATTGGTCAGCTGTCTCACTGTTTTGTAGAACTGTTTGTTGTCAGTTCTTAACAGCTCTATTTGATCCATGCCTAAGTCATTGTAGGAAAGGAGGGCAGCAGGAAAGCAATTTGTGCTGTGGAAATGATGCTGTCCACACTCTGCATTATAAAACTTTATGGGGCAGTGCCACGGATGTAAACCACTTTTACTTTCAGTACATAATGCCATATCTAGAAAAGGTCTCTCTTATTTAGAAAGGCGTAGGGGGGATGCTTTCTAGAGCTGCTGCATCAAGGCAGGGAGCTTTTTGCCCAGATCCATTCCAACTAATTTCAGTTATCTAGCAAGATGTTAGGGAATATAAACCATCCTCTGGAAATTAATCTTTCTCCCTTTGCAAGCAACTTTGAGTGCCTGAAATTAGATGAATTAGTCTTAGTTCCTTTTTTATGGCTCATAGTGGGAAGACCCCTGGGTGCTGCCTGTGTTTACATTGGAATGTTGACTGCCACAGGCTTAGATCTCAGTTTCTGGTCAGTGTGTTGGTTGCATGCTATATTTCTTTTTAGAAAGATGTGAGAGGTAGCAGAGGGAGTTTTGTTACCTGAAAAAGAAAAAAATTAATTTCTGAGAGTCTGAGAAGAAAATAAATAAAGAGAGATAAATACTCACCACTTCAAACATACTCCTAATTTCTTGGGGGTGTGCCAATGGAATCCAGGTTCAAAAAACTGCTATTAAACCCCAGAATCACATATTGTAACAAAATGTCAAAATTAGAAACTTGTTTTCAGTTTTGCATACGCTATTGTGGATAGCTATATTGTCTGCATAAAGAAATATTATCAGATAACATTTTTAGAAAAGGTCTAGTGCTAATAATCATTATATCAAACAGCTGTATTAATCTGTTCAGTATTCAGTAGTCACTGCTCTCTTTCTATCATGGCTCCTTTCCATATGGAAGCACCAGCTAATACTCTCAGGACAGAACCCCCATGTGGAAGTTATTTAAGTACATCAAAGCTGCATCTGCTAAATAGGATCTGGATACTAGGCTTGGATCAGCCCTTGAACTATGTTGGTACGTACTGATGTATGAATGCTGCTTGTGTGAGTCTTTTCATGGCCCCAAATTTTGACTTTCATTTTATGAAATCTTACCGTGGCTGCAGTTTGTTAGTTTTTTTTTTTTTTTTGTTTGTTTTGTTTTTTTTTTTTTTTGGTTTTTTCTTTTCTTTTTTTTTTATAAAGCATAAGACAGGTTCAGATCAGGTGGAAACATCTGCTTGATTTTGTAGAAAGCCTGAAAAACCAGGTCAAATAAAAGCAGTAGTGCTTTCAGCTGGAAGGGCTGTTGTTTAATTCCTGTAATTAAACCTCTGCTATGAAGATTGATTGTTTATGAAGGAATGTGAAGGAAAAGTAGGAAAAAACAGATCAGACCAACTACATGGTGTTATCCATGCTAAAGGAAGATTTTTTTTTTCCCCACGCACAATCAACCTGTGGAAAATGGAATTTTATTTTTTTTTAATTTAATAAGTAATCAAATGGAAGGGGGACATGGAAATAGTCACACTTTGTAGCAAACAAGACAAACCAAGAGATATTCATGTGTCAAATGGATACATTTGCATTCACTGCAGGAACATTCATTCCAAGAGACTCATAGACTGTACTTGCCAGTTTAAGCAAAATGCATGGTCTATTGCTGGCAACCTGGGATACATCTGTTGATAAAAAGAAACCAAAACCTCCCAGCCAAACGAAAAGCCATAAGACAAACAAGAAATATCAAACCCAACATTTCCTAACAGATAAAATGCCTACCCCAAAGCAGCAACCCAGGGGTCTTCAAATTGCTTGAAGTTGTTTCTTATTTGCTTGGTGGTTTTCTTGTTTGGTTTGGGCTTTTTGTTTGGTTTTGTTTTATTGTTTGCTTTCATTTTTCAGGGTTTCTCTGTTTTATTTTTGTTTTTGGTATTTTGTTTGGTTTTGGTTTTGTGGGTTTCTTTGTTTTATTTTTTGATTTATTTTGTTGTTTTGGTTTCTTGTTTGTTTTTTGGTTTGTGGGTTTCTTTGCTATATTTTTTGTTTACTTTGGTTTTGTTTTATTGAGTGTCTATTTTTTTGTTTGATCAATTTTCATGAAAATGTTGTCACTGGAGTAGGTGATGTTGTACGACACCAAGTTAAAGTTACATCATGGAGCTGAGTTATTAGGGTTTGGCCTTGTTTTAGATTCAGGTCCATCCAAATTTGTAGCTGCTAATATAATAGTGAAATATCCTTAGTCTTTCTCTGCCTTCTTTTTGGCTCAAGCCACTGTCTGAGATGAAGCCTAAATTTTGCAGAGGTACCTATGGTGTCTCAGCAAGGATGTGTGTGACTTGATCCCATGGGATCTACCACTGAGCCACTGCTGCCCCTACCTTACACACAGACATCTCAGATCATGAATCCAGCTTGTCCTAAAAGACGTCTCTTAAAATAGTTTTAAAATTTTATTTTAGACCTGTGGGCCCTTGATCCTGTCTTCTTAGGAAGAGTGGAAGAACAGGGGTTATTAGGAGAATTAACAGTGTCTCCTAACTTCTAGTGAATGACTTTTTCTTTGGATCTGCCATCTTCTGCCAGCCATGCTACTAGAGAGAGTTTAGACAAGTCATTATGAAAAAGGAAGAGAGAAAGACAGAAGTACTCTCTCCATGAGTTGCTGTCCAAGATGGCATTTTTGGAAATCTGCTACAGAATGACATTTTTAGAAAGAAGTGAGAAGGATAGGATTTTTTTATGGGTGACAAGGGCAGTCAGAGTTATAACAGTTATGGCTGAAAACAAGAAAATTCTTGAAAGTAAGCCAGAAGCCCTCAGTAAAATCTAATATATGAAGTAGGAAGGGAAATCCTATAGCAACATATGGTGCTGCTCACTGCTGGAGGTAGCACTCTGTGGAAAATGTTTTCTGAATTTGGGGCCATGGTGTCAGTTCCCATGTCTGGTTTAGAGATGGAAAATAGAGAGCTAATGCAATTTGTGACTGCCCTGGAATGTATTTCGTGAAAGTAATTAAAAAAAAAAATATATAAATTTTAAATTTTTTTTCAGCATTTTTAGGTCATTTCAGTAAAGTTAGGGCAGAAGAAAGTGACTTGAACTTTCCAAGGACAATATAGGCATTCACTTCATGATATAAAACAGTCACTACCTGAGTCTGATCTAAACTTCTGTACAAGTACTGATTAGTATTCTGTGAACACAAATGTGTGTTTTGAATGCACTAATTATTACAGCATATTTTTAATAATTCTCTTCTTGTAACTCTCAATTTATCTTTATTGCATTTATGAAATAAATGTAGGAGCTCCCAGAAGGTGAATGTAATATTATTTTGTGCTCACCTCTCATCAGAGACTCTGCCAGAAGTTTATAAACATCAATTAAGTTTCACCGTGCTGCCATCTGGGAAATAACTCTTCTTACACCCATGTTACAGATGGATAAACAAACAGGAGCTAAATAACTTGGCCACGATCCTGTCTCCCATCCCTCACTCAGGTCTAACCAGTTAGCTGCTGCCACACAGTTTAGTTACATTTTGAACTGCTTTTGATGAACAAAGTTGCCATTTTTTTTCTTCTGAATCATCCAACATTTACCAACATTTTATTTTAATACATAATATCCAGGCCAATATTTATAGTTAAATATAATGTTTATCCTCACCTTTGGTTGGCTCTAAGATTTGTCTATGCTGCTAACATAGGATAAAATACCAAACAAAGCACAAATAAATTTTTGTGGTTCTCTCTAAAGAGTTTCCACTGACAGCTGTGGATGTGGGCTGTGGAAACAGGATATCAAATGAAACAGGATATCAAACCGAAGGAGCAGGATATGTCAGCAGATGATCAGGGCAGACAGTAACTCAGGCAAAGGAAAGGTAGGGATGTCCATGTGTGGTGAACTGGGATGATTTTGGTTAAGCAAGGAGAACAGTGTGTTACCCTCTAAGGCAATCTTTGAGGTCACTGGATGATTTTACTGTTAAGAGGTCCTATATGAATGCCCTGTTGGGCTCTAAAAATTGGCTTCTGATCATCAATCAGTCATCCCTGCCTCTTGAACCTGTTGCCCCTACAGACAACAATGGCTTTTGGGTCAGTTTCTCATGCTCATATTTTAAATTGATCTCTTCAATTCCTCGCTTAGTTTATTTTTTCCTTGCACAAAATCCTTTCCCTTTTCTAATGTTTGTAGAATATTTCTAATATTTGGTTGATAAGGTGTGCACGACAGATGAGGAGATGTTTTTTTTTCTGTTGTGTGTCCCCGACATAGTCTATGAAAAATCCTTTCCTTAGGATTTTTCCCTCTTGAGAAGGTGAGAGGCCTCAGGAACAAATTGTAAACAATTCTTATCTGCTGCTGTGGTCTCACCTGGTTGTTTCTAATTAATGGCCAATCACAGTTCACCTGTCCAGACTGTCTCGGTCAGAGACAAGCCTTTGTTATTCATTCTTTTTCTATTCTAAGCTTAGCCTTCTGATGAAATCCTTTCTTCTATTCTTTTAGAATAGTTTTAATATATTATATATCATAAAATAATAAATCAAGCCTTCTGAAACATAGAGTCAAGATTCTTGTCTCTTCCCTCATCCTGGGACCCCAGTGAACAATGCCACAGTTGTGTAGTCTTCCTGGGTTGTTGTTAACCCCTTTGAACCCAACAGAGATGGATCTCATTGTGGGCAGAAATACAAAGCTTCTAGTTTTCAAAATTTTTTTCTTCCCATTTCAGCTCTAGGTAATTAAAATTTTTGGGTAGGGGTGGGATTTAAAGGTCATTTCAGTTCTCCCTTATGTGAGCTATTAATTATGAAGGCATAAGGACCACTATGAGAGTATTTGCTCTACAACATTGGAGGATATATTCTTCCATGTGAAAAAAGGGTCATTACTGTTAGACTGCTGGGCTTACTTTTCCTGGAGAGAAGGTGGTGCCAAAGAAAACTTTTTATGTTCCTGTAGTGAAAACTTCCAAATTTTAGGGACATTCTCGCAGAAGGAAGTCATCCTTTCTAACCTATGAAATTTAGGAATGTCAACTGGTTCTTTCTGATTTTGGCCCTGAGATGGAAGATCATTTAAACAGATGGGTAGATAAACTATGATAATTCTCTTTGTAATAAACATATTTATTGTTTAAAGACCTGTCAGATTGCACCTCAAGTGTCAGCTTAGGGAGCAGTCAGGGAAGGGCTGGTATTACCCTGAAGTGAGTAGTTACTGTTATGCCTGTTCCCAAGTGAAATCTAATCATATGGTGCCTACATTAATCCCAACAGGGTGACTCTAGAAAATATGATTCATGAGGTTACCTGTGTCTAAAGAATACAGGTTAACAACATAAAGAAGATCTGCATAAGGATTTGATTCTGCCTAGACAGAAGGAGCCCCTTTTGCTTCATAAGGGGCTCCAAGTCTGCCAAGCACCACAGCACTCATAACCATTTGGACAAGTGGTAATAATCACTTTTAATCATGTCCAGAGAACACCAGTGTTTCCCAAGCAGGAGTGAGCAGCCAGAGGGTGGGAAATCATAGGACATCTTTGAAGGAAGAAGTGATGGGAAGAAGGTTTGCATGAGAAGACCTGTGGTGTTGAGGAAAAGCAGCAAGTAGAGACTCCCAAGTCAAATATTCTTCTGTTTAAAAGTTTTACATCCTCTAATTGTGCCAAGCAACTAGATGCTGGGACCTGAGCTATGGATGTATAACAGTGGGTTCCATATGAACCTTTAGAGCTGAGAGGAGTAGGAAGCTTTCTTTGCATATGTAATTTATTTATATATTTATTTAGTAAAATATTTAACTTTCATCTATTTAGATTCTCTCAGTAAATTGTTTCGTTTACATTTATCGTAATTTTGATTGAGTTCGGGTTGATTTTAGGGTGCTGGCAAATGTCAAGATCACTTACTCTTTTTGGGGAGGGAATTTCAAACTTGATTGTAAGAATTTAATTTTTTTTTGTGCTGTCCAGTAAATTCATTGGTTTTCATTTCCAAAAGGAATTTCAGCATCTGCACAGGTGCATAGGCCAGATCTGTTGGAAATATCATTGGCTAATGGCCTAAATTAAGAACAGAATAGTCGGATCCTCAAAAAAGTAGTTTGGATCCAACATTTAATCTAAAAAAAAATTTATAAGACTGAGTAGGCAACCTTTACTCACTTTTCTCAAAAATACCCCCCCACAAAGAAAAAAAAACAAACCCACGAACATAAAAAAACAACCCAAAAAGGCTTTTTTCTTATACTTTGAAAACATAATAATATTCATGACATCAACTACAGAGGAGGATAAGCTAAAGAAGAGCTTTTTGATTAAGGTAAGAATGGAAGAGTAAACAATTTGAAGTATATTAAATGAAGTATTAAAAGGCAAAAGACAGTGCTCTGATGCATTCAAAAAACCAGAAATCTGTTCCAGGCCTGGAAGCAGATTAATAGAAGAGATTTTCTACCCCTGAACATGTAAGGTTTCAGTAGACGTTTCCACAGGACCCTTAAAATAGAACATTTCTCTCCTTAAGTCCCAAGAGAGAAGTCTTTCTAATTGGGTTTTAAAATATTCTGTTGCAGTTTTTACAAACAGAGATATTTCTCTTTGGTGGTAAAATTATCATTTTCTTCTAGTGTGTATTTTTCTCCTGTGCTCTGAAAATCAACTAAAAATGCAATGTAAATATGATTTTATTCCAGTTCTATTAATGAAATGAGAAATTATATTAAAAAAGAATTATCTTTAAAACCAGAATTATTCTCATAGTGATAAAGATGCCACAGCCTTAGATAGTTATTTTCTTCTTTACCCTTTTCTATTCTGATATGTCAAACTATCCTTAATCCAGCAAGCTGAAACTTGCCAAGTTTTTTAATATAAATGATGACTTGGATGCTTGTATCACAGAAACATAGAGCTGGAAGAGTGCTCTTGAAAATAACCCGTCCCAACACCAGTTTAACCTGTTATTAAAATCTTTAAAATGTAGAGGGTAAAGTAGATTTTCACCCTCTGTAGCTTGTCTCTTGTGTTTCAGTTTCCTGACTGTTAGCTAAAACAGTTTTCTCTTTTAGAAAGTCTTTGTAGAAGCACATCTGGCTGACTTCTTGCAGTCTTTGAAAGGTGAATTACTGTTTAATGAGATTTCAGCCATGCAGTTTGATGGAGGAAAGAAGACTGCGTCCTTCACTAAGTGAAGCATCTTTCAAATAAAGAAAAGAACCAAGGCTTCAGAATACTCATGTGAACAGTTTGTCTTAAATAAAACCAGAGCTTGTTCAGTGGCTAAACTCTCACCACTGTGCAAGCAGTACTAGGATTCCATTCACAAGTTTTGTATCACGGGCCAAATAATTGAGAGGTAAGTCTGTTTATTGCCAGATTGTACATTTTAACAGGTAAACATAGAGAAATGTAAAAAACCACCTGCTTCCAAAGGGATGAACCCCACAGGGAGGATTTTGGCATGAGGAAAGCTTTGTCAGAAGAATTCATTTGAAACTGGAGGAAGTCTCCTTCAGTGGGTCATTCTGTAGAATTATCAACTTGTACTCATTTTGTAACTATCCAGGAAGAGGTTTTCTTTTTGCTTCAATTTTAGATGCTACTTACCCTTAGACGTGTCTGTACAGTGTTGTGGATGGTTTTTCAGGTCTGCAGTTCACATGGTTTTCTTGGTTCAAATCTCAGCTAATGTTCAGGATTGCAAATTGCCATCAGCTAGGAAAAAAAGACTCACTATTCTCTACTACCTTAAAGCAAACAATCTCACCTACTTAGATTTTTATGTTGTCTATCTGTCTTGTGCTAGGGAGCTACTTAATTTTAGACTCCAGCACTATATTTCTTCAATTCCTCCTTATTAACTGCCAGGAATGGGATACTTACCTCCATTCACTAGAAAAACTGGACATAACATACAGTCATAGTGTGGCATGCATTTCTTCTATGTTGTTTGTCTAGTTAATTAAGACATTATCCAAAGCAATTAAATTATTTAACCTGGAACAGTGGGTATATTAAATCTCTTTTACTTTTTTTCCAATGAATGAAGTGCAAGAATCAGGTTGTAGTAGCAGTAAGATATTGTAATTAACATTTAGTTCTGTTAATGAAAAAAAATAAAGAACCCAAACATGATTAAATTAGTCAGTAACCAAAGTGAATTCAGAACAGAACATTTAAAAATGCCTGTTGATGAAGTGAGAAAACTAGTTACTAAGTTACCACAAACTGTTTGGTGATGTGAACAAAATGATGCAATTGTTAATGCCTACATTGCGTCATCTAATGCAATGTCAATTCTAGTATTTAAAATCTCCATCATCCTTATCTCTGCTTGTTTTCATAAAGCACTGTATTTTGGGCCAATGTCTTCAGTATGAAATGCTAGGTAGCTCTGTGAATTACTCCTATGTGTTCTTTAGGAATTTGCAGAGTAGAGCCAATTCAGGACATGCTGGCATGAAGATAACAGCTGAGGGGAGTCTGGACCTGTAGGTGGGTATGGACAGGATTGGTGTGGTGCCCAATCCTGGCTGGGTGGGGGAGCAGCTAGTGGTATTTTGTCACAGGCTGAGTATATTAAAATAAATAACACAGCTGTTGAGAAGTTATGGCACAAATCACAGTGTAATGGGACTTTTGGGCTCTGTGAGTTGTTTCCTTCCAGCTTGTTGTCCCACTCTTTGAGATTTAAAAACCTACAGCCCGTCCTGATATCTGCAAACAAGTCTTTCTCCATTCAGACCTGTTTGCTCTGCTTCTCCTCCCTGTTTCAGGGTTCACACAGGTTCTACTATGCTACCAGTGCCCCTTGGATAGCCTTTTGCCTAGTCCTCTCACACAGGTTCCCTTCAGAGGGTGCAGCTGGGTCAGGTAAAAGGGCACCAGCACATGGGGAAGTTGGTAATGCAGAGGAAGAGTTGCAGATTTACTATCAGTGTTCTTCTAGTATTAGGCCTGCAAAGCATTTATTTAAGGTTGTAATAATATGGCAGATCTGGTTAACAGACAGGACCAAGCTGGAGTAGAATTTTGTTCAGCAGCTGTGCTAATCCCACAGAAAGAAAAGGAGGCAAATGTGCAGTTGCCAAGAGCAAGGTGCACTAATGAGAACGTCCATAGCTTGCTGATGCAATCTAAGTTCAAAGTAGAAAGCTGGTTTTTGGAAGAGGTAGGCTTTTATAGAAAACAGCTACACTTGCATCCTCTACAGCTTTAAAAAGAGTATTCATTTATAAGACTGTATTTCTTATTTTCCTGAAATGAAGATAGAAGTGGGGAAACAAATTAATATTTAAGTAAGGTCCCAAAAATTTATAAAATCTTCTTATATCTCCCATGCAGCAAATGATGGGACAAGAGGAAATGGACTCAAGTTTTACCAAGATTTAGATTTGATATTAGGAAAAATTTCTTCACCAAAGGGTTATCAAGCATTGGGATGGACTGCCCAAGAAAGTGGTTGAATAGATCTTTAGAGGTACTTAAAAGTTTAGTGTTGGACTTGACATTGTTAATCTAGGGGTTGGACTCAATGATCTTAAAGGTCTTTTCCAACCTGTGAATATTCAAGTGTCGAAGAATCACTAAGATTTTTATTAAAGATGCTATAAAGGTAATGGGGGTGGAAAGAAATTTGTTAGGAAAGGAGAATGTGCAGATAAGGCATGGTGTGTTTCAGTCTGCATTACAGGACGAAGGGAGGTAGAAAATAGGGTAAGCAGAACAATAAATTAGAAAACTTTATGTTGCAGGGATGTCAGAGGCTGTTTGCAAAAAGTGTGCAGATCTGGTTTTTCTCTTTGGGTTTTTTTTAAGTACTGTGGATCTTTCTGACATGGCATGGGGAGGTGGGGCTGTGTATTTTCTAGTTACCTGTGTTGTACCCAGTGTGATGGGCAGGGGCTGCAACCCACTTGGGCTGCCTTGTAGCTCTGTTCTGGAGTTCTGCAAGGGTATGGGTTTCAAGAAGAGATCTTTCCAGTGTATCCTCCTGTTATTTTGTTTTAAAAGACAGCAGCTTCTGTCTTCCTTCAGCTATGGGGCAGGGGTGTGCCTGTGAAGGAAGTCTTTACTGCCCACAGTGTATTGCTCATGGCTTGTTTGTAGCATTCCTAGAGGATAGCCTTCTTTAGGATTCGTGCCTGTGCCTGCCATGTCCGATCTATCTTACTGAGTTCCTTGGTGTCTTTGTCTGCCATGAGCTGTCTGAATCTTCTGGCTTTCAGCAGCAGCTGAGCTGTCCCAGTTCCCTCTGGGCAGCTGAGTGATGTCCTGTGAGATGCCAAGCAGTCCAGAGCCTCCCAAGGCAGCCGCACAGCTCTCCTCAGAGCTGTTTACAGTCAAGCAGGTAATACATTTTTAAGAAGTGTTTCAAGGTAAAGTTATGAATAATGTTGAGTAGAATTGGACCTTTAGGAAGCATAATTTCTTTTAAAGCATTATGTCTGGGTAGTTGTCTAGGACCTGTAAATATGTGATTTGTGTCTCTCATGTGCAGAAATGTGTGAAAGATCTCTTCTGTGAGAAAGGTGGCTGCTGATGAATTCTTTTCTTCCTGTGTGTGTGAAATTTAGGAATTCCTGGCTGCTTCTGTGAAAAGTGGACAGCTGTTTTGGCTGTGTCAGAAAGTTGACCATGTCATGTTTACCCAACATTTTGAGATTGAAGCTCGATTTGAGGTGATAGAACAATACCTTTCTGTATATACTACTGCTAGCACTGCAACCAGATTGGGAACTGCAGATGTTGTTTTATTCATGCTTTTTGTAAGTTTTAAGCTAAGACTGGATTTCTGTAGCATGCAAATGTGCACGAGGATAATTCTGCCATCTATATCTATGCCTGCATGTTCTAAACCCAAGTATATCAGTATAAACCCAAGCTATTTAGTAGACTGCATTCATTCCTGTCACAACTTTACATGTCTTCTCGGTCTTGTTAAGTGTTGTCTTTTGTTGCTATTGCTCAGCTGAGGAGAGGAAATACAGGCATTCTAACCACTAGGATGGGGTTTTTTTGAATTCCAGATCCCTTCTCATATGAAGGTAGTAAAGACATCCAGCAGAACTCTTTCTTCTCCTGCAAGTTGATGCTCTGGATTATAGGGTGTTCTGGGTCAGTTGCTTTCATTGTTTGGGTTTTTTTTGTTGGCTTGTTGGTTTGTTTGGTTGGGAGATTTGTTAGGGGTTTTTGATGTTGTTAGTTTGGGGGTTTTGAGGTGTGGTTTTTTGTTTTGTTTTGTTTTTTAAGTGTTCCACTTTAGGTATAAAATATTGGAATATTTTTGCATGTGAAGACCAGAACCCAAGCATCCCAAATCTCAGATGAGTATCCCAGTGATCAGTTATCTACTTGTCTGTCCAGCACTTGGCAAACATTTCAGGATATCATCAAAGAGGATCAGCATGCACAGGAAAGACTGCTGCCATGGCTAGGGTGTCCTCCTGTGCATGATGCAGCTCTGTCCAGGCAGAGGAGGGGACTTACATCTGGCCTCTAAATTTCTTACCTCAGTCAGCAATGAGCTTTTCCTCATGTTCAGGTGGTTTTCTCCTCATCTGTTCATTTGCTTGCTATTTTATACTCTTTCAGCTTGAGGAAAAAAAAGCCCCAAACTGAAGAACATGTAAGTGGCAAACATTGGTATTACTACTCTGCTTTAACTGAGTTAGCAAGGGCGTGACTCTTTGTGCTCTAAGAAAAAGGATTTTTTGTGAGAATTATATTCAGATTTTTTTAGCTGTGAATATTTGATATTGTGCATGCAAATTAAGTTGATGAGCACTTCCAGGAGTTTCTCTATATTTGTCTGAAGTGTGTACATGCACAGAGGTGAATGGCTCTTATGCAATATATTAACATTAAATATAATATATTAACATTAAATATATATAATGATTAATTTCTCAGTGTGTGTGTGTTGTGATTCACCATAATTTTGTGTGAACTTTAAAGGCCCCTTATGCATCCTGGAATACATCTCACTCTTATCTTAACAACTGTTTCTCTTTGCTGCAAATTTGAATGTAAGGGCACTTACAGCATATTTATATCATCCTGGAGCAACCACAGGGAGAACTTGTAAGGCTGTAAAGTCTAAGCAACCAGTCACCATCCATAACTGTGGACTTTTGTTATTAACCCCTGTGACCAGAATACTGCTGGGTGTGGGATAAAACACATAAAGTATTTATCGAGAAATAATAAAAATGCATTCCCCAAACAGAACTTCTACCTGCAGTCTCACAGACTGAGATTGTGGAACAAAGGAATTGAAAGAACAGCCTGCTGGAAACTATTGGCCACAGGGGATGGAAAAAAAAAATGACAATAAATCTGCAGCTGAAAAATATTGTCAGACAAATGGAATTAGCATTTGTGTAAAAAAGGTTTAGAGCAAATTAATTGCTCTCTTGAACGTCTAACTTCCCCCAGAACTGAAGCCTACAACTAGGATGAAATTTTGTTTTGTTCTGGTAACATTTATGTGTTCCAACTAATCGTAATTTTTTTATTGCATGGATGGCTGAACAAAACCTGCTGTTACATCTAGAGTCAGATGAAGTATTTTCAGTGGCATATGAAACTAAGCAAAATTCTGTTTCTGCTGCCTTTGAAAATAGGCCTCCAATGTATTTATTGCAACAAACATCTCTACTACTCAATAATAAATTGTACAATGAGGCCATAGACTGATGGGGGAAAGACAAGTGAAAATGCTATAATCCCAAGAGATAATACAGCTTCATATATTTGATTGATATTATTTTCTCACTTGAGAGTAATCTGCACCCAGCTGAAGAGGAACACTATACACTGAAAACCAATGCTGATATTTTTGTACTTCAGTGGAGTCTAAGTGTTATGCACCAGTCTAACCTTTTGCATTCTTTTCTTCCCCAAGATCTGAAAACCAGCTAAATTATTTCCTTCTACTGCTGCCCCCAGCCCATCAATGTTGTTACAAAACCCAGCGATGATCTCTAAGAGAGACAAATTTTATTTCCTGTGGGTTAGACCTAAGTAAATTATTTTTCTTGAAAAAATGGTTTTGACTCACATGTTGGTCTATGAAAAGTGTCTACTCTCAGGAGATAACCTCAGACTTTCTCCTCAAAATTCATGCTGTCAGATGGTTATTTCATCAACAAGCAATGATGTATCTGTTTCCTATTCATTTTTTCTTCAGTGTGAACATTCTCAACAGGAGTGGGACTCCACAGCTGAGGAAGGTTGAATACTTGTTAAATGTGGAAATGACAGGGTATACTGGGAGCTGAGTCTGGCCAAGGAGCACGGTTTTCTGCTGAGGGTACCCCCAAAGCACTTAATTAAAACTCCCAGCAGGCAACATCTGTAAAAAAAACAATTTTGGTTTTGGGGCAGACTAGAAAATTCAAATGAATTTTATACTCTGCCATCCCCATCATCACCCCCCCAGTGAAAGCATATTCTCCTGTGCATATGAAAACAGACAACATGGGCTCCATAAAAAACTTGGGAATCTTCATGTGGTATTCTGCCATGTCTAGCATAGAGAGGAATGTCAGGACTGTAGTGGCAATCACTTGTGTATGCATGCAGGCTTTTGCACCTTAAGGGCAAATAGCTTCTGCCTTTTCATGTCCTTGAAATTAGCATGAAGGAGAATTGGCCCTGCTTCTGAGTGGCAATACTCAGAAGTGTGATGTTTATTTGGTTCCTAGTTTAAAGGTATTACAGAGGCAAAAAATGTATAAAATAAATGAAGTTCCACAGGCAGCATGAGAAATTACTAAATAGTATTTGGACTATTATACTCCAGACTGCTGGGGAAAGGTACCATTCAACAGCCACAGTAATTATTCCTGTTCTTTCCTGCTATCCCTGCCCTAGCAGTTCTTTTTATTGACCTGGGACTGAGCACAATTAAAATATTTTTTTTCAGTTCTTTCCTGCACTCATCTTTAAAGTTGATGAGGATTTTTTTTAACATCAAAAATTCAAGAAGAAGAAATTAATGTTCTAAATCCTGGAGTGGATGATTTGCTGAAAATAAAAGACTAATCCAAGTAACAGTAATGTTTTCAAACACTTTATGTCACAGGGAGTATAGTCTGCTATTAGAGGTCCTAAAGTGCAGTTTTCATACTTGTTGCAATAAATCCCATTTATATGATGACAAGGGAAGAGGAGAGATAGGAAAGATAAGTGAGATAAGTTAGATCACTTGAGGAGAGGAGCACAAAATTCTCAGAGGAAAAGTACTGTGTTTGGCACTGGCCTCCCTTGGAAAGGGAGATACAGGACGTTTATCTGCCTCTTGCTACTGTGTGTACTCACTTCACCAGAAATGTGTGTACTGGAAACTATTTTTAAATACCTAAAAACCAAAATAACAACAATGGCTGGACACCCTGACAGAAAGTATGAAAACAACCTACAATTGGTTTTGTAAGGGACAGAGAAGATGAATTAAAGGGAAGGACTGTGATGTTGGCCATAAAAAGTCTGAGAAAATACCTGATACTCACTAGGGATCTGCATGCCTGGTGCTAGGGATAGTCAGGGTATTTGAAAAATATGTTCTACTCACTATAAAATAATATTGAACCTATTTGAGGATATGGATTAGGTCTGGGCTACTCTGAGAAGTCTTACAAGTTTAATGATTCTGCTCTCAGAAGTTTGGTTGGTTGGTGCTATTTCAATAATTTTATATTTGGGATATAATCATATTCTAAGACTTTATTGAAAGCTAAAATTCAGGAGGTGTTATTCAGATGTTAAAATACTGGCTTGAATAATCAAGGAGGCTACTGCATATAAAATAATCAAATATTTTCATGTTTTCACATCTTTGTAAAGAAAAAAATCAAATTTTCCTGTCAAAATATTTCACAACAATGGAAGCAGGCATTGGCTGAGAAGAAGAAAATGTTTCAACCCTTATAAACTGGTGAGAAAAATATTTTAGTTTTTGTTCTAAATCAACGAGACACAGATAGCTAAAGTAAAGTCTGTAGTGTGCTACTCCTCCCATGTCATTAAATGTATGAGAATATGGAAAAAATTTACTTTTTTTACTTTGAGTTATGGTGAAACTCTTCATTTCTGCAAAACAAGAATTCTGAATTTGTTACCTCAACTATCCACGTGGAGAAGGTGTCTGCATACCATTTTGCAGTGTTGTCAACAAGCCACGAAGACCAACTTTCTGAAGACAAAGCTCAGGATGAAATTTTGAGCTCAGTATGAAATTGTGTATTTGAACAACTTTTTTATGGAGTACCATTTGTTATGAAGTGTCTCAATGCTCTGAGTGTACTCACTTTTATCTGAGGTATGAAACCTTTATTTCACCCTGAACAAGGCTGAAATCTTGCTCTTACACTGGAACACTCACATCTATGATTTCATTTGTCTTCTCTTTTATATTCCTGACTTGACAACAGCTGGCTTGTGATATCTTTCAGAAAGAAAGGAGCACTTCAGCCCATCAGAGCTGAACTCTGCATTTCTTAAAGTAACTGTTGAATTTTTAAATGCTGATTTTTTTCATTTGTAAGTAAAGTCTGAGTTTTATTCACTGGTGAGTGCCCATGAAGAATAAATGCAAACCCCTACAGGTTTACTTCAGATTTCTTCTGTTTTCTTTCTTTTGTGGGTTTAACTAAAGAATTTTAAAAGATTTCTGGTGAATAAGCATATCAGATTCTGGCTTTATGCATGGAAATTCTACTGTAAATGCTTTTCAATCAGTATTTTATTTCCCCCCTCCCTGTTTGATTGTTTGTCTCATTTTTTCCTCTTTCAAAGCATAGCAGTGTCCTCTGTTTTTGTATTTGACTGCTTGCTTCTGCCTCTAAAGAATATGGGTACTGGGTAGAAATTTGAACAACTTTTTTTGTTTGTTTTAGTGGTTTTTTTTGTTTTGTTTTTGTTTATTTTTTTGGCAGGTTTTGTTTGTTTTGTTTTGTTTAGCTGTATTTTCAGTTCTCTTCCTGTGTCTGTGTAATCTCCTGTGGTGGTCGGGGAATTTTGTCCTGAAGTCACACAATCCAGGGAGTAATCTTCAAGACTTCCTGACACTTTTATAGAAACTTTGTGTGGATATGGTTGGCCCAGGTTCTGTCAGTGAGAAACCTGAGCAGAAGGGCATCAAAGCTCTCACCTGCTAACACCACACTGCCAGGTAGGATACAGCAGGGTGACAAGAAAGCAGTTTTTTGGCACAGAAAAAAGAAGAAATAATTCCTATTATGAGTTGTCAGCAGTGCTGTTTTTCAGGAAAGCAAAGGTAGTGGGAACTTTTACTCACTAAGAACAGACACTGCTTTTAGTGGAACAAGTTGCATGCATTTAGTTAATGGGTGCCTAATTTTGGTTTTGGATGGGAGTTAAAGTTTCTGGACTAGCCATTTCACATTTACTCAAAAAATTGTTTAACAAGGTCTATATGCTTCAACACACATCCATGAATGCTTTTGAACCCCACACCTATTATGATACATCCCCCAAATAACAGCACTGAACTGTATATTCATGGAATACTATATGTTTAAAATTGTCATTAACAGAGGAAATCCCAGTCTGCTTCTATAAAATAATGGCTTTTTACCTCAAGTATGTTACCCCATAGTCCATATTTTCTGCCTATTTAGTAAACTTCAAGGCAATGAATTGCTGTTGATTGCATTATTCAGCCATCAGCTAGTTTTATTCCCTCAGAGGGTGTGGGAGGAATGCTCCAGAAAAGCCTATTGGAAAGCAGCATTGCTCCTGCTCCATTTATTCAAGCTTGGTCTGATTCTTACTGGACTGCTGTGAAATGGTGGTGCTGTGATACTTTGAAAAGCAAGGAAAAGGAGGAATCACCTTTTAGCCTGTGATAAGAAAGCAGCTGCCAAGTTGCATTTTGTTTCTCTTTTTTCTAACATACTAACATCTGCACTGCTGTGTTTAAAGTCTTTTAACATGAGTTTTTTTCCACAGGAAAAACCTTATATTTTCTCCTGAATTTGTCTCCCTTTTTGCATATCAGACTCTTTCCAAGAGCCCATTGTTTTCCCCTTCCATTTAGGATACAACTATGTACTCCTCCTGCAACCATCATTTGTATTGCACATCATTTAGCACTACTTTGCTCTTCTCTCTGTGACATCAAATATAAGCCATGGCTTTTACTCTCAGGACCTAAGTGACCTTTCTCCATGCGCCCAACACTCAACTCCCATCTCCAGGAACCATCTGGACACCAGCAGTGCCAGAGTCTTGCATCTTATTTTTTTTAAAGCTCTTGGGCAAGTACTTTAGTGCTGTCTCCTGTTAGCACAGGTGCTTGTGAGCAGTTCCAGTACTCTCTTCCACCACCTCCAAGTGACCTCATTGCTTTCCTCCAAATGCCCGATTGTGATTTTCCTTCAACCTTTCATAATACCGACCAGAGTTTTGTCAGGAGCTGGGCTGCCATGCTTTGGGCCACCAACAGGCTGGCTGGCATCAGCTGTGGTTCTGAGGGCTCATTTCTCCTTGTTTTGAGACCCTTGCCTTTGGCCTGTGTGCTTGCATTCAAACCCTAAAGCTTGCAGGCTGTTGCTCTGAATGTTTGCCTATTTTATGGGCTTCCATGTGCAACCAGCAAGCTTGCCTTGATTAGAAAGATTAGAAATTTGCAAGATTAGAAATTTGTGCCATGGTTATTGGGGAACATCCATCCACTCCTTTGTTGTTATGTATCCAGCAATTCAGTTTTCATTGAATTTTTTCAGTAGATATAAACCAGAAAAGGCAATGATGCACCAGTGATATCATAAAATTCATTATAGAGGTACATAGGTGTTTGGAATAGGTGCATGCCAAGCTTCAATACTCATGGAAGGCATTTGTTTTCTGTATGCTATAAGATGCAGTGTCATCCAGATGTGTGTGAACACACATCTGGATGACATCTGGAAATCCCTACAAGGACTTCCTTACATAACTCCCATCAAAACTAGCTGCACTCTTTTGGATTCTCTTTCTGGCAATGCAGGTTTGTGTGAGCTTTTTCTGTTTTCTTAATAAACTTTTGTTTGATTTATTTTAATGGGGTATGTTTATCGAATACACAAATACAGGATGTAGGTTTGCAAGCTGAAACCTGTAGTTAAGTTTTACTGTTATTAAAAGTCTCACTTTTGTCTGGCATATACAAAGACAACCCAACAATAAAAACTCCACTTATTTTGTAAGTTAGTTTCCTTTACTTAACTAGCTCTTCCTTGCACCTACTTTGTCAGTGCAAGAAAATACTTGATCTATATACATTGGAAAAGAAACTAGAGAATAAAAATTAAAATCCTCTCCTTACCCTAGATTTCAGAAGGACCTAAAAAGACTGATATGTGCTATTTTGAAATAAGTTATTTTAAAAAAGTCTCTAATAAAAATTACTTATTTCGGTCCTGTTCTTCCCAAAAAAAAGTTAGGCTTTTCAAAAGATTTTTATGCTCTTGCCATCTAATTGTTACTCAAACTTTTTAATAATTAAACATGGATGGCTAGAAAAAATATATTAATTATGCATCTCCTAGGCTACAGAAAGAAGCTGTTTTAACAGGCTACAAAATGATTTAGTATGCATAAAATTTAACATTTAATAATACCACAAGAACATTTATTTTAAATGTTTCCATGTTCCAGTCCTGTATAATTAATATTTAAATGTTAGTGCACTGATTATGCTCTTTTTTCTCTTGCTTAGTGCAATTGAACTTTTTCACTAAAAAGCTGTTGGCTGAAGCTTCAACAAACCACACAGCAGACTAAACCTGGCTACATGAGGCTACAGACTTGAGGACCCCAAGGTACCTCAGAAGTAAAGTTCATGAAAAATAATCTTTAGGAATGCTTCCTTAACAAACATAAGCTATTGTGTATCACCAACAAATTATACATAAGAGGGCTTGGAAGCTACTATTTGATTTAAAAAAAGTTGCATCCATCAGATCTGCATTTTCATGCATATCTGCAGAAGCAGTGAAGATTATTTTGGCTTGACTGCCATTTACAACTGTGCACTGGAGCAAGTGTTCTAATGCCCTCTTGAATTTTAGTTCCTAAAGGACGTGATGCACTTGACAGCCTATTAGACTCTTCAGGAGCAAAGCCAAATTGTTCAGCCTTTAAGCTGAACAATTATTCTCTGTTAAGTGCAGAAATGTTGGTGGTAAGACAAGCAATGCAAAGAGGAGGCATAGATTGTTCTAGATTACATGTTTCTTGTATGAGTCTTGTCCTTGCCAAAACAAGATGCTGTTTTTAATTATTTTTTTTCTAAACAGATAAACAAATCAGAATATTACCAGAGGGGGGGAACCACTACCATACTGATTAACAGAATATGTCATGAATATTTTTGTTGTTTCCCCTCATTGCTGATTAGCTGGTATCATTACAGGGTTTTTGGCACTAGAAGGAGGTGGTGTGGAGTCTGGGCCAAGAGCTGGGAAGGAGATGAGAGGGGTTTCTTGGGAAAAGATGCAAAGTGCCATTGCTAAGGAGTGTCTGAGCAGGCTGGCTGCTTTGTAGATCCGACTGCAGCTCAGAGTTGCCAGCCTGTGAGTCAGCGTTGGACATGCTTGGGATTAGTGACTTTGCAGTTTCCATTAGGCATGGCTGTGCCCTTGAGGCAGATAGAAATTCTGAGCTTGATTTCACTTTTTTTTTCTGCTGGTTTCTAAGATATCTGTGACAAGAAATGCTGTGCTTCTTTATGCACTTGTGGGGAAAGAAAGAATTGTAAGGAGACAGCATTTCTGATTGAAATCTCTGCTCTTTTGTTTCATCTCTAAATCAAATATTATTTTTATGTTTTTTCAGTGCTCAGAAAAAAAAAGATAAGCTAAACTATTGATAAGGCTTTATCTACAGGTATTTCCTTCATCGTAAGGAAAACAGGTTTTAGGGACTTGTAAGAAATTACTTCCTATTCTCCTCCATAGAATTGATGAGTTTTTCAGTTAGAAAGTGGTGGTGAAAAGATAGTTGAGGAAGAGAGAATGAAGAGACAGCATCTACCCTTCTGCAAATATTAAATGTATTTAGATTTAATAAAGGCAGTGAGCAAAGGGATGGGATTTAAGCAAGTGGAAAGCCTTGATGGCTTTGACAAGCCTTTTCTTTATTCTCTTGAGCTAATTGAGTCACTTGACAGGTTAGCATCAGGGTACAGTCAAATTCTGACGGGCTAATTTGAGCTTGTGGTTCCAATGAAACATACATACTCACTCACTATATTTAGTGACAGTCAGTGTCATTTTCTGCTTAAATGCAGACAGCTCAGCACATTTATTCAGCTGCTTATCTGGAGATGAAGCAAGCAACCCAGTGATGAAGGTGAAGCCAAAGGGTTAGGTCAGGGGGTCTACTTGCACTCTTTGCAATGCTTGGTATCCAGAAGGAGGATGGGAAGTTGGCCATTAGGCTGGTCTGAGTGAGACTGGTAGAGGGGGACAAAGGATGGGAACCACCATAACTTGCCATTTGAGGTGGTAAACAGAGGAATTTTTCTTTGCCATAATTGAGCTGGAGATTCAAAAGACTGGTGACAGTCTAACTATCCCTGTTAGTCTAACTAACTACCCCTGCTTAGCAGCAGCTGCCTCCCTAGCACTAAGCACAAAAACACCCAGCATTGCATAATCTTAACTACCTGTTGGAAGGGTATTGAGGAAATTGGCCAGCTGGACTGTGCTGAAAAGCTGTGATCCTCAGCTGTGAGCTGTCCTTCAAAACTGAGCAAGTTAGACTGTGTGCACCCTGACACAAATATCCATTAGTACTGCAATTCTACTCTAAGTGATAAATAACTTTACAAAAGTCCTTAATATTCTTTTTGTGCAAATAGTTTGCACTTGCTTAATGTCACCCTTGTAGGCATCCTTTGGCAAATTTGATTTTGTCCCTAACATTACTAGATAAATGTTTCAAATTACTAGATAAATGTTTTGTGAGGGCATAGGGAAGAAGGAATATGATTTTTCAGCATTAGCTCATGTTTGTTAAAGTTCCCGTAACTCAGAGTCAGGACCTGTTTTGTTACATCATCTTTGGCCAATGGTAAAATCTTAGCACTGTTGTGCTATAAATCTAGTGAAATGAAAACTCCATGACATTCTTCTCTCTCCTTTCCAACTTTTAAATTCTCTGTTGGTAGAAATTATATTTTTCTGTTGGAGCAGGTGTAGCTATTCAGTGTGACTGTAAAATATCTGCAGTATGAAGTGTCAAATCCTTATTGTAACAAACAGAAAAGCATGTATGATTGTAATGCTGTAACATAGGACTTATTTGTTCAACTTTTTTGCTTATGGTGGTTGAGTTGTGTGTGCAAGCAGAGACAAATTGTGCAGAGATTGTCATAGCTGTCCATGGCTGAGTTTGTTATGACTGATACTCTGATGTAGTTGTAAAAGCAAGAGTTGGAGATGTCTAAGACCTGTTTGTGTCAGGTCCCATTTGTCTCAGGTTCTCAGGAGCCACTTTAGTTCACGTGGTGTAGCTGTGTTTTGGATGTTCAGGTAGTCTCTACTTTTTTTCTGATCAACAGAGGCCAACACATGGCTAACTAAGATGCAAGAAGTCTGCACTGAGCTATAACTGGTTGATTTATGTAACATGGCAGCCTTTGGCTTTTATTTCTAGCCTATTTTCAATCTTTGTTTGACAATTAACAAAATTCAGTTGTCACTCGGGGGACAGAGGAACAGAAACTTGCAATGAAAGTTTGCAGCTGGATTTCCAGAATTTGGCTTTGATCTGCTCTTACTACCCGTGGCAGGACTTCTATTTTAACTTTTATTTTTTTTTCCCAAATGCCAATCTCCTAAAGAGTGACCATTTTAAAGAACTTGAGGAAAATGTATCTGGTACCTTATATGGAAAATTTGATAATTTTCTATAGGCTTTATTCCATTTTAAAGTATTAACATGTTTCTTTAAGATGTATCCCTGTCTTCCATCAACACAATCTTTCATTTCTCTACAAGATTATGTTGATTATATGCTAATGTGATGATACTGTCATTCAAAATGAAAATCAATCTTTTAATGCTAATGCAGTGATTTCAGTTTTGGAGAAAAACCAGTAGTTAGCTCCGTCATGACAGCTTTGTGTGATATATGTCACAGTTTGGAACTGATCCAACTAAGTGTTATGTTGTAAACACTGTGCTTCCTTTCCAGTGTTCAGAGGCTGAGATGTAATTTATTCCAATCAGGATGTACTTTGACAAGCCAGCTGAATGGGATGCAGCTGCTGTTGTTAAATATTTCCACCTCTCCCTGCTTTTCAGGTTTTCCCAGATGTCATAATCATCAGAGCTCTCCATGCTAGCATTACAAGCAGCTCTGTCAAGGGTTAGGAGGAAGTGAGAGTGGGATGTGCTGGAAGGAAAAGTAGCCCATTATGCTCATTATAGCAAGAGATGGACAAAGAGTTTTGATTGGAAAAGCCTTCTGCTCTGATGAATAACTAATTCACTTGGATTCTAAATCTGACAGTTATTGTGCACTTGATGAATGCTTTGGAAATTCTGTGTGGGAAAAGACATCTCATAATAACATGACTCAGAAACAGTGAAGCAATAAGCCTTTTAAAACCAGAGATCCTACCTGAGCTGAAGTTGTGCTGGTTCTGCTTTGGAATACAAAAACAATGAAAGCTGGTGGATTTTCCTCCACAGCACAAGCCTAGCAGGTAAAAAGCATTGCAGTAGTTTTCACATACCAATAGAAATGCCTGTCTCCTAAACCCACGAAACTTTAGCTGGATAACTCTTTAGGGAAGCTTTGTACAACTTGTCACTGTCCTTTTGCAATGCAATGAGCAGTGGAGTTATTCCATGTGGTCTTTTGAAAGTGTATTAGTGGGAAAGAGTGTATGAGGCTGTCTGCATCTTTTGAAATGAAGTCCTTGCCACTTTTTGACTGGCAAAGAAACAGTAAAGCTCATCTGTATTTTGTTTAGCCACAAGCATCACACAAACTTATTATCCCATCAGTGGCTGAACACATTTCTTAGGGTTTTCTGTGCTGTGGATTATCTGACTAGCTAGTTGACTTCAGCAGAGCTCTGACTTTCATTTTAAATGAAATTTTATTTTTTCTCTGACTGTCATTTTAAATGACATCAAAAATACTTTCTCAACAATTTAATTTCTCTTACAATAGCTACTTTTGCTTGTAGTCCCTATAACTTTTTTCCTGCGGTCAATATTTTTTACTTTAATGGTGAAGTAAATGGGAGAGAGTTATACCTTTGTTAGAGCAGAGCAAGTGAAATTAGAGCTGGCCTTGGGTTTCATTGACTCTTGCAGCCTTTGTTGCTCTGATTTCTAGAGCTAGGAAATAAATTTTAGTGTACTACATTCAATGCATCCAAACATCTTTACAGGGAAAATAATGCTTTGACTATTACTTTCATGGTCTTTAATTGAAGGGAAAAGTAAAGACCACCAACAATGAAAAATACTTTTCCTCTTGGAGATCAAACTGCAAGGAGAAAACAGTAGGGAAGGTCTGCTGGGGTTGCATGATGTCCCTGGGCAGACTTGGGGATAGATTAGACTAAATTTACAACACTTTCTCTGTGAATGCTCAGTCCATGCAGAAAGCCTTCCCAACTCCAACGCATACTGTATACTGCTTTGGGAATTGCTCTGAAAAAACCTTCCACTGATGACTTTTAGGCATTTCTGTTTCCTCCAGTACAGGTCAGCAGTAGAGAGCACAGTCTGGTTTTCTGTTAATAAAGATATCAGAATTTAGAAGTTTGGCTATGATTTCTCTGAGTAGACACAGCATAATGCACTGTATTGAAAGTTCTTCCTTACACAGACCTCTGCAACTACCTGAGAGGAGGCTGTGGACAGCAGAGTGCCAGCCTCTGCTCCCAGGCAATCAGTGACAGAACAAGAGGACATGCTCTTAAACTGCACCAGGGGAGGTTTAGGTTGGACATTAAGAAGAATTTTCTCACAGACAAAGTGATGGACACTGGAATGGACTGCCAAGGGAAGTGGTGCAGTCACTGTCCTGGTGGTGTTTAAGGAAAGACTGGATGTGGCACTGTCTAGTTGACATGGTGTTAGGTCAGAAGTTGGACCTGATCATCTGGGAGGTGTTTTCCAACATAACTGATTCTGTCATTCTGGGATATTTCACCCAGAAAGTGCCCTAGTAAGATTTAAAAGGGTATCTAACTGTGTCCATTTAGGACAGGGCCAACTGCATTGCAAAAATGCCAATTAATGTGACTTGTATTATTTCAGTAGTTCATATTCTAGTTTGCTACAGGTTTGGTTTGTACTATCATTTTATTTCACACAAATGGAAAACAGGTGAGAAAGAGTGATTTGACAGCAACTTCCTAACTTTACACAACATTAGGGCTCTATTTGGACAAAGCAGAAGACCTGCAATCTGCTCCCAATTCCTTGGGCCTTCTATTGCCCCTCTAAAAGGGGTCAGCAACATGACCTGATGGAAACCATATCATCTTTCAAGTCTGCTAGTGTTTATTAAGTTCTTGAGAAACAACCTACTTGCTTCTGGTTTGTGTGGTAGTTTTTATTTTCCTTTGTTTCTTCATCCTGCCTTAATGTCTTCTTTTCATAAAAAGCAATTGGGAAATAATGGAAAATAAATTCATGTTTGCTTTTGTCATCATCCACTGATCCTGCTCTGCAAAATACGATGACTTATGAAAGTGACAAATTAGGGCAAAGTTTATAGGTAAAAAAACTGCTATCAAAATCTGATTGCTGACAGCACAATGTAAATATTTTTTTCTGAATGCTGTCTACTCCTTGCAATTACAATCCACAATGCTGCCTCTAGAAATCCAGAGTTTTCAAGAAGAAATGTGTATAATATGCCTTTATTTTCTGAATAGCATCTCTACTGAGAAAAAGTCAAGGGTAACACTTGCTTACAGATGGGATTTCCTCAGATCTTTCACCAGGATAATCAGCTTCAGTTTTATTACAATCTCTCTTGATTTATTCCTTCATAATTTCCCAGTCCTGAAAAATGAAGGGACTGCTTGAGTTAAATGTGCAGGGTGGTGTAAGCTGAGCTGAAATCTCCATCACATGGTTTACTTCAAGTTATTTATACCTTGAATCTGGTGAGCAAAACAGGAATACATTTTGAGGTTTTTGGAGTTTTGTAAGTGTTTGGTTTGGGTTGGGTTTTAAAATTTCAGTAATTTAAACTATCTAAGGAAAAATTTCAGGATTCTTTGTAGTCACTAATGAAATAGGCAGTGGGCACTCTTGTCCAGAAAATCAAGACTGAATTTTTTTTTTTCCATCTGGAGTTTAATATGTTATTTAAGAAAAATATCTTATATTTATCATATGATTCAGCTCAGTGGCATTATTTTATGAGAATCGGATGCTTCAGCAAAATGCTATCAAATATACACAATTATACAAGGATAAATGACATCTATGTTGTAAACTCAATAGTTTCTGAATTCATAGACAGGTGCTCTGCTACATGGCATGGAGTTACTTTTTTATTTTTAGTTCTTTCTGCTAGATTCATTGTGTCTTACTGGACTCTTCCAGACCCCTCATGTAGGAAGGACATTAGGTAGAAGTGCTCCTTTGCTCTGCTTTTTCTCTGTTAAATTTCCCTCAGACTTTTTTGGGCATAGATTAATTTTTATGGAGAGTCAGCATAGATTTTTTTTCTGGGTACAATGTGTAAACTTCTGGTGCCATCATTCACTCTTTGTCAGGGTCAAACTGACAATGGCTAATACTGCATACCCTTCAGTACAAAAAGTGAATATGCAGAGCTAAAGGTACTTTCACTTGTTTCCTAACAACCTCACAGATTGTACAGTTAAAACCTTAAAAAAACCCATCAAAGTTTTGGACAACAATGACACCTGCTGAAAAGTTGCTTTTAAGCTGCTAAGCAGAAAGAGGTCAACTTTCCTGTAATAGCTTAGCAATCAGAGCACTGATTTTAAAGTACTATCTGAATGGCAAATCATATTTTTCAATATTCTCCTTTTTATAATGGCTAAATTGTTTACTAGTTTTGTGCTTAATTTTTTCTGCATTATGATAATCAGAAGTTGAGCTATAAAGATTTTTTTCATGAAAGTTAAATTTATTTGTGGCCAGTAGTTAGTGCCTCCAAAGAATTTATAAATTTTTAATGTGTCTTGAAATAATCTTACTTTGTTGAAATTAGTCTGGGTTTAATAGATCAACTTGTAAAACCTGTTCAGAACAAAGGGTACATCTGGCAAAAAACAGCTCCATGCAAATGCATTGATCTGCTCCTTCCCTCCTGCATTCCACACTGCAGTGGCCAACCTGCCATCAGTCATCAAAGAGACATGGCAATGATACCATCACTGTTGATGTGGGTGCAAGACTGTAGAGATCTACAGCTGTTTAACAGCTCAGATCAGCTTTCATTGCTGGCATCAGAAGTGTCTTACCCAGGCAGATCAAAAATTGTGTACTCTTATGTGCACAGATGCCTTTTCAACCCCATGCAAGTCCAAAATGAAAAAGCATTTTCTTCTCTCTTCTAGGAACTCCTGTCTCTGGCATTTATGCCCAGGTTAAATAGACATAAGCGTTTTTTCCAGAGGTAATCACAGGGGGATAAATTGCAATATCTTAGAGTAATTCCACTTCTTGCCTTAGAATTACAACGTTTAAAACTTACTGGTATTTTATCTGCTTTATTTCTCATACCCACTACTGTTTCTTTCCTGTTTTCTTCTGCTTCTTCTCACATACAGTCTCATTCTTCCACCCTATGTAATGGAATAACTAATATTTATTCTGCATGAGAATGCTCTTCAAGAAGGAGAGCTGAGGGGATGTTATTTTTCATTATTCATTACCCAATGTTACCTCAGACTGCTAATGTTTTTGTCTTTGTTTTTTTGGTCTGTTTTTGTAATTCCTTTTGCAGTGTGGCAATAGTGGGTTTTGTATACTTTTGGTGCCAGAGCTACCACAGGCAGAGTTCTATTGATGGCTTGTCATAGCAGAGTGGAAAAAGATCTTGGGTAAAAATATTAACATGGCAAGTTCCAGCTGGTGCAGACCAATCTGAACAATAGGATTACAAGTGGACTGGCATGCCATATTGTGAAGCTGTTGTCAGATAATTATTATCCAAGACTTTACACATGGAGGATTGCAAATGCTTTCAGGCTTTTCTTCAAAGCACAGTTTGCTGAAAGAAAAGGAAGGGAAAAGAAATGGGAGCAAATAACCTGTTCTTAGGACATAAAACTTTAGGAGTGAAGAGTGCTGCTTGGTATTCAGAGACAAATGCAACTCTCAGCTATGTTTTTTTTTTTAAGGTAGGCCAGTTTTTCTACTGCATTTGTCAGAACTGTTATCTGACATAACACTCATTTCCAAAATAGAAGCTAAATATATACTGAAACAGTTCACCATAATTAAAATTTTCACTGATGTTGCTGTGGGTTGGGATTATTCAAAGATTACATGGTGATATTTATCCCTATGAAATTTAACCTAACAGTACTGGATAGAGCAGGACTAGCAAGTTGGGCCAATATCTTTGGTAAATGATATGTAAATCACCATTTCACTACTGGTTCACAGATCTCTGTGGCTGTGGCTTCCCTCATTCTGCTTCATGACTTTATTACTTCTTGACACACACAAGCTCATGAAGCTGCAAAACAATGTACAAGTAGATGTCTGAGACCTCATAGTGGATTTTGCCCCAATAGGTAATGCCAATCAGTTGTGTGGAGATGCCACTAAGTGGTTCTAAAAGGCAAGGTGTGGTGTTGAGTCACAAGTTGCAGATTTGCATGAATTGAGGGTTTTAATGTGATCATTCAGACTGGCTCCACTGAAGCAATTTTATGGCTTTGTGTTAATTTGTCTGGGAGACATTTATGGTATTAATAATGCTGCAGGTTGGCTCAACATTATGTTCAGTGTTGCAGTGAACTCTCACAATAAATGGATGCTTGGGCTCCATGAAAACGTGACAGTCCTTCTATTTCCAAAATATACAGTAATAGTCACTGCTTCCTGGAAGTCTGTTATGTGCTATGAGGGAGTTTTTATCAAAGCAGGCATAGTACAACTCCATGTTATGGATTCTTTGTTTGTCCCCTTATTGCCTCTTTCTGGTGCTTCATTGCTATCAAGCCGCTTGTGATTAACACAGAACACCTGTTTCTGTAGGTTTCCTGTTAGTCTACATTTTTTTGCTATTAGGTTAATCCTCTAGAAAGTGATTTTTTTTTTCTTTTAAAATTTTTCAGAAGCTGCTCAGGAATTTACACCTTTATGCTGAGTAATAGTGCCTGGAATGAAGGCTGTTAGGCTGTACAGGTGGAGCATCTCTGACAGGACTCTCTGATCCTATCCAGTGACTCACCTTATAGGATAGTTGTGCTTGCTGCTCTGCTTTCCTCTCTCATGGTTCTCTGCACATCCTCATTGTGGCCACAAACAGAAGTAGAAGTGTGATCAGATATAAACTCCAAGTGGCTGGACTGGCTAAGCTTTGGTTAGCACAGGACACATTCCAAAGTGACATGGCTGGAGCGACTTGAATATGTGCTGTTTCAAGATTTCTTTCTTTCAGGAAGAGGCCCTGGTAATATTGGCAGGTAATACTGACCCCTGGGAAATGATTGGCATCTGACTCCCAGGCTTCAGGATGCTGAACACTCACTTTATTAAAACTATATTATATTACATTATGCTATACTATATCTATACTACAAAGGATACTAAAAATACTAAAGAAAACTCGTGACTGTCTCCCAACAGTCAGGACACAGCTTTGAGTGATTGGCCAAGGAAATAAAACAATCCTCAGCAGAATCCAATTACCAAATTCCTTCAGGTAAATCTTCCAACAGATTCCATATGTTCACAAACACAGGAGCAACAAATGAGATAAGAATTGTTTTTGATAATTCTTTTCTCTACTTTCCTCACAGCTTCTCTCTGTCAGAGGACATGTGAGTACCACTCTTCCCCAGGTCCATTTTCTGTTTATTGGATACTTCTGGTGCCTACATTCTGGTGTTCTTGAATTGCTATAATGTTGGTGTGGGGCTAGACTTTGCTGCTCACTCTCAGCTTTACAGCCTTGCTCCTGACTGAACTTGTCTGAGTGTTCAAGGAGACCTCATGTCTTGTTTCACTCTAGCAGTGCCACATGCATGAGGGTCTTCCACTGCTTTGTGTTGTGATGGGCACTTGGCCTTGGCCCGGCTTCTTGGCTCATTTAATGGGGCCAGAAAGGGACATTTCTCTGAGGATCCAACCCATTTTGATGTGCAGATAGCTCAGCTTCACCACTTTTCCACACTGTTCTCTGCATTGCTACTCCTGTTCAGGACCTGTAATCTTGCTTCAGCCAGCCAGCTCTTGCACCCTGTAAAGCCTTCCCTTTTTGCCCAGAATGCCCCATCTCAGGGAATTCTTGCTGCTTCTAGGCTTAACTTCTGTTTCCCTGTTCCCTCATCAGTCAGAGTTTCAGAGCACAAGCTGTCAGGGCACACACTTTACCACCTCCGTGGGATTTAACGCCCTCCCTCCCCAAAGTATCATTCAGAATAACTTTAGTACTGCTCCATTTAGTGCTACACTGTTTGGTGTTGGTAATGGGAAGGGAAAATTCAGGAGATCTGTTGACTGACAGAAAGTTTTTTTCGGTTTTGCTATTGCTGTTTTAGGGTCAACAGGAAAGTAGAGATCTGTGTAGGTTAGGAAGCTCCTAATTCAGCATTAGATTCCATAGCCATATGCTTCTCAAGTCCTTAGGAATACTCAGGAAGATCAGTCTCCCTGATACATAACACAGAGCTACAGAGATTTATGGAATTATCACTAGTAGCAGAATCTCTCAAGGATTTAACCAAAGACATGCTTTTGACAAATATAATGCTGGATGTTGTCTTTTATATTGCCAGCTGATGGCTTTCAGTTGACATTTCTGATCAGGGCCTGCAGATTTGGCACATTAGAGAATTTTTCTCTTTAAAATCTAGACTATATTTTCAGCCAAGGTGAACTGACACCTCCTCCAAACTGCATGGTACCCTCTGAGAAATCTAGCCCTTGATCTGCTCTCTATTTCTACTTACTCTGTGTTGGCATATTTTATGGTCCTGCCTTGGAAATGGAAAGCTTGACTGTTTTATTGAACTCTTGTGAACAACTGGCTCTGTATTAAAAATCACCCCTGCCAGGCCTCAGAAATATTTTACTGCTGCAAGAAACCTTATGAGCATTAAGCTGAATGTGGACATTTTGTAAACAATTCTAGGAAGGTTAGGATTTTTTTTTTTTTTTTACTATATATCTATATCTACATATATCAAATCTAGAGAATGATGCTGTCTGTCGCTTGCAAGGGACATATATAAAAATTGCCATGCAAGTAAAGTAGCACACTATGAAAATAATTGTGCCAGCAATGGTGTGGAATAAACACTAGAGGTGAAAGAAATCTGTGAATTAATTTTGCTTGACAATTATAATGGTGCACAAAACATACTAAGAATGAGGCACTTGAATTAGTGAAACTAAATAGTGAAACCACCAATTCAATATGCACCCTTCCATTTTTATTTCCTTTTCTTTACAACAATACACACCTTTGAAGGCCACAGTGTTAACTCAGACTCTATGCCAGAATTCTAATTTTCTAAATAATAATTTTATATGGTTTTTTTTTCCTTTATGCCCCAAACTTTTCATCTTGAACAGTACTTTTTGCTATAGAAAATACCAGCAGGCCTTATTCAGACTGCTGGATGGGCAGTCTTTGGACTGAGTGGTTTCTGGAGGTCAGAAAGCTGGATGAGGATGGTGGGACTACAAGGTAAACTCTATGAGAGCTATTTCTGGACAGAAAGAGCTAAGTATCTCTCAGGTGCCCATTACAGAGAAAGACCAATAGCTGTAGCTCAGTTTCAGGTGTAAGATTGTTAAAATAATGTCACTTTGTACATAATGCTAAACCTTAATTCAGCATTATGTACAAAATAACCAGCTCATCTATTCTGAACTGTTCTGCTATACAATCTCAGGGAAGCCAGATTTTCACCTAGTATGTCCTTATGGAAATTCACTATTCTATATTTCCTACATGATTTTCTTTTTAAAGTACTGTCCCTCTTCATTTTTGTACAATTCTCTTTTCTCTCCATCATTCCCCCTTCCCCACAGATTTTATAGCTGTAAATCTATGGTTTAACCAACCAGCTCTCTTCTTATCTCTTAGTTATTTGATTTACCAATCTATTACATTATTTTCTTTTCCCATCCTTTTTTTTCTTTCTTTTTCCTTTCCTCCCTTTCCCATGCTCTTTGTACAATTAGAATTTTTTTCAGAAAGTCTGGGAAAATGTTACCCCTTGTGATGGGAAAGGAATCTGGGATTAAGTGTTTATGTCCAACCTGCCATGGTTTGTGAATCCACTGACACTTACAGGAAAGGTCAGGAAAAGTAACCTTTCTCAGCTTCACCAATCCTTAATCTCATTAACTATCTCAAAAAGTTGTGCTTTCACTTCTGTTGGGGGTAGCTGTATTAAAATATTTGCCTAAAAATGGGTCCTAAAGCAACTGCTGGTGGATAAAGCATTATCCCTGAGGACCCAAAGGCTTCATGCAATTTCTGAATCATGCAGAGCAGTTCATCAGAATTTGGAGTAGTGAAGAGAGGGACACTAATGAGGGTCAGCTTACCAGCTGTTGATCCCAGTCCCTAGTTTCTGACATCTTTGCAAATTATCCTCTCACGTCCCATCTTTGTGTGGTGCCATCTTTTTTGAACAGTGGGGAAAATTTCACAATATGAGGCCATCTTTCCTGAAAAGTTGAAATGCTCTCTTAAGTGTAGGGCAGCTTGGGTGATGCTACTTATGTTAAAGTGTTGTTATTTGCTTGTTAATAGAACAGACTTCTAATCTGCCCTCAGAACATTTACCTTTTAACACCTTCCACACACAGATTTTTATTTTTCCTTTTTCCAATTCTTTTATTGCAGAGTGACAATCTTAATTGCAGAATTACAATCTAATCAAAATAAGAGGAATTAATATAGAACTTGAGTGCATTTTAGATATGGTATTAAGCTTACCTTCAGGTAATCAGAATTTGAGGTCACATTTAAGTTAAGGCTCAACCTACAAAAAGCCTCTTTACTGACTGTGCTTTGGGAAACTGTAGTAGTGGTCAGATTTGAGGGATTTTGTTAGATGTTGTCATTCTGAGTCTGATTTTTTTTTCCCTTGCTCTTTTTTGTTTTTCCAAGAGCTCATGGTAGCAGAAGTTTCATTATAAAAGACTGACCTAGCAGAAAGTACTGACTTTTATCTTGGAGAAATCAGGATAAAATATTTCATGTCGTGTTCGTAGCTTACAGAATAAAATGTTCTCCATCATGCATGTATCACAAACAGTGCTGTAATCAATACAAGTTTGGTGGCAAACAGCATGCTTGTAGTTCAAAATGCAATCTTCTATTTTTTTCTGGATGTCTCCCCAGCTTGTGATTTAAAAAGGCTCTTGGACAACTGTATTATTCAGATTATTTGAATTTCTGTCAGAGGAGTTGAGATTTTGTTTGCATTTTTAATCTCATCTTTCCAAGTGAGACAGTTGATTGTGGAGAGGATTGCCTTTGAAGGCTCTGTTTTAACTGTTTTATTTATAGCAGTGCTATAGCTGTGTATTCTAGCCTTTCACATGTCTAGACAATCTACACTTCTTTTAGTTGCTGGATGTAATTTAGTTCTAGATATCATCCTTTCTTCAAAACCTTATTGGCCTGAACCTACCTTGAAGAGCTGTTTTATGAGCATTTTACTTTTTTTCTGTGAAACAGTGAATTACTACAACTTTTACATGAGGTGTAACATAGTTTTCAATGCAGGTTTAGTAGCATAATCCAATTTAATATCACATGAGAAGAAACACCTTGGTAACTCTGTCTTTCACCTAGCATTCAACTCTCCCCTAGTACTTAGAGGGGCTGGTCTCACCTAAAAGTAACCTTCCCCTGAATTTAGTGAGTTTACATGTGCTTCTTGTTAACTTGGTTCTGGAGAGGGATCTATTGATATTTAAATTCTGGGGTATATTTGTAGTTGGGGCTGGTCATATTTCTGTTTGCCTTGAAGTTTCTGATAAGATCAAGGCCTAAAACTGGAGTGGAAAGAGAGAGATGCTTGTGTGACTACAAGTGAAAATATTCCTCAGTATATGTGAAAGTTTTTTTTATATGAGTTGAATGAGTAATAAAATATAACAAGGACCAGTAGCTTCTTTCTTCATCACTCCAGTGCATTTTAAAGAATTTTAAGAGTAAAAACGGTGTGGTACAGTCAGACTTCTGGAACTCTTGTACAGAAACTGTCACTCTATTTCCTTCTGCTACTTGATGTGTGGGGCTGTGCATAACAAGATTTTGGATTCACAGCTTAGTCATGTGAAGGACTTTAAATATATGAGTTTGATATTCAAAGAAGAGTGGTAATGAGTTTGGGATGTGTTTATATCCTTAGCTTTAACTCCTTAAACTTCAATTACTTTTAAAGAAATCAAATAGATTTTCTATTTTAATCTATCAATTTAGATTTCTTATGGGAAAAATAAGAAGCATATATATGAAAGAAGGCAGGATAGAGAAGTATTGGGTTGGGAAAAGCTGATGGAACACAGCAGGAGCTCATTTTGATTTGTTCTGACTTCATGAAATGTAGATTTTAAAAATGTTCGGGATTTATTTTACCATATTAAAAGTCAGTTATAACCAACCTCTATATTTCAAGACATCTGGTGTTGTTAGAAAAATGAAGAAAATTTTCTCTAGCTGTTAGTTTTATCAGTAATCTTTCTGATGTTGATATCTTTTTAATTAGAGATACCAAATACTAAAACCAAATAGTTTTATATCAAGTTCTCCTCTACACTTCTCTATGACCTTTGCCTTTTGTATGCCAGCAATGAAAATTAACAAATTCTATACAAAAATATTTCTATACAACATTATTTTGTTCCTGCTCTGCCATACTCTGCTTCACAGATATACATCATGTGACTCTTACTCAATATTGTGTTTAGTAAACCCTGTGAGAAAATATTTCCTACAAAGTCAGAAAACAGTTTTCAAAGGTAAACTTGCTTTATTTCCATCTTTTGTATTCTTTTATACAAGGCTTTAAAGGAATTTTCACATGTGCCCGAGGCTTCTGACATTAAATATTGTCTGAGCTTTGAGAAACCTACCAAGTGGTCTCTGCAAAGAGGCAATATATGGCAATATTATGGAGGGCTTGTAACTGCAGCAACAGCAGACATATATGATCCTACTGACATGTTTCTTCATTACTCCATGCTCACGGCACAGTGGATGGAAGCTTTGTTCTTTTTATGCCTTCGGCCATGGCAAACAATCAAGGTTCTGGCTGTTGCAGGAAGGGTTTGTGTAACTCACTGTAATCTGGATGATGGACCCTTCCCCCAAAGTCAAGGAAGAATCAGTGATTGTAAACTCACTGCAGCTTTGCTTGTATAATGCTCACTCTGTGCTGTAGGACTCTTGCTTAGGACTTTCTGTTCAGGGGCTAGCAAGAGTCAGGGAGGCCTGAGTTACCTGGCTGTGCAGGTGCTTTGCAGTGTGCACATGCGGAGACATGCCTCTGGCTCCACCTGAGTCAGAGCTTGCAGTGCCAAGCTGCAGGCCACTGCTGTCAAAGAAGGAGCAGTCTCCTCATGTTGTGCCAGTAAAGGAAAAAGCCCTGTTTTGGAGGCTGTCTCAATATGCTTGGCATAATAAGCCCATGATGACAGCTGACATTGCATCCATTTGAGGACAGGGCTGTACACAGGACCTAGTTGTATCTAGGCATTCCATTACTGATTAGAGCCAGCTCCTGAGGTTGCACCTCCTAGTTCCTGAGCAAGGCAGGGGAGGGAGGGGAGGAAATTCCCCCTCCTTTCCCATAAAGTTCCTCGCTTCCACTAAAGTTCCACTAAAGCTGCCAGGTGATGATGAACAATCTGCTGCCAAGGAGCATTATGGAGGGCTGTGTTGCAACAGGCAGGCACAAATCCCCCACTAAGGTCAGTGATGACAGTGCTTGCCTTCTCAGTGGGTGCATCAACTTTCCCTCACTCTTTTCATAAACACAGAAGAATCAGATTATAGCTTGGCTTTTAATAGCTGAGAATTTTTTCCCCTGCCATTTTTCTCATCTCCCAGTCTACCCCAATGGTGACACAAGACTCAGTCTGGGTCTGTCTCTTATTAGCAGAAATGTTGCTGATGCCAGAGGAGAGATTCAGATGAGCAAAATATCCCATTCCAGGAAAATCATGTCTTCAGCTCTGGGATGTGGTGCATAAATGTCTTTATTGCTCAGCTACAGGAAAAGTATATTTTACTTTGACATTTCTATTCAGTGCCGTGGCCAGCTGGAAAATGTTATGGTCACATGTAGGTTCTTCTGTCTGCCTTTTTGGAAGATTAAATAGGGTAGAGAATAGGCAGTGAAATTGCTGCCTTCACCTCACAGCAGCTTGCTCCAGCTGTGCTATGTGATGTGTTACTGCTTCTAATGCCCTGTCTCAGGCTTGCACTCTGTCATGGGCTGTAAGTAGCTAAACCCCTTCAAATTCCCTGGGAGCCACAAAAGTCAAAGAGCATATGCAATTTAGGGATTATGTTCTTGCTCTTCAAAAGGTAAGGGTGATGCCACTGCTACAGAATCTGGTGTGGAAACAGAGACATTGAGATCCCCTAAGGTTTCCAGTAACAGCGAGTGTTTTCTTTCATTACACTTCCAAACAGAAAACAGCATGTAGAAAGAAGAAATTTGGTTTCCTGACTTGCTTTTTAAGTTTTCTGAGTGAGAAATAATGATGGTTTTGAAGATGAGTTTTATTTTGGTTATGACTTTCAATGGCATAAGTCTAGACAGCATAACTAACCCACTCCTTGGATTCATGTGGAGTTACTATGTTTTTACCAGGCTCTTTGGTACTCTTTGCCTCTGATAGGTAATCAGGGACTATGTTTAGAGCCCCAGCCATTCCTTCTTTCTCTGTTTGCTGAGTCAGAGAGGTAAGGACCAGAGAGAGTTTTTCCCCTAATTTAGTCTGCTTTCCAAGCATCTCCTTGTATATGGAACTAGTGCTGGGTGAAGAAATGGATAAGAATGTGGGATAAAGAGATGCATTTAGGGACAGACCTGAACTCTGGTATTCTTCTGGCCCATAGGAAGAAGCAGGTTAGGAGACTGATTCTGATGGAGGATTAATATTGGCACAGAAACCTAGAGATCTCTGTAAAAGTTCTCTATTTCTTGGGAACAGCTCAGAACTGGTAATGAATAAGGAGGATTAAAAGTGACTTTCATTTCCTTACAGGACTAGGATAGGGAGTGATGACCGTCTACATCAGGTAGAAATGAAAATGTAGATCAAACTTTATTCCAGAAGACAGGCAGACACAGTAACCACACTGTTCATACTTGGGTATCATGTTTTTACATAACTTGATTGCTGAAAAAGTTTATCTCCATAGAGGGTTTTCCTTCTTCCCTCTTTCCTAATTGCTGGGATCTGGGGACATGCTTTAGGGAACACCTAACAATGCTTTCTCTGATTTTACCTTCTTTCCTAGCCATGTGGACCAGCCAAATGTCTATCCTGTGTTGGTAGGACCATTACTACAGTAGAATACAAATACCAGAAACTTCCACAGTTTGGACCTTTTTCTTCATATGGACAGAACAACAAAAGCAGAAATTCAGGGAAACATGACTAAACTAAAGCGTCATGAGTAGACTTGGTGCTATTCAAGCACAACTGTTTGAAAATACAGAAGAATCAAGTGTATCCTTTATTGTTGGCTTTCCCAGAGTACTTCAACATTGAAGAACTTAAAACTGTTTTTATCTTGAAAAAGAATAATCATGTTTACTGTAAATGATGAGATAAAAGTTTTTGTCAGAAATGTTTAATCCTATACTCCTGAGAATGCATAAGTGCGTAAGTTTAACAATCTCTTTCTGGAACTTGATGGTGGACATTGTGTAGCATGTTATGCAGCCTAAATGATGTATAATTTCTCTAGCTTGGAGGAATACTTAACTGTAGTTCTGCCTAAATTCATCTCCTTGGATTTTGAAAGAAAAGGGAGAGAAGAAATGTCAAAACAGCTTGCAGGAAGACACTCCAGGATGTAATGAGCCATTTTCAGTCATTTACCAGCAGCCTTTACTAACCAGGGAGGTCCCAGCTGAGTGGAAGTTGGAAAATGTGATGTTTATATACAAGGGGGGCCAGAGGAAGGATCTGGGGAATTATGGTGGCAAGGAAGGTCATGGAGCACATCTCTCGAGGGCCATCATGGAGCATGTGCAGAACAAAGAGGGGATCAGGCCCAGTTTCATCACCAAAAGAGTTGTCTGGCAGTATTATGGGCTACCCAGGGAAGTGTTGGAGTCACCAACTCTGGAGGGATTTAAAAGCCTGTAGGTGTGGCATTTGGGGACACAGGTTAGTAATGGGCTTGGCAGTGCTGGGTTTACAGCTGACTCGATAATTTCAGAGGTCATTTCCAGCCTAAACAATTCTATGATTCTATAAAGGTGTGGGATTTGTGTGTTATCTCAAAGGAAAGAGTTTCTTTCTCAAAAAGATCAATCTGTGTCTATCACAGAGGATGAATTGTGAGAGCTGTCTGATCCTGAAGCACAGTCAACTTTAACCAGAGTCACTGTACTGCTTCTGATGAGTGGATTTGGCAGTTCCTTGGAGCACATTTTCAATACTCTAGTTGCAGACCTTGCAGACTTCAAGGGAAGAGCAACCTTAGCTTCAATGGGCACCGGGCATGAGAATATTTATGTATTTCCTAGAAGACATTTGCATCATACTTTTTGCTGAGTTGGAGTTGAAACATTCACAGAGAGGAAGCATATGCCAAAGAGCTGAGCTCAGGTCTTTGTTCAGAGTTGTGCTGGATTCATTAGGGTGCTCTGTGCTATACAAAAATCAAAAATGGATTTGGGTAGCCTAAAACAGAAGAAATGACTGGCAGTTGTACTTCTCAGCCTTGAACTACTCCATCATTTATTGTGACAAGATGATATTCAATAGCTTACAGATTGTTTGCTCACTTGACTGCTTAAATACAATGTTGAGGTTGTTGTTGCCAAATTTAGGCATGGTGGTTTGAGCACCTGCTGGGTTAGACAAAACCCTTTTCCTGAGTGACTTTCTTACTCATCCTCCTGGGATGAGGGACTGTTAAAGTGGCTTTGTCAGGCAAAGATCTTTGTGCCTCAGCATTCTTATGCAGCTGTCTGCAGCCTCTACTTTCTTTTCAACAGTTTTCTGTTTAAGCATCACTCATCTTGTGTATTGTGCACCAAGGTCTCTTCTACAGGGGCAGCTGGTGTTGATGGCCTTCAGCAGCAATGGGAGAGGAGTTCCTCCTATGCCTGCTGCCAAACATAGAACTTTGCTGGGCATAAAAATCCTTGAAGTGTGATGTCTCATAGCATCTGAGCAGTGCCACACTGGGTCCCTGGTGCTGCCTGCTGGGGCCCTTCTGGGGCCCTCAGGAGTGTGGTGACAGCCTGCCAGCTGGAAGACCAGATAGGAGCTCTAAGCAAGAACTGTAAACTCCTACCTTCATTTGAGTAGTACTGTTATTGCTGGGAGCAGGAGGTATGCCCTTTACTTTGGTGGCTTTCCTGTGCTGCCAGAGCCAGGCAGCCCCTGGATCTTCTCACTGTCACTGACTTGTTTGTTTGCCTCTGAACCTGACAGCAGATACTAGTCAGCTTGTGCTGGAGCTGGCAGCTACAGGTTGAATCCACAGATGTAGGATATCCAAGCACCTGTTATGTGGCAGTACTCCTTATTCCTTCTTCCCCTCTGCCTGCCACCTTTTGCAGGGCTGGCAGATGAAGTTTCCACAGCAGAAGGTCCCTGTGTACAGCCCTGTTTGGGCAATACAGAGGCTGCACCAGTGCTGCCTTTGGGGTGTTTGCTCTCAGGGCCTTTGACAAGACCACTAAACCTCTCTCTGCCTGGTGAGGGGCTGCATCACAGCAGGACTGGTCCCTGCCACAACAGATCCTGCTGGGCACCTCCAGCCACCAGGGAACCACTGCACCCTGTGACACCTGCACAATGGACCATGCAGAACACTGAAGCTTCCAAGTGTTTTTTGGTGTGGACTCAGTTCAGGTGCCATGATGTGGTTATAATATATTGTGCTGGATTTAGCTGGAGTAGAGAAAATTTTCTTCACAGTGCTGATATGATGGAGTGGTTTGAATTTGTGCTGGAAACAGTGCTGATGACACAGGGTTGTTTTGTTATTGCTGAGCAGGGCTTACACAAAGACAAGGCCTCTTCTTCTCCTCATTCCACCCAACCAGTAAGTGGGCTGGAGGTGCACAAGGAGTTGGCAACTGTGTCATGGAACCCATACTATATGGAATTATGCTCTGCAGATAAAGCTGGGAAAGAAGTAGAAAAAGGGTACATGTTGGAATCACAGCATTTGTCTTCCCAAGGCACTGCTACATGGGATGGAGCCCTGCTCTCATGGGGGTGGATAAATGCCTGCCTGCCCATGGAAAGTGGTGAGTGAATTCCTTGTTTTGCCTTGCTTGCATGCATGCAGCTTTCACTTTGCCTACTAAACTGTCTTTATCTCAGTCCACAAATTTCCCCACTTCACTCTTCTGATTCTCTCCCCCACAAACAGGATGGAGCAGTGAGTGGCTGTGTGGTGCTCAATTGACAGCTGGAGTTAAAACCTGATACGCACAAAGCTTTAAAATATACCTGCTGAGAGGCTGTGTAAATGTGTAAGTCCTCATGTTACGTGCATCCTGTGGGTGGATGTGGTTTTCTCCTTAATGAGCTTGGCAAGGATTTCTGGAGTAGAAGGAAGGCAGAGAAGAGGAAGAGTTTGCCCTCCTTTGTACCATGTGGCACACTTTCCTTTTTAGGCTAATTTATCTAGCAAATTATTTGTAATTGTGGGGACCTGTGACACTTGGAAACAGAAACAGAGTTATGCCCTTCTTGTGGCACATTGCAGTAGACATTTAAAAGCCACAATATAATGAGCCTTGCATTTGCCAGGAGGTGGTGGGTAGTGTAGTGTAGGCTGTGGTAACATGAAGGGAAAATGTTTTTATGGCAGTTCTTGAAAAAATTGTTGTACTTTGCTTTCCTCTGTGGGTAACTGGACTTGGTGTCTCAGGTGATATTTTAAATCACTAACCTGCCTTTGACAGGAGATGGTAGGTCAGATCTGGCAGACCTCAAAATTCATTTGATTTCCAATAACTCCTTCCAACCAGTCTGGGCTTTTCATGTTGCCCTTGATAAACCTGGAAATGCTTTAGGTTAGACAGCACACAGCTAGGGAATTTTGCAGGTTTCTGCTTTCAAATAAAACAGCCCTAACAAATGAGAGTACTTCCAACGTACAGTGTGGCTTTTCAAAAGTCCCTAAAAGATTAAGGAATATGTCAGGGGGTGAGTGCAGTGCCATTTTTCTTCCTTTCTGTGAGTTACAGCAAGTGGTGGGTTTATCAGCTGTTTCACATGTTTTGATAAAGACAATACAAGCAAGCATTTCTAAATCTGTGCTCTCAGTATCTCTCCTGCTCTTCCTTCACTTGCAAACAATCTTTTCTTAATGGTTATTGCTTTACTCTTTGCTATTATGCCCTGTTTGTTTCTTTTTTTTTTTATTTTGGTCACCTTATCTGTTCTAAGAAATTGTAGCTTTCTGTTTTAATGCATAAAACAGGAGTATTTCCAGGATATGTACAGCTATGCTCTTGAACTTGTGACATTTAAAGGGCAACAGAATGCTAATGCGACTAATAAAACAGGAAAAATGGCTTTATATAAGTCAATGTGGAAATGGCTCAAGCTACCTTTTAAATGGACTAATTTAAACAACATTCATTCATAGAGCCATGGAGGGAGGCTGCAAAATTTGGGTGATACAGATAGAATTTAAAAAGCAAAGCAAACCCTTGTCATTCTCTTTTGACACCTTTAAAAAAGATCCAGCCAACTTTTCCTATGATGGGGACTCCTTACCGTTTATTTTTTGCAGATGATAATTCACAAGAGTAATTGACTGCGTGTTTTTGTTTTGTTTCCATACTGCTGTGAAAATTTTTATAACCTAAAAGCAATTTTATTGGATTTTTTTACATTGATTTTTGGATTTTTCTTGGAACATGTACAGCAAAGTTCCACATTTTCTAGTTCAGTATTTCTAGCTAATGCTGTGAGGCCTATGCAACCATCGATTACACTTGCAGGTGAAATCCTTTCTGAACAATACTAAGGCTGTACTGATTTAAAATGGATGATATGTGGTTGCTAAATCATGAAATTATGTAGACGGATTGAAAATGAAGGAAAGCACCCATAAGTTTTAACTTTTTGACTTATCCTTTCAATCCTGATCTAGGTTTCTCAGTCAATGTGGAAAAACATGAAGATTTTTGGATTATTACAATAGTCAAAAGGCTTCAAATAACAAGAACAATTTGTGGTTAAGACCCACAGTAATTCTAAGGTAGAATTCTGAATACAATCGGTTTATTTGATTAAAGGTGTACAAATAAAGGAAATTTGTGGGTTGAAAGTTGGGAGTGTCCCATATATGTGTGCTAAATTTTCTACTTGCAATAAGAGAATTATAGGTATTTATTCTATTTCTTTAACAACAACAGCAAACAACAAACCCCAATTACTCAGAGAGTAAAACGATACAGATCTTATATGACAGCTTAAAAGTACTCTTGACTAATTAACATTAAAAGCTTATTAAAATATTGTTTCATTTAATACAAGTTATTCTTTCATCTTTTCCAGTAATGCATCGCCTATTAAATTTTTGATGTGGAAAATTAGTGCTTCAGGTTTTAAGAAAGTGACAAGCATAGTGTTGAGAGAGTGACAAGAATAATTTTTGAGCCATAGTTTTAGGATTAATAATGCAGATTCACCCTTCCTAGTGGAACTGAAATATGGACACCATGAAAACTCCATGCTTTAAGTTAAGTTTTGTCTTAACTCCAAACAATCAGTGATATTGATGCTTTCTTACACTTTGATTTTACATTCTATAGAAAGCTTTATTATTATACCTTGAAGTGCTTTTTCTACTCCTGTCTGTGTGTCCTGTTCTTGTTGTTTTAGCTTAAGTGCTTCCTGCCACTGAGGAAGTTGTTTTGTTGGTGTTTTAGTTCTGGCCAGGACATAGTTAATTTTTTACAGTAGCTGGGTGTGGTGGTGCCCACCTCTAGTCCCAGCTGACAGGGAGGTTGAGCCCACTGGATCACTTGAGCCCAGGGATCCTAATTTCCTTTTACAACTTTTCCTAGGCTGCAGCACTCTGTGTGAGCACACCCAAGACTGTAATGTTATTCTATACCATCCTATGCCATTGCCAGTGGTGGGGAGAAGGGACTCTGGCTTCTTGGAGGAAAGGCATTCCTTTTCTGGTCGGGAGAAAGCATGGTGTGATGGGATGTTTGGTATTTGACATGGGTTTTATGTGTAAATCTGTGACTTAAATTTTTTTTTATTAATATTGTAGTTGTTACTGTTCATTTTCTTATCTCATTGCTGTTTATAGTAAATTAATTGTTCTTGTCTCGACCTGTAACACCTTTATGTACCTCCAATTCTCAACTCCATCCCTAGAGCAGAAAGGGGAAGGGGAGTGGGGGAGTCCAAGAGAATGGTATCTGGTTTGGGGCAGTCTCGGGGGAAGCAGGGTAAGGGAGAGGCAGCAAACTGGGGAGTGTCATTCCTAAATCATGACATGACAAAATGTGAGTTGGCCTTTTCAGTTTGCTGGGTTTTGTGAGTAGCAAATCCATGAAGACTGGGTGAGTTAGCATAATATGTTTGCAGTGGCCATCCTTTGTGATCAGACTTAGATACTGTGGCCTATAGCTTAGGATCTTTGAGCCCTCTGTGGGCTTATTTGGCAACTCTGTGTGTGTAAATAAATCCACATGATCAGGAGTGGTCTTTCTTCTTAAAAGACTAGTATTTCTAAAATGAATTTGATCTCTCTGGTGATGGTTGGCACCTGTTCACTAAATTGTCACATACAATGTAGGCATTTTCTTGAAGAATTTCCTTCAAGCTGGAAACAATTTTTTATAAATCTAATAACTTAATACCTTTTTCCCCCCCTACAGTCATTTTGCCCAGTATCAGTTATGTACAAATCCTTTTTTTACTGGACAATGCCTCTTCTTGATTTCTCCCTTCTCCATTTGATAGCTACATGCAGATTTTTCCCCCTCCTTACTGCAGTTCTTTTTTTTCTTATTTCCCCTTGTCTCTGGAAATAGAAAGGACAGGGGAGAATAATTACCTTCTGCTCACTTTCAAGATTCAGAGCATTGTAGAAAACTTTATGGCAATCTGTTCTCCAGCTGAAAACAGCTGGTATAAACTCACTCTAGAAGTAGTGGCAGTTTAAAGATTGCTCATACTTAGTGCTGAAGATTTTAAAATGTGCTTAGATTTTAGAATTTTGCAGGAAATCTTTATTGAACAAAATAAAACTAACAAAACTTGAATATTGTTCAGTAATGTTTATCTAGAAAGACTGAATGTCATTCCCAAGATGGTGTGACTGTAAAAGAAAGGAAGTTTTCTCACTGTTGTAACAAAAACTTATTCTAAATTCATATGGGGCCTTGCAACTTAAATCCGACTTTTTAATGTCAGAAACAGTTATCTTAATCTCCCCTGACAAAGCTTTTCCATGAAATGTGTTTTCTATTCATATGCTTTCCAACTTAGTATGCCACACACTTCTCACACCCGCGGCTTCATGACGACAGTGCCTGGTGCTGCAATCCCTTGAAAGAGATTTTGATTTGGCTGAAATATTTCTGGTCATGTTGGATGCTTGGCTGCAAAATCAGGTCTGGATCATTCTGTGATTTTGTTTCGCTGAAAATTTGCACAAGAACTTTTATTCTTCCTTTCCTATGTTAAAAGCTATAAATACCATGTCTCTAAAGAGAATTACAAAGAATAATATTAAGGAGTTAGCAGGGTGATAGTTTTCTGCTTGTCATTGGCTGTGACCTTTTATGTTTTTTTGTGTCATGGATAGGCATCTCTCCTGTACCTCTTGCTCACATATCTGACAAAAGCAAATTGCCAGCTCCAGAAGATTTGTGGGAAGGCAGACTGGGCCTTTTAGCCTTAGTTTATATGGCTGTAGATTCAACAGAAACAGGATGAATTCAGCCATAAGTAATGTGTGATTTAGTATTTTTTCTACAGATTTTAGCCACCCAATCTTAATATTGTTTTGGGCCTTATAATGTCATAAGAAGGTACAGCTGGTTATTAACTACTCAGCAGCCATTTTTTAATTCCATGTAGCCAGTATTATTGGTTCAAAATCATAATATATGTGTATGATTATTCATTGTGGCAACACCTTTGCTTGAAACCTATTGAATCTTTCAAAATACTTCAGAAATTTAGGAGCTGCAGATGATATTGATCTTCCAAAAGAGTAGGCTGAATTCTTATGTGTCACTAAATCTTTTGAAGCTAGATGGTTTTCATAGAGGTGTAAGAGTTCAGCTTTAAAATTTGGGCACTAAAGCCACAGGACTTAAACTAAAACAAACTAGTGATATGCTTACACTGTATTTTTGACTGTGGTAAGAATCTGTAAGGAATGTGTATGCCAATGAGTCTTTTTAGAAAAAAAGACAGTGGTTGGCAAGGACTTCTGGGCTGAAAGAGTAACAAGTGCATTCCTGGGAAAGCAGTTCCTGGCTCCCAGCCCTGCAAAGTTCAACAGGATCCAGGATGAGCCTTGGACTGATAGCTGTACTATGCATTTCCTTATTTCCCTGAGTGGTCAAGGTGCATATTTGCTCTACTGCAGTCTCTCAGGAAGGAAGACAGCAATAAAGGGCTGAGAGTTTAGAAACCTTCTCAATTGCATGCTGTTTCTTCTAGGAAATCAGATTATGGAATTTTGCTGCTTTTCTGACCCTAGAAATAGGTGGACCCTTTCAGTCAGTTTTACAAAGCTTTGTTAAAAGAGAGATGGGAGTCTCTAGCTTCCTACCTGTAGTCTGACTTTTGTAGCAGACTGGAGGTGTAGTTTAGCATTGAGGATAGGATGTGATGGCCTGGGTAGAAAATATACAACTTGTAGGAAGACAGACTTTGCTGGGTCTAGTGTTCATGAAATAGCATGATGACTTCTATTAAATATGACAGTTTATGAATATTCATAGTTGCTTAAATTTCCTCAAAGTAAAAAATATTTTAAGGGATATGTATTATTTTTATATTTCCATACTGCCTTGTTAAAATTACTGATATTTATTTTACTCAACATTGCCTATGAGTTGTGCTCTAAACCATAATTAAAGTTATTCAACTTGGCTCATATTCAGCCATACTCCAAAGATAACCTATGCTACAGATTACAGTTCATCTTGCTTTTTAAAATTGCTTTTTTTTTCTAATGTTCTGCTAGAAAATATGCATCTCATAATACTTTACATTTAGCAGTGAAGTGCATTAAATAGTAGCTGTCTTCCACTGTCTCACTTGTCACTATATTTCTTTAATCAATCAAAGTGCTTGTGCCTCTCTGCAATTTTCTAGTTGGTAGTAAACCTTGACAAGGTAAAGGATATATTTTTGTTATACACCTAATATAGAGGGGAAGTAAGGGAAGCCCTACTGTTTTGAAGTCCTCCTGATTGCTCTGAATGATTGAAATTAATCGCTGTCAGGAGTTAAGGGGTGATAAAGCAATACTTCTATCTCTTTACTCTTTTTTTCCTGACCATGTGAACTTCCCAGATGAACTTTTTTTGCAATGCATAAAGGCTGGGTTTTTTTTCATTTGCTTTTTTTCTTGTTTTTCCTAATAGTTCAGTTCTTTCTGAGAGCATCTATGCTTTTTTATTTGCTTAAGTTATACTTTTAGCTTATTTTTAAAATTATGTTTATTGTGTTTTAAAGTAACTTATGAGTAACCACTATTGAGGCAAAATTCAGGTTGGACCCTAGAAAAGGCATCCAAGGATGATGAAAACTGTTGCTGTCCACAGACAATGTCAGCATTCAGATAATTTCTTTCAGCCTGATGAGAGAGAATAGTGCACTTAGGACAAGGAATAAAGCCTAAAAAACCATTTTTTTTTTAATGTATCATTTTATAGCCAGACATTGGATGCTGTTTCCAAAAGTAAAGTCAACTGACTTTCTGCGAGTACAGTTATCAGAACCGGGGCTTTTACAAAAAGGAATAAAATATCTGAAGAATGACTTTTTTTCCTGCCATTCCCCAGAATATGCCAGATAAATGAGAATGGGTATTATGTGTGCAGCAATTAATCTTTAGCTAATAATAGGGGAAGGGTTCACTTAAACAAAGTTTGATAAAACTGGAACTGGAGAATGTCTCGGTGCCACTCTGGTAGAGTTTGGGATTCCAGTCCACTGGGACAAAAGATCACATCAGTGCAAATATTTTATGAGCAAGCATCACCTGTGACACATTGTAGATATCTGAGGAGTACAAATACAAATTTTTATGTAATGTAATATGAAGTAGCTGTGATTAAAAGACGTGCCAAAGCTTGCAAGCTTGGAAAGAAAAGAAAGATTTTCTTACTTAAGAAGCTTATGTTGTAAAGAATAAGAATATTTTATGTGAGTGTCATGCAAGTGCACTTAAAATAAGAAACCAACCCTCTGAATAAAAAAGAAAGCATAAGTCTTTGTAAAGTTTTGAGTAGTACCAGATGTAAAAAAAAGAATAATACAACAACCAACCCCCAAAATGCTAAATGGTGGATAAACTGTTGAATCTGAATGAGTAATCTAGGTTAGACAAGATAAGGCAAAGGATGACTCAGTCAAAGCCAAATTAAAGTTTTGTTAAAAAGAAAACAATGCCATTGGATTCTGTGAACTGCAATGAAATTCTAAGGAAAATTTAATTGAAAACTCACATTGTAGAAGCAGCCCCAAACTGCAACTTTCACAGCCAGTGTTTCATTGGCTTCCTTTAATGACCTTAAAACCCCAAAATGTTTCATAAGACAGTATTATTGCTTAGATTTTATTTAGAAAAGAGATTTATCTGAGGCATTAATCAAACTTAAGAAATTTTCTGTCTTTGAATAGAAAAGACTTGGAGACATCATCTGTTTCTTCTCTCTGACCTGACACAGAGCCAATATTTCTCGACCATTGGTTGCAAGGCTGTAGTGATGTAGAATCTGTGGCCTTGCTTTGCAGCATAATTTACTACTTGATTATTACTATAGTTAGAGGTTTTTTCATGCCCTCTGGGCTAATAGTTTTTGGCTGCAAATATTTCTATTTGACATGGTCACAGTGAGCACAGGGGATCTTTGCTCTCTTTTCCTTAGTATGGGAAGAAAGACTTTTGCCTACTGAGTGACTGGAATACTGTTTCCTTGCCCTTTTTGCTATTCTCTTTCTCTTTCACCCCCTTCTCTTTCTCTCTCCAGAGACAAAATGTCTTTGTCTTTCCTAAGAATGCATATCACCAAATTTCTAAATCCAGAGTTATTTCCACTATAAGTCTTCTCCATCTCTCTTATTCTTTGTTTCCTCAGGACTGGACTCTGGGGTAAATTCAAGCAAAGCTTCACAACTGCCAAGCACAGCAGATGAATGTGTTACATGTACCACATATATTAAGATAGTGCAAGAGCCTGTTAATATTTGAACCACCACTGCTTCACTAATTATTTCCCATTTTCTATTTGTGCATTTAACTGTTTCTTCCCAGATCTAAACACATATCTTTTTTACTACATTTTTTCTTATTAGGATTGTGTGGGAACATTGAGAGGAAGGAGAACTACATTTAAATGGGAGAATTACTGTGGAAACCTGGCAGGTCCCCCTTGACACCAATGAGGAAGTCATCAAGAAGAAAAGAGTCAGACTCTTCACAGAGGTGGAAGGATGACAGACTATGGATGTGAGTGGAAATAAAAACAGTTGAGCCTGAATATGAGAAGACTTTTTCAAAGTGAGGACAGTGGAACAGATTGCCTTTGGCATGTTGTAACTGCAGTTCCTGCTGTCTCCATACTTGGTTTTGGCCAGTCAGGGCTTGAAAATCTTTTTGAGAAACCTGGTCTGATCCTTTGTGCAGGAAGTTAAAGGTCTCATGAGGTCTCTTTCAATTTAAATTTTCCTATAATTGTTTCTGTGATTCTCAAAGGTTCTGACTTCATATCTGAGATGTTAACAATCCTTTTCAGCAAGGGACTGGACTAAATACTTTAAATAAAATTTTATTTTATGTTAAATCATTATTAAAAATAGTGACTAGCACTGGATTCACTGCAGATCCCTCCAAATCCCATCTTGAGACTGAAAATTCTGACTTAGGACGTGAGCGCATTTTAAAATCAGGTATTCGTGCACTGACATTTCCTTTGAATTGTGTTTTCCTGATGTTAGAATATCATGCAGGTGTGTGAAAAAGTTTAGGTAGATAAGATAAATGTCATATGTCTGTCTTTCTCCTTATCATCTAGGCCAGTAATCCTACTAAATATACCAAATTAAACAGGTATAATGTAATTTGCTGTTTTATTATTGCTTTTTATTAGCCTATTGTCATCTTGGTCATAGTAGCTAATAATTTAAGTATTTCTTGCTGGTATTTTCCTAAGCACTGGCAAAAGTCCATTAATATACATTAGAGTGTTATTTTAGACAGACACTGCTGGTGGTGCTTTGATTTTCTCTGTTTCTGAGAGACAGTTTTTTCCACTGAATTGTTGGGGATGGCTTTCACCAGTTCCTGAAATTCTTTTGAGTGAGCTTTGTCAGGTCCAGCTATATTGAAAATATCTATCTTGCCTTAGTACTTCTAAGATGTCCTTTCCTTATTTTGGTCTGTGTTCCTCTCTCTTTTATTTTTCATTGTGTCATTCTAAAAAAAAGGATGGAAATGTCAGTATTTTAGTCTTATCTGTGTCATATATTTTTTGTTGTTCTTCCAAAGATATGGTGTGTGTTTTTTTTCTTTTTATTCCCCTTATATTCAGTAAAAGTATAGAAGTGTTTCTGAATGCAATCAGTGGACTTTTCCTTGAAAACTTTTATGTCCTTTGCCAGCTGTAACTCATTTTGTGTATTCCTCTTTTGATTTTATTTTTCTGGGCTGTGTTACTCCCTCATTCATTCTTGCTTCTATATGTTCTTGTTTCCACCTTTTGTGCAGTCTCCCTCTAATTTTCATGCCATTTAAGAGTTATGAGTGAGACTCAAGACAGGTACTGAAAACAATTGGTAAAAAATCGACAAAATAAAGATTTGCAAGTACTCATGTGCATCATCCTCCCTGAGTGGTCTGGCAAATAGGATAAACCCCATCTGGCTTTCAAGGCTGCTGGAAACAGCAAGATGATTTGAGTGTATATAGTGGCACATATAGAGGTGGTTTGGTCATAATGCCTAGGTCACCAAGAGCTCCTTTTTTCCACCCCAAAGGATATGCATGACCAATCTGGAATCAAAGTCTGTCTCTGGAAACCCAGAGGGGCCATACACCAGTCAAACTTGACTTAGTGTTTCAGAGAATTAATTGCAGTAACAGCTAAATTAAATTGGAGTTGCTATTTGATTTAATTGCAGTTAAATTAAATGCAGTCCAAATAGCAAAAGGAAACAATGAAAATGCAAGCCATTCCCAACAGACCTTGGGGAAAAAAAAGAAAAGGAAATAACCTTTCCACTGCAAATTATACAAACAACCTCATTATTACAGAGTTCTCTGTAGACTTCTGGGAACTGACTGACTTCTTGGAACACTTATGGATAAAGAAATAAAATATTTGGGCAGAAATGGAGTGCCAAACATTACCATTTGAGATAATGAACCTCAGTGTATTCAGAGCTGGTCTGCACAATTTACTGTAAAACAGAAATTGAGCCATGTCTTACTGCCATAAAACAACAGCCACTCACCACTGTGAAACTGAGTTAAAACTGTTAAGGATTTGTAAAAGAAAATTGTCAAAAATCAAACCATTATGTATGTGTATATATATATATATATATATATATATATATATATATATATATATATATATATATATATATATATATATATATGGCAAATCATTTTGGAAATGCTACCAAAGGCCTGTTTCATCTGCAACTTAGCAGAGTGCAGGATGCCACATTTTTGTGGTGTACCAGGGCTGGAAAGGATGGTGGAAAGAGTTACAGGCAAAAAAGTACAAATTATCAAAGCTTGCTGCTGCTTCTAATAAACTTGGATGAACTACAGCTGGTCAGGTTCTTTGGTTCTTTAGGACAAGTGAGATATTAATTGGAAGTTGGTATCCATTTAATATATGAGCAACCATTCATAGTAATATCCCAAGAAGTGAAAATACTTGTTTGCTTAAAGGACAGCTTAAAGGACCATCAGGAATTCAGTAGGAATGTAGTTTTGAAGGCAGTGAAACCTGTACTCCACTGTGGCTTAACAGGCAGGAAGGAGGAGGAATATATCAACCAGTTATCATTAGACATCCATTCAGATTTGCAAAATACCATAGAACTAGAATAATGTGAGAGATAAAAAAAGGAGTATCCTGCCATCACATGAAAATCACTTGCTCCAACACAAAACTGTTTAACATATTCAACAAATTGCAAAGCCAGTTGGTTTTATCTTGTGTTTGTCAGACACTTGAGTGATAGGGATGTAGACTACTGAAGAAGGAAAATTATTATAGTGCATTTAATTTTATTTCTTCAGAGTAATTTATATCACTATACCATCTTATGGATCTGTACATCTAAAAAGGCTTGAAAAGCATCATTTTAAAGACTGTGTAGTCCAATGTAACATGTGAAGGACCAATAACTTCAATTACAGAGAAAAAATGAAGCATTCCTTCTGTACCCTGGCAGCCTGAGATTGTTTAAAAATATTTCACTCTTTGCATGAATGATATAAATTTTAAAGCTATGTAACACAGTTATAAATATATAAGTAGGACATGGTATTCCTGTTTAATTACACTGTCTTGAATAATTGTGCCAAAAGTCATGTTCTGGTGGATAGCCCCTCAGCAGGGGCATTGTAGTGTGATCACATCTTTAAATACAAGATGATGTTTAGAAAGTGCTTAGTAAGAGGGGACAGTCAGTGGAGGAAGGAACAAATGCTGAGCATTGCTGTGGGTTGCCTGTCACTCTTGGCTAGGTGTGAACGCTGAGCACTGCCTGTGCCATCTTTGGATGCTTCTCTTTGCCAGTTTCAAAACATGAGCAGGGACTGAGGCTCATCCACATGCAATAGGAAGCTTTTCTCCCTGTCTCAGGCTTAACATCACTGCTGCCTTATTCCAGTAGGGCTCACACTTGAGATCCACACTCAGGCCTGGTTATTACTGCGCTCCCTGGACTCCACCATTGTGCCAGTGCTGGTGCTTACAAGCTCAGTTTTCAGTCTGGCTGTGTGCAGCTGGATCCTGGTATTGTATGTGCCAGCATTGTGTAAACCCCAGCCATTTGCTGGAGTCATCCAAGATAATTATACTTTTAAATCCACAGGGCTGTTGCCAAGCCATGTACTCACGAAAGGCAGATGCTGTGAATTTTCCATGGAGTTTTGCAGCAAATCCACCATGTGAAGGGGAGTGAGGTGCATTATAAAACTTCCCCCTTGTCTTTTCTAATGCAGGAAGGGTTTAATTAGACATAAATGAGTTTGATCAATGAATCATTAACTTCCATTAAACTTTAAGTAGATTGCCTGACCCGGCTACTTCATTCTGAATTTAATCTGGTATACACTTGATAATTAGAGTTAAAGGGACAAGGGCTGGAGGCAATCCTTCTCAATCCTTCACATAAAATGGAGTTGAGTCAGCTAATAAGTTAATTTTATAGTCAGTGTGTAAGGACAGAATTGGCCATAAAATGTAATTTTCCTAGAAAAACGGATCAAGAACCAGACTGTCACTTTGTTTTGCTTTCAGAATTACCTCAGGAATTACCTGCCCGGGGTCTTCAAAGCCTTCACAAATCCCATCCTCCTCAGCACAGCAGCTTGGAGGATTAGATTTCATGAATACAGTCAGAAAACAGGTGGCAAGGCAGGAAATCTTCTCATGTCTTTGCAGAAATGCTGGTGTAGCTCTCCCTGTGGTTGAAAAAAATTGATCTGCCTTGTCTAGATCCATGGGCTGGGGAAGGAGTGATAGAATGGAGCTTTCTGGCAGCTTCCAGCCTAAGGAAAGGTAAAGCCTTTGATCTGCTGGCTTTGCCAGCACCTGTATCCAGAACAACAATTGGTGTTTCTTGTGTGTGCCTGCTGTTTGCTTTATCATTTGGAAATGGCAGGCTTGCTGGCTGGGGGGGCTCTGCATGGCACCTCCTAAGGATCCATCCCTCCTGCTGTACTGTGCTGGGCAGGAGGGATGGATTCTTGGGAGGTGCATATATATGCAAGTTAATTTATGAAATGTTTCAATTACCAAAGCTGACTTAGAGAACCAGAGGTTTGCTACTTGTTTTACTTCTACAGAAGTGTGTTCTCTTTGGTCCTTCCTCTGAGCTATGATACTCTGCTTTCTGGGTTCAGACTGGGTTGTCCTGGGGGATACTGGATGATTCAAAGTGGACTCCCTTTGCCTGGTTTAGTATTTGCCTTATTGCATCTGAAATATGTGCACTTGACAACATCTGAGCCTGTTTTGAGTCGGATGCTGTGGAAACAAAAGGTAATTGTGCTGGCACTGTGGTGTCAGAGGCTGTTGTGGTGGGCAGTCCTGCTGGTGATATGTGTGGCTGCTCACAAAAATGCTTATTTAATGGAATGAGAATATCGCCCAAAGACGTACACAAACCCATTTGAGGAAAGAATACTTTGAAGCCCAGAGCTATTCAGCCTGATGTGAACACCATGACCAGTGCTAAAGAGTGATAAAGGAGAGGGCTGGCACACCACCTCTCCCTCTGGCCTTTGTACTTACTGATAAATATATTACCACAGTGGACCACTGAGGTCAGAAAATAGCTAAGTATGGGATTTCTTTTGGGGTATAATTATGAGATTGCACCTGAGAAATGTAGCATTTCTTGGACACAAGCTCTTTTTTGGACAACTAGAAGCAGGTACTTTCTTACCTGTAAAGGACTGCAGGCACAACTAAAAGAGGTGATGCAGAGCTTCCAAGTTTTGGAGTTGGACTCTTAAAAAGGCAGACGGGTTTCAAAAGGACTCTGAATATCAGGCCTATGCTTTTCCCATTCCTTCTGTCATAGTGTTTCTGAATGCCCCATGAGTGCCACAGCCTGGGGCCGCTGAGAGCCTTGCCCTGGGACTGTAATGACCTGTGAAATGACAGGCAGTCCTGGGGCTGGGTTTTGTGCAAGCCTTTGCTGCTGCTCTGAGATCCAAGGGCAAAAGTAGCAGCTGATTAGCTGCCTATTTAAGGAGGCTTGTCCATTCTCTGCAGTCATGCTGAGGGAGCCTGAATTAAGGGTTGCTGAGTTAAGGTCATGCAGACAACCTTAGTACTGCCATTTTGAGAATTTAGAATGCTGGATTATTTAACCTTAGTGGCATTATTTTTAAAGTATTTTATGTGGATGTGATTTTGTATATTTAGGTCAGACAATTGCTAGCAATGTTCTCTTGCTCTAAAATCCACTGATCTATTCTTTTTAATAGCACTGCCAGTATGCAGGGACAAATTCTCCTAGAGCTGATGAAGACTTCTAAAAAATGTCCCTTCCCAGTGTTTTAATGATGTTATTGTTGATAAATGCTTGCTGGTATGCCATTATTTATCTTTCAAATTCTCCACAGCCAGGCTCCCATTATAGATGACAATAGCTGCTGGGGTTTAGTAGGAGAGCTGAGAGTGCCCTGTTCCCACAGTGCCTGGCACACCTTCAGCCCAAGTCAACACTGACCAGCATTAATTGCTGCTGACTGTTTTATGTTGCCTGTATAGTGTGTGGTGTTTGGTTCCAGGCTTCTGTAATATAAAATTGCCAGTGCAGCCTTTTATCAATATATGTTTTTCCATCAAAAGGGCACCTAACTTTTGCTGCAGTAAATGGGGACTTCTGGTGATTTGGTTTTTTTGGATTCCCTTGAGAGACCTTTCCAGAAGGATATTTGATGCTCACTTTGAAGAATGTCATAGTGAACATCCACTGATGGTGACCATTTTGTGCTGTGCTGAGCTATAAAAATGGAAGCTTAATTCCCATCAGTGAAGAATTGCTCTTACAAGTTGCTCACAGGGTTGTGCATGTGAGTTGCTGTTTGCCATTGGCAGCAAGGGATTTACAGCCTGGCTTTCTGGGAATTGAGAAACTTATTCTCTCTAGGGTGCTTCATCATGAACCTTTTTACAAGCATTTAAAAGTCAATTCAAGTGATAAAATCTGTTATTTATTTTGAAGAAAACATGTTTTAAGGCATCAAAACTGCTTCATTATTTGAAAATACATTTAGAAGACATGCTTGCTTTCCACAGAGCTCAAAAGACAAATTTCAAGTAACAAAAGCCTTCCTAGCAGGTGGTGGATAAACATTTTATGTTTCCAGTAGAAGATGGGCTTGTCTTTTGCTGCTGTAAGCAGTCTGAAAAGACAGTTGTTTACAAAAAGAAGCAGAAGCATTTGCTACCAGCCAAACCTGACAATCAGCTACATCTGTCAGAAAATGACTTAAGAATCGCATAGGTCTGTCAATAAAAATAAACTGTTCCTAATTATACTTAAATTAACTATTTTTTATCCTATCATCTCTAAATTACAAAGTTTCTCTCATACAACTCCTCCTGTTGAGTTCATGATTTTCTTTTTTTTTTTTTTTTCCTCTGAGCCTGCAAAGAGAGGTTTTCCCAAGTGATTTTCTCAAAATAGAATCTGCCAGAGCAATGCAAATCCACCCTCACCTGAAGGCACTTCTACCTGGATCTCCATGGCAGTCATATCCATCTGGTCTAGAGCTGTGCAGCCCAGGGAGTGCTAAACTTTGCAAGAAAAGGAAGTGTGTCCACTCCAGACAGAACCCTCAGAGATTTTGCTTGCTGGATTTTATCTGAGTGTGTATGAACTGTGACATTTTGATGTATTTTAAGCCACCAGACTTTTGCAGTCTTTCATAAGGATAGGAAAAAGTATTTTTTTGACCCAAAGCAGAACCTGTCAAAATTTTTCAGATTGGTTGGAGTAATGTATTTCTACTTGTCAGTTCAGAAATTGCTGTATCATTTTGACTGAAATTTTCCACAAAGGTTTAGCCTCAGAATGGTATTAGTAGGGAAACTGGGGTAAGTACTACCAAAGAGGGCCCAACTGATAAAAAAGAAAAACAAATAAACAAACAAACAAACAAAAAAACCAAACAAAACTTCCACCCCCCCAAAAAAAATTAAAAACCAAAAAAAAAAAAAACCCAAAACCCCAAACAAACAAAAGAACCAAACCAGAAAAAAACCACCAAACCCAAAACCACCAAAAAAAAAAAAAAAAAAACAAAACCCAACCAAACCTAAACCAAAAAACCCCAAACTAACTGGGTTTTTTTTAATATAACTTCCATTATAACTTTTTTTTATATAACTTTTTTTTTATATATAACTTTCATTATATATTTTTCTTCTCCTTTGCCCCAAAAGGAGAAGAAAAATATATAATGGAAGAACCAGGAGGTTTCTAAATACTGCTGAGTTTTGAAGCACCATTTAAGACTTCTTGTGAGCTGAGAGTAAAGACAGATAACATGTTTTTAGGGCACAGCTAGAAAGTCAAAGGAAATGATTGTTCTCCTCTATTTATCACTTGTCAAGCTGCATCTGGAATACCATGATCAGTGCTAGGCCCTCTTTTATTGGAAGGAGTCTGTTAGACAGGCACAGAGATGTTTAGCTAATGGAAAATGGCAGGTGGAGGGAGCAAGCTGGGCTTGGCCGGGTCAGGTTGTGCTGGCTGAGCAGATCTGAGCTGTGAAAAAACACCACACTCTGGCTTGTTGGCAAGTGCCTTTTCTTGACAAAGATAGAACAAGGACTGGTGGTTTCTTTTTTTTTTTTTTTTTGGTGGTGATACCTACATAGTTTTTGCAAATAAGTATGACGTTAAATTCTTCAGTATGAGAAGTCAGCTTTTGAGCTAGGTGCACTTTTTAAAAAAAAAATTTTGGTTACAAAGAACATATCCTTTGCTGTCCACTTTCCAGTTCAGCCTTTACTTCTGGCTCTCTGTTAATTTTAAATAACAAACCCTTTGCATGTGCAACAGCTGCTAGCTGAGAGGAAGAGAAAGGTGCCAGAAAAGCTCTTGTGTGTACACTGTGTGCATAGGCTACTTGAGGTGATGGAAAACACCTATGGAAAAGGGACTGGGCTTTTCTGGGGACTATCTCATCTTTTAGGTTGTTTTTTGTAGCACACATTAGATATGAGACCTCAGTGTCCATCCAATGGAGTGGCTGGACTCTGCTCTTTAGACAAAAGGAATTTCAAACAGCAAGAAAATGAACCCTGGAGTTGACCCCAGACCTTGTGGTAGGTCTGAAGTTTTTCACTTGTGAGGCAGAGCTGTGCTGTCCCCCAGCTGGGCTAGAGAACATGCCTCCTCCACATGAGGGCTTGTGGCAAGCAGTGAGCATGGCCTGCAGCTTGCTGCCTTCCACTTCTCTGACAGCAATGGCACTGCCACAAAGCAGTCACCCCTCACAGTTTCAGAGCCAACTCTTCTGCTCAAGGGTCTCTATTAAGAAAGCAGAACCAAGAAGTGAAGGGTGTTCTGCAGCCACAGAACCAAAAACAGGGAGATGGATGTCTCCAGTCAGACCAGATGGAAAACCTGTCAGAGATGAAAGCTGAACTCATATGTCTCGGTTCTCTGTTCCATGCCTTAGGTCTCAGAGCATCCTTCCTGATGTGAACATGCCACTGTGCTAGCTAAAGAACAGTATTTTTCAGTCTTTCTATTGTTTAGCACCCTTTCTCTATTTCACTTGATTTTGCTTAGAACCATTTGTTCCTTTTTTTTCCTACCTCTTTCCAATGGCAGCCTCTTCTGCCTTTTGTTCTATCTATTCCCCTTAGTCTAACTGCTCCTCCTCATCACGGCTCTGGAACGTTTTTTGGCAGCTATGATGAAACGAGCAAGCTGTCAGAGCAGCTCTAGCAGAACCTTTTTTTGGAAAAGCACATCAAAGCAGATACAGCTGTCGACATGAATGGTAAGCAGAAAGCACACATGACACCAGAGATAAGAGATCTCTGTTTTCTTTTCCTCCTTCCAATCTGTCTCTGTCTTATACACCTCAGTGGACAGGACCAGTGGTAAACTCTCTCCTCTTGCATTGTTGGATGCTGTGAGGGCAGTAGATGTTCTGCAGCTGCTGCTCTGCACCTGTGCAATGCCCTTGCCCAAGGATGAGAGCTCACAGAGCACCGCCACAGCTTCTTGCTCCACATGTGAAACATCTCCCTCTGACCTCGCCTTAACTCATATTAACTTATGCTGTACAGACTTTCCTAAAGGAAACTATCAGTCTCCCTTGCCCTTGACAGAGAATGGAGAAAGGTGAGGTAGCTTGTAGGACTGTGAGTTGAGAGAGAAATGGTCACAGGGAAACAAGAGGCTGTGAGGAAGCCCAGAGCATGATTTGGCTGATTCTGGAGATGTCTGGGATGATTTGTTAGGACAGCTGGTTTGTTTTTTTTTTTTTCTGTCTGATATTAGTGGTGCTGGAGGCAGAAACAGAGTGAATTGAATTGTGCACATGGTGCTGTCAGATTGCTCTCCTCTTCCCCACCAGACACCTTCCCATCAGACACCAGAAATGCAGCTGGCTAGCTTGTGTTCTCTCCTTTCTCTGTGCCTACGACTTCAGTGGAAATGCTAGAGCAGGTATATCTGCTTATTTGCTTGTTCTAAAGGTGTCTCAGGGGATTCACAGGTTTGGTGTGGAAGGGTTTTTCTGTTCCATTCCAGTCACTGTGCAATAGAGGAGAGGGATTTCACAGTGCAGAAGATGCTGTTGCTGCTGCTCTTGGGGTGCTGCACAGTTTGAAGCCTGTTGGATCCCTGCCCGTTCAGCAGGTTTGATGGATGCCTTCTTCACTGGCACAGGAAAGGCCTGCAGGCCACACTGTTGCAAATTATGTGATCAGCTGATTGTCTGTGTCATGTAAACCAAAGCTCCCCGTTGAATTCCTTTGGAACTAGGCAAGGCATTTGGCCTGCAGCACTTGAGTGAATAAATGCATTGCACTATGGGGAACTCAGAAGCAAAGCTTTAAGCTGTCTCTTTTAAAAGGTAGTTTCTTCAGTAAAAAAATTCAGCCCAGCATAGTTAGTATGGAACAAAAGGCAATGTTTTACAATACCGTCAAATTATTTCATATTTCCAATCAAACAAATTCTATTTTTTTATTTCCTCTGTCATTTTAAATACGACTGGGCTGCTGAATGACTTCTTGAACACATGTATTTTGCATGGGCATATGTGTCTGTAAGTGCAGGCTGCATTCCTTGTGTGTTCTACATTGCTCACTGATACTATTTGCTTTCATGGCTGATGACAAATATAAGGAAATCTTTCTGAGACCAGGAGCATGGAGCATGCTGCTGTAATACCCTGAAGAGTATTTCTGCTTGGTGCAAGCTCTACACAGTTTAGTAATATGAAATTGTAAAACTTAAAGAAGACCCTAATATTGAATATATGGTACGGTGTATGCTGTCAGGAAACCCTTCGAGTTTTACAATAAAAGAAAAACTAAGAGGAAGATTGCAGGAGGAGATAACTTTAAACATTAATTTTATTTTATGGGAGTCAGTCAAATCTAGAGAGAACTCAAAGCTTTAGATAGTATACCAGCATTAAGAAGTGCTTTTTTAGATGACCCTGTTGTAGGAGTGAAGCATCACCTCTGAAAACAGTTTTAGACTATTTTCTTCTGTAAATTCAGTTATTGTCTGGCTTCTGTTGCTCATGAGATCTAATGGAAGATACTAGAAATCAGGATAAAATCTTCCAGGTGATTGAAAATGCCAAGTGACTCTGATTAGTGGTGACTTTAATGTTCCTTCACAGAAGTTGGAATTTTGTAGCCTTGGGGAGTGCTAACAAAACAGTGATACCTCTTTTACAAGAGTTTTGGAGCAAGTAATTGCCACCTTTTATTCATGACAGTAAATAGTATTATCTTGCTTTAGGAAGGCTTTTGCATCCACAGTTTCCCACTTGCAAAATTCATATATAGAACTTTCTGAAAGGGATTTTGTGAAACTAAGTGAGCATTAATTAAAGGTAGGAGTGTCAGCAGTCTTCACAGAGAACTTTTTCCTTTTAATGTGTTAATGCTGGTTTCCTGAGTAAATGAATCTAATGCAGACATATTTTGCTTGTTACACTTGTCTTGATTCTGTGGAAAAGATTTGAAGCCAGCTGTATTTGTATGGGGCTGAGGTAGGAACCCAACAGACAGGTATGTGGGTAGAGAAGAGACCAATAGACCCAATAAAGAAATTGTGGTCTTGACCCTAATATGGCATTTGAGGAGCAGAAGTCACACATAGTCAGCATTTAAAAATCTCCAGCCATGGAGAAAGCATTGACTGGGCCTTTTGCTTTTTACACATACAGAAATTCAGGGATAAAGCACACATCCATAGGAACCTTGGCTTTGTTAGTACCAGTACTGACTGCTACCTGGTGCATGACTTCAGGAGATGTGTTTTGATGTCCCTTCTGTTGCCTCTTGTGATGGCAGTACCATCAAGAACTTCAGGAATTGGAACTGGGACTACAGTTGATCTTATTCTTTCTTCTCTCCTGCTTAATGTTTCTTTATGCTATAGTTAGTGCTAGTGCTGTTCCCTCAAACCCCACATTTACAGCTTCATTCTGCCTGCTTTTACCTGCAGAAAATGCCAAGGAAACAGTTTCTCTTTTTCTAGGACTATTGATGGATTAAAAATTTTCATTGCATAGGAAAGAGACTGCAAGAGAAAGGGCAACTGCAAGCAGAGATGAGGAATTCCTAAACCCAGGAGTTTGCTCTAATGTGCAGAGAAGTAGTGTGAGAGTCTGTGAGTCAGCTGCCTAGAGAAAACAAAAAGCTTGGCTTTTCTGAATGTTGTCTCGGAGCTGTGGGCAATTTCCATGGTTTCTACTTCTTTAAAAACATTACTTTAAAAATCAGCATCCAGATTATATGCAGGAAACTGACACTGCAGTGTCACACTTCATTTTATCACATGGTTCAGAAGGAGAAATGGAACTGAAAAGCAAGGTCCCTCTTCCAACCCTCTTTTTTCCCCCAGCAGTTCTAGCAGTGCCATGGCGTTGGTGCAGGAGGCCATGACCCCATGGCCCTGCCTGAGGAAAGAGAGAACAGCAAACACACCCTCTGGGAACCTTCTGCTTCGGGTGCTGGCACCAGAACTGACAGTGGTGCACCTGCTTCTGCTTCTTGTCTGCTCAGGGGGATAAAATGCACAGAAAGCAAGAGGATGTGAGGAACTAAGGCAACAGCTGCTGGGCAGTGTTAAGTGATGCTCCTGGAAATGTCTGAGCTCCATGCACAGCAGCAGAAGGTCTGGAATTACTACAGATGTTTTTTTTCTTTTGAATCCACTGCTGCAAAGACACAGCTGCACCACTGCAGAAAAGTTGTCATTCTCCTTTCAGGTATAGATTGGTCTCAGTACATGTGTTTATTGATAGTGCATTACTTGGCACAAGTGTTCCACTCAGGGCTAGCCCATCACAGCGAAAGTTACAAATGAATGTGCACAAGTAGATCAGAAACTGCTTTTATCTCCCCATTCAGAGTGGGCTTGAACACACATCCATCCTTACCCTGTATTGCTGTGGCTCCCAGTCATTTATGTCCAAACATGACAGATGTTTGATGTGGATGGGCAAATGCCTGCAGAACAGCTGCTGGGTTCACCTGACCCTCGCAGATATGCATTTTGGAGTGAGATTTCCCACAGAGATACTGCAAACCCTGCAGTCAGAGGAGGACATACAGTGATCCTGAAGATTCTGTAAGGCTGTCAATGTCTGGAGCATCTGTACTGATAAAACATGCACATTAGTGCTGGATGAAGATCCAGGTAGGAATTTTGTTTTATTATCTTGTTACACAAAACCTGTGTTGATCTTAATGGCATCTTCTAACCCTTATCCTAGGGTGAGAGAGGGTTGACAAATTATCCTGTACTGAATAGGAGAAAATGTCTTTTTCCATGGCATGCTGCTCCAACTTTTCTTTCTCTTTTCTCCCTGCAGGTATTTCTTAGTCAAAGGATAGTTATCTCCAACCTCCTTTGAGACACCACTTGGTGAAATAGTGCTGCTGGGTTTTGCCCTTTCCCTTTCTACCTAGAAACATATTTCAGATTTGAGCTGTGGGATGGGTCTTGAAAGCGTGCAGGAGAACAGAGTGGGATATGGGAGACTCCATATTTGCAAGAAAGAGGTGGATACCTTAACATTACTTGTTTGGGCAAAGAGTGGATCAGAAGATAATTAGGCATCTGAGGAGGTGTTCATTTATCACCTTGGTGAGATCAGAGGGAAACACAGATAAATTAATTCATTAGTGCTTAATGAATTAGTGAGAATAGATAACTTTCTGTACATTCTTGGAGATGGGGTTTCAGGGTTAATTGTGGCTAATTCAGTAGGTGGCATTAGCAATAAAATGTGAAATAGTGGTTTAAGAAATTCCCCTGAGAAAATGGTTTTTTACCCAGACCTTATCCCCTGATATATGTTTCTGGCACTGGCACAGGACTTACGGGAACTAACTATGGAAGCCATGGAAGCAAGCCCAGCTTTAAATGATTAAACTGCACAGTAGAATCACCTTGATCAGGGGACTTGATACCCTTGTAATCAGGATGCTGGACAATTTAAAACTGGGCATGGATCCATGGGTGCAGAGAAGTGTCTGTGACAAACATGCCAACATTCTATGCCATCATGCACTCGTTGCCAATGGTAAGTAATGTAGAACATCTTTCAAGGTGGATTGATCAAGGGGAAAAAAATCAGATATATTTGGGAATATTCCATTTCTGTCACATGCCAGAAAGGCAAATTTCTGTCATGCTAGTTTTCATTTAGAAAAAATATCAAATGTCTACACTGATACAATTAATCCTCTTTAGGAAAAGCTGGGGTTCTTTGTTTTGTTTTGTTTGTTTGTTTTTTTTTTTTTAATAGAAGAGAAAATATTGAAGTGTTTGACAGCTGATTTTAGCATCTTATGACATTTTGAACAGTCACCTCCTGGAGACTTCTCCCTCTGTGCTTGGTGTAGGAGTAACAGAATTTTAAAAAGCACTGAAAGGCTGAATACACAAAAAAGTGAGCAGTACCTCAGGTAGCTCATGATGGCTGAAGAGCTGTCGAGGTGATTAGAGGGATGAAACACCTCTCCTATGAGGGAGGCTAAGAGAATGTTCAGCCTGGAGAATGGAAGACCTCAAAGTGACCTAATTACAGCCTGCCAGTACTGAAGGGAACCTACAGGAAAGCTGGAGAGGAATGATTTACAAGAGCGTGTAGTGATAGGACCGGAAGGAATGGTCAAGGTTGGATGAGGCTTTGAGCAACCTGGCCTTGTGGAAGGTGGCCCTGCCCCTGACAGGGCAACTGGAACCAGATTATCTTTGAGGTCCCTTCCAAACCAAGCCGTTCTGTGGCTCTTTGAAGATTTTCATGGTGTTGTCACTTGCCATATGAATGAGTCTGAAGGAACTGTAGCCTGGAGAAGAGAGGATGAAGAGAGGTCCTGTTGCTGTCTACAACTCTCTCCTTGCAGGACACTGATAAGAGGAAGTGAGACTCATGTTGGAGATACCTGGTGGAAGGACAGGAGTCACTGTGCATCAGCTGGAGCATGGGAATTCCTGCCTGAGTGACAGGAAAAACTTTCTCATGGTGGAATTGATCAAACACCAGTTTCAGAAGATGTGAGGAAATCTGTGTTGCTGGAAGTGTTCATGACCCTGGGCAAAGTGCTGAGCAGTCAGATCTCTGAACAACAGGCTAGCTTTGAACTAGGTATTACACTAGGTAGCCCCTGAAGGTCCTTTTCAGTCTAAATTATGTTTTGAGACTGTCTTATAGAGCTATTTGGGATTGAACACAGTATTTGCTAAATAACTTTGCTCTTAGTCATACACAACTTTAAATATGTGTCAATCTAGACTGGGGCTTTCTGCCAGCTTTTCCTTTGTGATGGAGACTATTGTATTCACTACTGGCCAGAAATGTCACTGGACTGCTCCTGATGGTGAGGGTAATTCAGGTTCTTGTTAATACATCCCTTGGGGCAGATTAGAGAGAAACAACACTGAATGATCAGTGTTTATAAATATTTGGATATGTAGGATTTATTTCAGAACAATTTGGTAGCAATGGAAAGCCAGTGTGTAGCAGTTTTGGTTAAGATTGCACAGAAATATAGCAATATAAAAGCATAAACATAACACTTAAGAAAATGTGCAAGGAAAAAGAAAGATAAAGAAAGGGTAAGAGTAGGAAGATGTCACCACCGTGAAGGAGATTTGATTGTTGCCATTGAGTTGTCTGTTGGTCAAAGTGACGGTCACAGTCTTGATGCATTGGGGACAGGGGAAAAGCACAAAGTTTGGTGGGTCAGGATAGTTTAGGTTTACATGGGAACCCCTCTGTCTTATGAGGATCAGAGGTTTCTCCAACACTCATCCAAAAACTTTCCTTCAGGTGTGGGGGGTGGTGCAAACCTGGTCAACTGTTTTGAGCCATTAACCATTAACATTCCAGTATCTCCCAGGAGGCAATGATCTAACAGAAAACTGGGACAACTGAGCAGCATTAAGTAATTAGTAGCATTAAGCAGCAGTAAGTAGCATTCCCTAGACTTTAGGAAAGAGTATTTTTAGAAACAGTGTAAAACTTCCTGTTGCAGTGATGATCAGTTTCTATGAAATGAAGTGATATATAAACAATAAATGGCAAGGGGAAAGAATAACGACTCTGATATATAAAGAAAACCTAGAGTGATAGATCAATCTGCACAATGTCACACAAGAAGTTGACAGAAGTTCTGAACACTACATCTAGCCTTGAGACTGTTCCCTGGATTCTTACTGCTCTGTGGAACAGAATAAAGTCCAAAATTTGGAGTTACAATAGCATCACAAATATCAATATTGCAATTCCCACTAACATACTAGTGCAGCAAAAGACTCAATAGTTAAGTTTTATTATTGGGTGCTGCTGATTATTTCATCAATATTTTAGTATACAGAGAGTAGGTGTTGGTTTTTTTTTTTTCTGTATGATGCATTTACATAAATAAACTTCAAAAACTTTCTGACACTTTGTTTCAGTATTGCTGTTAAATAATTTCTTTCTTTATTTTGCATCTTGTGGGGTATGTTTACTGATGTATGGATTTTTGCTTATAGGAATAACAAAGCTGCCATCACAAAAACACAGTGACAGAGCCTCAGTTTCTGTCCCAACTTCAGCTCAGAGTAATTATTTTCATACTCCTGGGAGTATGAAAAGAAACCTTGCAATTCCTTGAGGAGCAAAAGATTCTCAGCAGGACAGCCTTTGTTATGCAGATTTTAAAATGATGTTCAGATAAGAAGATGAAACATGATTGTTTCCATCTTGAGAATGAACACCTTTATTCTCTTCATTTTTCTTTTATTGTCTTCCTATTTTTCAGTCCTAACTGCAAGTTTGGATAAAGATTAGCCAAGCATATGGAACTTAAATTCCTGCTCTGTAAGTATGGATTCACTGTAGAGACATCAGTGATACACAGCTGGCCTCTGGTTCTCAAATCCAAAAAGAAATATTATAGGTTTATTTTTTCCCCAATTATTTTATAACTTCAGGACCTTTCTAATTAATGGAAAAGATGAGGAAAAAAAAGGGCCAAACAACAACCTCAAATAAACAGAGCAACATTGTTCTTTTCATCACCCTGGGCTGCTTTTTACATGTGACTTGTAAAAAATAACATGATTTTCAGGGCATGGAAACAGAGACCTTGTTGGCTGCTAACTATATTCAGTTCCTGGAGATTAGTGACATTGTCAGGACTTCAGGTAAGCAAGGAGGGAAGTCATACAAGACATTTAATGGGGGCATGTGCTCCAAAAAGCATTGAGGCTGCAAATAGCAATTTCCTTTGTTGCAGGGCATTGTGCTCTCCCGCCTGTGACTTCCAGATCACAAGACTTCCTTTTTTAAGCTGGCAGAATATAAATTGTACAAAGCTTTTATTATGTAGCCTTACTTGGGTCTTTTGCACCTCTATTCTAACCTTGAGTGGTCTGTCTCTTTTTCTGGCAAAGAGCTAAATGAAAATCAGGCTCTTGCTTGTGGCTGCAGCCAGGGGTGTCAACTTGTTGGATCTGGCAGCATGATTTTTACAAACCATGAAATGAGAGAGGAAAAAAAAAGCAATAATCTGTGAAGAATAATTTTGTCATAACTGGGTTTGAGAAGGATTTAAATGATTGTTACCTAAAGGAATGTTTGAGAAAATCAAATGGTAATACTACCTAAGAAATGGTGCATTTACTTTTTTTTTTCTTTGTTTTTGTTTGGATGAGGAACTACAGTGTTGATTTTTTGGATCATTCAGAAAGAAAATTATATTTACAAGAAATTTAATTTAGGAGATCAGTTAAAGTTTACTTTGCTGCTGGCAATCAGAATGGAAGATATCTTGACACTTTTGCTTAGTTGCAAACATTTTATCTTCCATAATTTCTGCGACTATCAGATTTTTAAAATAGTTTCTGTTATTTGGTTTGCTTGGGCAGAATGTGGGACAGACAGCCACTTCTAAGAGCACAACTGCAACAGAACATGTTAATATTTCATTGCTTCCTTCTCTCTTCAGAAGGGGGAGAGGGTTGCCAAATCCTGAATGTTACTGAGTTAAAAAACCTCTGCATGTTCTACTCTGAGATTCTGTTTTGTTTTAAAGTGAAGACAGAAACTTGTCACCAGTAAAATCCCCAGCGAGGGGGTCTGTCCTGGAATAGCATTGGATTGGAATCTTTTGGTCATGATACTACATCACAACACAATCCAGAAGCTGAGGAATAAAGGGCTAATATTCTTGGAAATTACCCAGTAGAAGGAATATTTCCCATGGCTTTCAGGGACCATAAAAAGAATTTTCTTCAGGGTCCTAGGAGAATTGTAATCTATGTGCATTGGTTATCCAGAGCATGCTCCTTTATGGGCCATCGCTGTAGGAGTATATTAGCACATGACTCAGCTATCAGTTTTGTTCTTTTAGAAAAAGACATGGAAAGGCTAGTGAAATTTTTTTCCTGGTCCCCTGTCTCTGATGACCACACACCACTTTTTGTAGCTGCTGAAGCCCACTCAGTACTGGCCTGAAGGTAATTCAGCTTTTCTGGCAATAATAGAGTATGTAGAGACATGGGGTTTTTTTTCAATTATTCTTATTTATTTATTTTTCTTTCTGCATCTGAAGAATGAGGTTGTTAATTACCACCAAGACTGCATCTTTCATTTTTAAAACAGGTGTCTGACCATTTCTTCTGAATAAAAAAAAATCACAGAGCAACAAAATCCTCACATTAAAATCATAACAAAACCCCTAAACAAACAAACAAACAAAAAAAAACCCTGGAATGTTGTCTTGGCATCATATTTTAATCCTGTCTTGCTGACAGGTAAGGGCTTTTACCTAGAGCAAGAGTACAGTTCTAACTTCTGTGTCCACACAACCTTCCGTCTGCTGCCCACCTAAGCGGGCTGGCAGGCATTGCTGTCAAGAAATGGCCATTTATGTCTTGCACAGGAGGAAATGGGTGTTGCTATTGTCGGACTTCTGATTTGACAATTTATATTATGATAACATTCTCACCATGGCCCTCTCATTTTTTAGGTTGTCTGGATCCACTAGTGGGGTAGAGTCCCTGTTTCCCAGTTCTGTTTCCATTGTATTCTCAGAAACTTGCTCTAGATGCAATTTCTCCTCCCACACACCCCACACTTCTGATCAGAATAAAATCAGTGAATAATGAACAATTAATTTTTCATTTATTCTAAATCTAATTTTTAAAGAGACATGGCAGATAATTCACATTTTGTGATGTTAAACCAAACAGAATATTTTGATTTTTGGCCATTATATATTTTCCCTAATATTTGGTTGTTGTTAATTTCTTGGATTAAGAGCTAATGTTAATGCTTATCATACAACTAAAGCAGAGACATTCATTACCACTGAATACTTTATATTTACCTCTTTTTGGAAATTATTTTAATGAGTTATTTCAATGAATGATAAGGAATATTTGGCAGTCTGGGAAACTTAGGTGTGAAAAATGTATTATAAAACTACTCTAACATAAGGATTAAAATTTGGATACCATTCCCACCTCATAATAGCCTGTTCTTTCGTTTGTCTAGACACAGAGCTGCTGAAGCTATTTAACATCTTAATTTGTTCCAGCCAGACAACTATGGCTTCAGATTTCACAGCGAGAGCATAACTCATGAACAACGAATCAATATTTCTGTGCTCACGGTTAAGTAAAAATGGGTTTCATATCAGTAAGCAGATCAAATTAATGCTTACATCTGTGGTTTTGTAGCTACCAGCACTGCAATTTTAATTGGTGTTGGGATCCACAGTAAATGGCTCTTGGTCCCTCACATACACTTGCATGCATGAAGTTAACAGGTGTGTTCCTTGTTCATTAGGTAACTAATGCAGAAATATCTCTGGCTTAGAGATCAATGTATTCAGAAATAATATGCATTTTTGAATAAACGGTTGGGTTTGGGGTTTTTTTGTTTGGTTGGGTTTGGGGGCTTTTTGGGGTGTATGTGTTGGTGTGGGTGTGTTCTGGTTTGGCTTTTTTATTCCCCAAATATTGCAAAAAATATGTGAGGGTAGCAAGCCAGCACTGAAGGAGATTGATGGATAATTTTTCACTGTACAGAAAAAAACAATTTTGAATATGTTACTTCTTGCTTGTAGTTTTTTTAAGACAGTCTTGCCAGTTAATATGACTAACTCCATCTTTCATTTTTCTTCAGCAGAATGTGACATAGTGCAGATGTTATTGTTTATTTTATATTAATTTCTTCTAATTTTTTCTAAAAGTAATGAAAATGAAGATTTACATTCCCCTCTTCCCTAGATTTGTTCTTTGGATTTCTTAATTGTTTCATATTCTGAAATCAAATGGGGAAGCACACGTTCCATGCTTTTTTTGGGAATTACATTCCCTAACACAAGGCTATATTTTTTATTTGTTGAGTAACTGCCTTTTCACTTAGGGAAAACATAACAATACAATAATAACACAAAGCTGTTAGAAGGCAGTCCATAAATGCTGTATTTGGGCACTCATTATATGCATATACTAAAGCCTAATTGTTTTCATTTTAGTTTGCCCTGTGTTTATACTGCACATGTAGGGAGGGAAGCGCCCACGTTTCTGCATCTATAGCAAAGGCCTCTCCGTAAGTCCAGGTGAAGGCTGGATGGTCAGCCAGGCACTTTGCTCTTCTCCTTTTGTATTATGTGGCCTTATAAAAGCTGCCAAATCTGAAAAAAAACCTATCTCTGAAAAAACTCTGTGAATCAGGATTGCCAAACTGCATGACTATAAAAAATAAATCAGGAGAGAGGGAAATTGTTTAAGTCATCTGAGGAGAACTGTGTTGAAAGCTCTCAAGGTTTCCTCAGTGATTACAGTGGCAATACTCCCTTTATATTTTTTTGGGGCATGTAAATAAACTTTTGCATAATCTCTTGGTTCCAACAAGTGGTTCCTCGAGAGGAACATAAAATATCTCTGGAGCAATGGTAGGTAGAAAACAGCCTCTGGTGGGTTACAAAAAATAAGAAGTAAATCTATTTTGGGTAAGCTAAATCTTTAGTTTGTTTTCCATAAAAGTGACTGTTGAATGCTACTTATTATCTAAATAGGTTATCTGAGTACTAGCAACTTAGGTACAGTGCTGTTGTGGCAAATTCTGGTTTTCAATGAAAGATAAGATTGTGAGCCCTATAGGGAACCTCAAATCTACCTTAGCTGAGCTGTCAGCATCCTTTGAGGTGAAAATGATTTCAGACAGCTAAATGCTTTTATGTATGTGAAGACTGTTACATTTTGGCCGGAGAGAAAATAACACTGGTAACTAAAAGTTTTTTTTTTTTTTTGCCTATTTGTTGCTTAATGTTGCCATAGGGCTCAACACTGTCAGTCTTTAAACATGTTTATTTTCTGTTTTTTTCTCTCTTATTTCTCTTTCCTTCTTTGACCTAGTTTTCATAGCTGCTCTTCCCACCAAGACAATCCTTCTACCTGCTTCAGCCCTGTGATGAAAGCCATGTTAAGGTACTCCTGACATCTGTCCCTAGTGGCTAAGCACCAAACACAATTGTGCACCCACTTGATCATGTGTGATAAAATGCTGTGCCTTTTCTTCAACTCCAGCCTCAGGTTTGATTAGGGTCAAAGTTAAATTTAGCAGAATATTGTGAAGAAAAAAATATATTTACAAAGATTCTGTCTTGCAGTAAAATATGTTAAACATGATAAAATATATATGTGATGAATCTTGGTTATTTTCCCAGGGAAATATAAAGTAAATTGACCCTCGTTACTCTTGAGGGCTTGCGTAAATTCCTGTTGCCAGGTCTTGGCTGCAGGGAGTTCTGGCTTCATCCTCTTGTATGATTTATAGGACAAATTCTGTGGTAGTGATGAAAACATATAATAACATTAGCTAGCAAAAAAATTCTCTCCTTTCCTCAGATTTCTGTTTTTAATCATAGCTCTTATCACTCCAGTGATGTGTCTGTGTGGATGATAATGTTGCAGTACCAGAATTAAATATACACAGAAAGAGCAGACTCAGGACTGCAGTTCATTCAAAGAAACAAATCCAGATGCTGGCTGGTTTCTTTCCAGTTTTGGCATATGCAATTTCTAGTGAGGAAATCAGTACCATATTCAAGACTCTGTCTTCACTGTTCAAAGGGGCTACTCACATTGCATCTTACATGTGGCTTTGGTTATACAATCTAGACTGAGTTACTTTTGAGTCAGCCCTTTCAAAAAAAAAATTGAGAGGAGATGTTTGCAACTCTGAGAGTGAATATATGCCTTCACAAAATTATAGAGAATTGACATATTTATGTAGTTTTTTTATAAGTAAGCACTAATAAAGAGTACAGAGAAAGACAGATATTCTAAAGAGTGTCTGAAATGCACGTTTACTTTGATGAAGGGTCGAATATCCCTGGAAGAACAGTGAACTAGAAACTGAATGTGACCACAGACTATTAAGAAAAACTCCATTCAACCAAGAAAGTATTTCAGCCATGCAGTGTATTAATAGCTTCCATGACTGCTCTACATTTAGGGGAGAAGATGCTTGACATGTTTAAAGAGGTTTGGGTTTCTCATCTGAATTTTCCATTACACTCGATAAAAAGTTGACAGATCAATTTTATTTAAGGAATGAGTTGTGCAGAGTTTCATTGAAAATTACTATGAGAAAATTTTTTCTTTGGAAAGAGTACTGTATATTGTGAGAAATTCTGAATGTACTGTACATGACAAAGAAAGACTTCACTTTTTTCTGCCATTCTGTTGCAATTGCATGAGTATATTTGGGCTATTGCTGTCACATTTAAAGCAAGAAAATAGCTGTCTTGAACCAATGAGTAAAAAAATTATTTTTAGGTTTATTATTGGCTTTTTGTTTTTTTGTCTTTGATTAAAGATAATTGAAGGTGCAGTACATGAAAGGCTAGATGAGAAGCTTTGTTTCTAAAACACATTTTTGTACACATTTGTCTTTGACAGCTTATAATATTTAGCCCAGCTTTTTGGTGGTTTGGTTGCCTCTTGACCTTGTCAGGTCCAGACAACCTAAATGACACTGAGCTGTCCCTTCACCCTAGTGATTATGTTATATTGCTCCAAGTTAAAGGTACCAAAATCTCTCCTTTGTACATCAGTTTGCCAGTTTTGTTGTTATTCCTATATTATCCCTACCTATCTATGCAAAATAATGTCCAGGAATTCCATCCAAACTCAGTGATCTTCTACCTCTGTACAAAATATGTGAGGTATATAAGAAATGGGTTGTAGTGGAAATGCTAAAAGAGATGTAATGTCTTCCAAGTACTTGAAGAAACCAGAGCAGAAATTATATTGCTGGTGTCTTCCTACTGAAGAAGCAGTAGGAAGACACCAGCAATATAATTTCTGAAAAAAAGGAAAATATTCTATGCAATTCTGTTTTGAAGTTAGATAAAAATCAACGAGAAAGATAAATACAAATGCACTGACTTGTGTTAGGACCTACAAGACTTCCTGAGCTGGATGGCTTCATGGTATTGATAAACAACTCTGAAAAAGTCATTTCATGCTTATCTGCTGTAGCAAAATCGTTGATTGAATTGCTACAAAAAGGTAAAAACTGGGTTACAGGAATGCCAACACAACCTGAGGGGCAGCTACACAAAGGTTTGTGTATTCTGATGTTGTTTTATCCGTGACCTTGTCTTGTGGTTCCTTCCTCATGGGAGCAGGAGCTGTGATCTCACACTGATTGCCAGATGGCAGCAGGAAGCCCAGAGTGCATGTACTGACAAACAGTGGGGAAAAGCCAGCTGCACAGAGTGATTACACACTGCCAGCAAAGAGGCACTGAGCTGGAGCCCAGAGAGAGCTTTGAGATACCTGCCAAGTCTGAAAACACAGGTGGGAGCAAGGGTCTGCAGTTCTTTTCCAAATGACACTAGGGAAAATGGACAAGTTTTGAGATGTGCACATAACCAGGACAAGTAGCTGTGAACTTGCTGTGTTCTTTATTATTCTCTGTAAAAGAAATTTTCCAAATAGGCTAAATATGGAAGTTATATGACTTTGTATGCACATGCATAGGGCTACATTTTCTGATAGTTAAACCAGCCCAGAGAGCAGCAGGGCTCATTTGTGAAGAACTGAATAAAACCCTGACAATCTGTCTGTGAAGTGAAAGTCACTTTCTCATCAATTTTTGGTCAGGTAGTAACTTTGTCCTATCAACTGACACTTCTGTCAGGTGACAATTCGTTTATTCTATCAGGGATTCCAGGAAGATAATGTTTGTGAAGGTCAAAAAAGGCCTGGCAAAAATAGAAAAATGTCCTTATTTATCCTAATAGGGCAGCTCACACTCATCAATTCATACTGATGTAGCCTTTTCTTTTTTTGTGGGCCTAGTCTTGCTTCTCCACAAATGTAGTGAGGAAATGAAGAGAAGCAGAGAGGTCAAAGGGAAAGCTTTCAGCCATTCTGTACCCTTTTCTGTGTTTCCATTTGGTTATCCACATCTTATTCTGATGTCTTGAATCCTCATTGCTGTTGTATGTGTTATTCCCCTGTTGCTCCTGCCTCCAGGAACATCCAGATGATGTGCTGTCAAGTGCAAGATTATTATCTTCTTGCATGTTTTGGTAGTCTGTTATTTTTTTGGGTTTTTTTGGTTTTTTTTTTCAGACAGCAGTTCCCAGAGTTTCTAATTGGCTTCTACTAACATAAAGGATCTGTCTTTCCTTGAGCTGCTCAGGTATTTCTGCTTGGTTCTGTAAATGACACCAGGTTTGATCAAGCAGAAAGAAGCATGTGACACTGCAGTGGTATTGCTGTCATCTGGAGGGAAGACTTCGTTCCCTGGAAGACGTGGTGCATGAAGATATTACAAGTTTTTTAAATCTGCTGGTGCTTGACACCTGCAGTCTGCCTGAAAACAAATCTTTAATGCTATTAGAGAAAAGAGACTTCTTTTTACTTTATTACTTTTTTTAAATGTGAATTTTATACTGTTGGAAAACCATCACACTGATTCCATTATAGCTAGAGAAGAAGCCTGGTATAGGGCAGAGGAGGGAAAATGCAGCCATCCCAGAGCTTCCAGAAAGAATGATTTAGGAATACTTTGAGGAGGTCCTTTGCCTTCTGGAAAAATTCTCCAGTTTCACTCAGCTGCTTTACCCAGTCTATAGCTGTCAGTTTCCCCTTGCCTGTTACCTTTGGGGCTGACCTACAGGTTGCAAAGGATCAACCCCAAAGGTTTCTGTGCTTGGTCAGATACAAACCCCTGCAGTTCGTGCTGCCCTGGGAGGTGTATGCTCAGCACTGTACAGCTGGGAGGGCACACCTGTAATTGCCCATCTGTGGCCAAGGAGGCAGCAGTCAGGAAAACTGCTGACTGCCTGAAGCTTTCTCTTTGTCCATGAGTCAGATCCTGTATTTCATTTTTCTGATGAGAGAAGAAGCTGAGAAAGAGCTCCCACTGCTTTTGTGCCCATCCCACTAGATATCAGCCTAAAGTTTTTTGCTATTCAATGTGTTGGTTCAGGCTGGACTTCAACCCATCGCCTAAAGGAAAAGAAGTTTCTTTCTAGTACAAATTTTTGGAGCCTTTTATTTTGTTTTCCTTTTCTTCTCACTTAGGCAGCCAATACAACTTGAGATAAGAAATTAAGAATTGATTTGGCCAATAATTTGCATATTTCTTTAAAACTGAAGACTAATCCAACCTAGATATGTGAAGAGAGCCAGACTGCTCTTACGTTTGTAAAATTTGTAAGCACAGTCTTCATTGGCTAAAAACCAGGTGCATGGAAACTTTTTGACCATCAGCAGTCTAAACTCAGTCCCTACACTGAATGTCAGGATGGATTATTTTAATCATGAGTAATGCAATCATACTCTACCTGGCACATATGTAACCCCCACAGATTTAGCTACACTTCTTCAAGTGTGACCAATGGAAATTTTCACAGAAATGCTGTTGTTCCAAAGGACAGACCATGCCTAACTTTTCTATTATCTTATCTGATTCTGCAGGATTAGCCAGATAGGGCTTTGCCCCTAGGGCAGGCTTACAGGATAGGATGTACATCTGGCAGGGTTTTAATGAGAAAAGCATTTTGTGTTGGTCGTTTTCTTGAGTTCCTAATAGTAGTTTAAATTGTTCAAATTTTTTCAGGTTTGAAGCTCAGTTGTTTGGAAGTTGTTTTCCAGCACTGAAAAACTGTACCAGTACAGTATGATCTTGTCAAAGAAGAGATAACAAACCTCTTTGCTAGCTGATTGAAACACAGAGAGGCTGCAGGAGCTGCTTCAAGACTTCTCACTATTCTTCTCAATGTTGCTTTGCCCAGAAAATCAGCAAAAGTAGCTTTTGTTGAAATGGAATAATTACAGCTTTCAAACTTCACATGTCTTTTAATAAGACTTTTCATGTTCTTCCCTTATAAGCTGGAAGGAAGAAACTGGTGGTGCTGAGGGAAGCAGGGTCAAAGTGGGAGCAGTTGTTATCCCCTGTTGCCCATTATCCTGCTAGGATATTGAAGGAAGAGACAAGGTAGGAGACATGATGTTCCAAAAGTGAGCAACTGATGAAAAACATATGGGTCCCAGGAGTGGGAGTCCAGGGTTGGAGTTAAGAGTATCTTTTACAAGGACTTCAGTACTTGCAGAGCACCCAGGGTTAATTTAAGTGCTCTTTAAAAAAGACTGCTGGTTAAAGAATTTTTTTTTTGTTTTAAATAAGTAGTGGAAAAGCTAATGTAAACAAAAAGAATTAATCCTCTACAAAACCTGCTTCAACAGTGCTTTAGCATGATTGCTCATTTGTTAGTAAATTAACGTTAAAATTGACATAAATGAATTCAGTTACAGAGCCTGGGCTTCTATTTTGCATTTTTTTCTTGGTTGTTTTCGTATCTGTTTGTCTAATTATATCTAGTTGGATTTGTTGGTGGGGTTTTTTTGTAGTGTTATTTTTGTTTTTGGTTTTTTTTGAGAAAGAGAGAATCCTTCTTTCAGACTGTATTTCTTATTATTTTCATCTCCCTCCAAATCCTCCCCCTTCATTTATAAGTCTCATGCCACAAGAAGCCAAACAATTTATCTCCAGCTTTCTAATACAGACATTTTCTTTGGCTAAATTAGAGGAAGCATTTTTACAGTAATAAGCAACAAATTGGATAGCAAAATTCCCTCTGTTATTGGATTGCATACCCCAAATGTTTAAGGACATCTGGTACAATTAACACCCTCCTTCTAAGAAGAAGAAAGTGCTACTTCCTGCTCAATGTCTCTTTATTGCTCCTAGCTACAAGGACATGTGTGACAACTTCTCATATCCCCTCATGAAGACGAGATGCTTCATCATAAAAGCCACCAGAAACCCAACAAACTATACTGTGTTATACCCAAATTATCTGGGTGGCACAAGGAACCACTAATCTCAAACTGCCCTTCTTTTTCAGTGCATTACCAGTGCAGAATGCCCCACTTTTTCTCACCAACTCAAACGTTCTTTTGATTGTATCAACTGTAAAAAATGCACTTCTCGTACTAGAAGGAGAAATTCAAACACCAGTTTTCTCCCAGAGTTTCATTTCCTTCTTTAGGGCAGACTTCTGACATACATGTGAGACTTTATTAAGAACAGCAGTAGGAACAGGGGGTGTTGACACCCTTTTGCCAAGACATGCTCCCCCATTCTTCTCTTCATCCTGAAAGTACTGAATGCTAATGAATTTCTAGCAAATTAATTTTTATTCCTCACTGCAACAGCTTTGTTCAATCCTTCCTGAAAATGCGTACACAGAGACTGTTCCTTGGTTTAGTTGCCATAACTTGGTACCATGCCCATCAGGAATATGGTTCTGGAGGCAGATGAAAGGCAATCCTCTCTGTCATAGGAAAAGTGGAGAGGACAAGACTGAGGGAATTTCAGAACACCACCTTTCCCACTCCCTGCTGTGTCTAGTCAAGTGTCACCACGGCACAAAGACAAGGTTGGCATTGGCTGATGGTTTGTTAGATTTCACTCAGATCTCCGCTGCCTTCAGCAGAGGTTGGAGGTGAGTCTCAGGAAGAGAGAAAAGCACTAGTCTTGCTTTATAGCTACGTTCACTGAACTATGGTAGGTGTTGGTTGATTATTTTTTTAAATTGTTTTTGTTTTAGCTTTTTTTTTTTAAGGGGGTAGTGTTCTTCAGTTGTTGGGTTTTTTCCTCCCCCAGGTTTTAAAGGTATGTAGGAACTCCTTCTAGTAAGTAAAAGGCAGGACCTCCAGACATCCACTTTAGGGCAAGGAGAGTATTTTGCTCCAGACCTGTTTTGAGAAGCTAAAGGAAGTGGAGGGAAAGCTGTGACTCATTAAGTTAATACAGCCTAGGAGTTATCAGAAAATTAACTTTTCATTGGGCTTTCTGAAAATAGTGTGTCCCTTGCTGACAAATTCATCAGTAGCTCTGTGTTAGTACAAATGACAGCCTGTTGAAAAACCGTTCCAGATATTTATAGAGTTTGTATTCCATCTTCTTCCCAGTTTAAAGCAATTAAAGGAATTTAGATCTGTACAAATTTAATGCATCCTGAGAAGTTGGGTTTCTCATAATCTTAATATTATTTATTAATTATTGATTTTGAAAATTCTTATGGGACATAAAAGGTAATGGTATTTCATCTAAGAAGAGTTTGGATATTATGACATTGCAGAAGGTTTAAGTACATGAGCAAGAGTTCAACTGTTAACAGATTCTACTAGTGTCTGAGAAAATGAAATTGATTGGCAAGTTACCAAGAAAAATCTGTATCTGTAAGTCAAATGAAAAGACTAAACAGAATCAAAAAGAATTTGGCATTTTCTTCTCTCTTACTCATGAATATACAAAGAGCTGGATAAGTTATCACTTAATCTTTTATAAGTGTATTTTGAAAGGTATTTTAATAAGCTGCCATTATAAATGATAAGAGACATCAGACAGATAGGGATGGCTACTTCTTGAAGGTTATTGATGGGCCCAAAAGACCTCCATACACAAATGATTGTGAGCAAGATTTAAACAGGCTCTCTAGGTTTAGAGGTATAACAGAGTAAACTGAAAATGGAATATCATACTTAATGTCTTCTTAGGCAAGAAGACACTTAGACTGACCAAGTGAACCTTGGTGTTCTTTCTTCTGTTCATTGATGAAAATTCCTTGAATCAGATTTATGTCTGATTGATGCCATGCCCCAAGATCCAGGTGTTCTGAGGCATGGAGAGGGGTGCTTTGCTCTCCCCTTGAGTGGAGTTGGCTGCAATAGTCACGGTCCATGTTTTGTTGTACAGCTGATTAAATGTGTCATTGCCTTACTCAGGATGAGGCTGTATCTGTCTTCTGCTCCCTTTCTTCCAGAAATCCAAGATTAATAAAATGTACTGAGAGGAGATAAAACCTGAAATGATCAACAGGAAGATCAGAGGTATTATCACATAGGCAGTGGAAGATTTTATGCCCAGAGGACCGCTCTGATTTTGTCACCAGACTGCACAGGGCAGACAATGCAACTCTAAATGGCTGCACTAGACTTGCTGTGGCGTCTCCAATTTATATACCCATTAGTTATGCTTTCTTCTTCAGACTCAGGAATTTTTTTCTCAGCACCACTTGAATTTTCTTTCTCTTTAATGTTTGTTCCCCAATTTGCTTTGACAGTCTCTGATAGATAAGGGTTTTAAAATACAATGCTATTGTAAATATGAACTAACCCCACAGCCAGGTGGGATTATGGATGAGATTTCTGGTTTGTAAACTCCATTATTTCAAGGTGTCTGCAGACACTACGGGAAAGTGAAAAATGTAGCGAGATGAATGCCAAGGACTGGAAGTGCTGATGCCATTAGGTAGGGGCAGGCAATAATTTTCCTTCTCTTTTTCACTCTGCCAAACATTCTTTGAGATAGACTGTCTTCAGTCTGAAGCTGACCATTAATTAGAGTGCTCTGAAAATTCTCCAAAGAGTAACCAGGTTTTCTGCCCCTTTCCTAATCATCTCAGTCTTTGGAAAACTCAGTGAGTTGCCTAGACCTTTCAAAGGTAAAAAGTCAAGCTTCAAGCATATGGCAAGCCTTAGTTCCCACCAAAAGGCTTATACTTATATTCCAGGGGACAGCTAAAATCGAGTTCTGCTGAACATGTTGAGAAGGCCTGCTTGATCAACTTCTATTTTCATGCCTAAATATTATTTACTGAGGTATTTCTCCTGGAATTTACCCATTTGTGCTGGTCAATGACAAATGAAGTAATCACACAACCTAGAAGTGTTTTCTTTTTCCTTATTTCCCAAACTGCCTAGATCATGCTAAGCTTGTTAGAAAACTTTGGATGGTTCCCTCCTTCAGTGGGAAGGAAGAAGGAAAAACTGAGCATTCTTTCATAATGTTCTCTTCTGCATTCTACTAATAATGAACAGTGATTTTTCACTCAACTTCAGGGTTTTTTTGTTTCACTCACAAGTTTTGCTCTATTTCCTCAGTCATAGTGGAAAAATGCCTTGTTTATTTATTTTCTTAGGCTCCTTTTAATCTTTTCTGGTGTTTTTTGTTGTTTTTGTTTTCTTTTGTTTTTACTTTTAAGTGTATATAGCATTGGAAACATTTCTCTTGAGCTGAATTCTGGTGAAAGCGAAATCTAAATCAGGCTAAATTGGAATATTTGTCTCTTTAGATAGTACAGTTTCTTATGAAGTTATTGTAGGTAAAATTCCTCCTGTATTCCTCAGCTACCCTGAGTGTTTTATTGACATTTTTCTGCAGAGAAGTAACTTTATTATTCATTTTTGGGGAAAATCTGAGACTAGGGGGGAATGTTATGAAGAAGACAGCAGCAGACAAGAATCAAGTAAATTACAAGAAATTAAATTCTCTGTAAGCTGTACTGTATTAGTGTATGTTTTTCTTTCAAGCTGAGTTTCAACATTCAGTCTAAAGGAGAGTTCATTTTCACCTTTTTCAACTGTATCCCCAGAATTCCTGAAAGAAAAGTCTTGTTTTCACAGCCTGAATGCAAGTGACTGTTTTTGGAATCATTTTTCCTGGCACTGGGCTATGACTGGCCCAGTCTTCTAACTTTTATTGATACAAATTTTATTGATTTCAGTATGACTGTCCACATGGGCCAGGGCTGTAGATCAAAGCATAAAAATCCTGTGTGACAGCCTGTGCATTCAGCCTGTTCAATGGCCTCCTGTTTGTTCCCACACAAACACATCTTGTCAGTGTGCTGACAATTCTTGATCTGGTCACAGGTATTAAGTACCTGCAGGTTTGTATTGTGCTGGAGTTGTTCTTTAAGGCTTGATGATAATCAGCATTGAGCAGATTGGAATACTGTTCAGGAATGGCATTGTAGTTACTCCTTACTCCCTTCCCTGCACTTCCATTGAGTTAATGTCTCTTCAGGTGCTCCAGCATACGGTGCACAATTTTGAGCATATGCAGGAAACTGATGTTTCATATGTATTGGAGTAGTGATTTTTTCCCTCTGCACTGTCTTTATACCTTCATTATCACCTGATGTGTGTTTTACTGATGTAAGTGATAATTTTGCAATGGAGAGATACAGCAAGATGCAGAGAAAAAAAAATTCTATCATCTTTATGCCCCTGTGTCTTCTTCATTCATCTCTTATCCTAGGATTTCTATGAGGATTGAGAATAATAATGACATCTAAGAATCTAACATAAACAAGACTGCAATAGTGCTTTGTTCCCTCTTTGTTTTACAAAGAGAGGGTATGTAATGGTTGAGCAGAAAGATTCTGAGAATGGAGGAGAAAGGGTTTGTTCTTAGCTCCTTAGATTATTTCAGCAGCTGAATTTCTTATGAGTGCAATAAAAACTGTAATTAAACATAAAATGGGAGGAACAATTCAAGCTGTTGCAATCTTGTAAAAAACAATCCTAATTATCTTACTGTTCCTGGCCTCTGTTTGGCTGCAGATTTCCTTTTCTTGTTGTTTCTCCCACTCCCCCCACCCCCATTTCCTTCTCTCCTTCCCATGCATGCTCTGTGTTACACTCTAATATTGTTTTGCATTTCTACATTGACAGAAGCACACAGAACTTCAGAACTCAGAGCTGCCTTGGAAGGTTTAATATTAATTGCACAGAGCAGCATGACTGACAAATCTGGCTCAAGAGCGATGTGAAAAATTTCTTGTTGCAGTGGTGATTATGGCATGGAACATTATGTAGCTCGTTTAGGATGCTTATATTTAGGAGAATTTTATTATGGTTTAGAGAAGTTTTTAAGGTTTAGTAGAAGGAAAAAATAGTTCTCATTTCTGGATTTCAATTAGACTAAAAACTGTTAATGGTTTACTTTTCTCCTCCTCTAGCCACCACTTAAAACTGGTGCCCTGTTTCTCACAGGAGAACTGGATAGTTTTTTAAATATCTTCCTTTTTTTAGGTGTCAGAATAAAGAGTTTCCTTAATTTAATGACCGGCCTAGGGATAAATTCTCTTACTAAGCCAAGTCCAAAGAGTTCCCAGTTGTTAGTTCTGAATGCTTAACCCTTGCTTTGAATCTTAATTCCATTTTGGCTTGAACTTGAGGAACACAAAGTTGCAAAAATTACACGTCTTTGGGGCACCCTGAGGATGCTAAGACTTGGCTTGTGGATAAGAAATGAAGGTCTGGAGATAAAATGAAGCTCTGGAGATAATTTCCCTTGTTTTAATAATGTCTGATGATCACAGCATGCAAATGCCACCTTTCAAGTGGAAGGGGTATGCTTCCTGCCCTTCCACTTTTGCCAGAGTACAAATCAGCCCAGCTTTTAGGCTGTCCTGGTTGTCCTAATTTTTTTTTTCCCTGGCTCTTTGCTGTTTTTGTGGCTAGTAAAGACAACACTTTGGCCAAACATTTTCTTTTTCTGACTGTAGTCTTTATCCTGTGGCTGTGACTGATAGACCATCTCTGGCTCCCCGAAAACTATTCTGTACACTGGGTTTGAAGATTTGCTGAAACAGGTGTTAAAGAATATTGAGACTGTATTAAAAACTGGATTGATGGTACAGTAAATTTGCAGAGTCTTAAAATATCTCCTTCCAGGCAGTAGATTCTGTGTTCAGCAGTTCTGTCTTTGCAGGTTGTCTGTCTGAGGGGCCATTCACAAGGGGATGTCTGACAGGGGAAGTATGAACATCAGTACATTTTGAAGGGGCTGGCATATTGAAACCAATGAAAATGACATCTCAGTGAAGACCACAAAGAACCCATTTAGTTAAAAGCACATCAGCCAGAGGGGAAAAAAGATTATGTGACAGGGTTCTCTAGAAGGAAACACAGAGAACAAGTAAGGTCAATTGAAATTGCAACCAGCAGTGTTGATACAGGCCTGGACCTTATGCACAGGTAGACTCTCTGAAAGGGCTACAGTTAATATTCTAATGGACTTGTGGGACACCTTATTGAATTTGCAGTGGATTTTTAAACTGAATGTTCTTTTCCAGCCTCATGAATAGAGTGATAACACTGCTTCTGCAGTGCTGAGGGTCATCTTTGATTATTCATATCTCATGCTTTCTGGGTGGTATTTTCAGGCAGTTGAAATTACCTCTTTTGGAAATATCTTTAGAGAAAACAATGGACTAACCATTCTTGTTTACAATATATAAAAATTAATACATTTATCTACTTATTTAATCTCTACAGTATAGAATAGGTGTTTACAGCCAAACTTAAAAGGGGTTTAGAACATGAAACTGGTGAGAAATACTTCACTATGTGTCAGAGGATGTATCTCTTTTTAAAAAGATCAGGCTGACTCAGCTATAAATTATCTAGCTCGTGTGAACCAAAGGTTTAGTAGATTTGCATGATCTCTCTATAGTGGATGTTAGACAAAGCACTTTTCATTTAAAAACATTATTCCTGGTCCTTCTTGAAAGAAATCACAGAATCAGAGAGGATTCTGGTTGGAAGAGACTCACAAGGATCACCAAGTCCTCTGAAGTGAATGGCCCATATGGGGATCAAACCCAGAGCTTGGATTTATCAGCACCATGCTCTGGTGACCAGCTGATCTGTGAGCACAGTAGAGCAGTTTCTGAGCATGTTATCCCAGTGGACTGCTGGTGGAACACTTGCACTCTGAACACTGATGCATCTGGTACAATGAAGCTCCTTTACATGTTCCATTCCAGTTGCTTTAAGTTGCCTTTCCACTTCCTTCTTTACCTTTCCTAAGTGTTGGCAGCGTCTGGTTTCGTGCAGCTCAAATATTGATAATGAATTTTGGGTTAATATTTTAAAATTTTCATGGAAGTATAGAATTTTAACTTCAAACACCATGTGCTGAACAAAAGACTAAAGTCAGGAAACTCTTGATTGTTTTTGAAATAATTATATCTCAACTGAGAAAAAAGTTTCACATCTAGGGTTGTGGGTTTAGTTGTCTTCTTGTTTGATGACTTCAATTAAAAAAAATTAAAATGCACACACATACACACATACACCTCCATCCCATCCCCATTAGCTCTGGGAAGTTAAAGAAAATTAAATTAAATTTCTAATTCTCATTCGGAAACTCTAGATGGGCTACTTCTTCACCTCTCTTTTTCTGTCCTTTGTGCTTAGAACTCCTTCCTTCCTTCCTTCCTTCCTTCCTTCCTTCCTTCCTTCCTTCCTTCCTTCCTTCCTTCCTTCCTTCCTTCCTTCTTCCTTCCTTCCTTCCTTCCTTCCTTCGCCTTCCTTCTTCCTTCTTCCTTCCTTCCTTTCCTCCTTCCTTCCTTCCTTCCTTCCTTCCTTCCTTCCTTCCTCCTTCTTCCTTCCTTCCTTCCTTCCTTCCTTCCTTCCTTGCCTTCTTCCTGTCCTTCCTTCCGTTCCTTCCTTCCTTCCTCCCTCCCTCCCTCCCTCCCTCCCGCCCTCCCTCCCTCCCTCCCTCCCTCCTTCCCTCCATCTTTTATTTCCTCTAGTACTAGATAATGATAATATTTTTTGTAGTTTTTGCTGTTTGTTGGGTTTTTTGGTGTTTTTTTGTTTTTCTAAAAAGAAATATTCATGTAGTCCATTAGAGTAAGTGGTATTTTTTAATTTAGTTAGAATATTGGGCTGATGACTAAATTTTGCGTGTGAAGGGTTGCAGCAGGTATGACTCTCTTGTGGGAATGGCTTCTCCCCTTAAAAATAATGGTGATGGGACATTCAAGGAGCACTATCTTGTCTTGCTCCTGGATCAGCCACAGAGCAATGACAACATACAACAAATTTAGTTTCTCTGCTTTTGAGGCTTCTGGAGAACAAGTCTTCTTGTGGTATCTTCTTCATAATCCTCACATTTAAATTTTTCCCCTTTAGGAGACAGTGGAGTAAATATTTTCTTTTCTTTAAAGTTGTATTTTTATTGTCACTGAGAAACTCTCTTCAGCTGTCATAAATTCCACCACAACTCCCCCCCCCCCCGTTTCAGAAGTGTTATATTCACAATTTCTCCCTTTGTTTTTGACTCAGAACTAAAACTATCAAAAAAAAATCTCAAACTCCTGACAAAAAGGTTGGATATAGATTTTGGAATGTGGTCTATACGTGGAGGTCTTACTGTGTTACCATAAATGCAAGGAAAAGGAAGTCAAAATAGGATCTTTATGCCAAGCTGCATCTAGGTCAGCTTTAAGGTTTATTTCTGCTTCTCTGAAAGGGATGACAGAAAGAGGTGTTGTCCTGGAATAGGAGGTCTGGGTAAAGATTGCAACTTGGAGGGACATTTCTCCTCTCTGTCCCATAGAAAGAGTGATGCTGACAATAGGCAAAGGTATTGGTTATTCTCTTCTGCACTTTCTTACTATTCTATGAGCTTTGGTTGTTTCTTTACAAGAGGAAGTTGTTTCACTGTTGTCTTCAGAAGCTGAGTGAAAATGTGTGAACCATAACTTGCAGGGAAACTCAAGATCCCCTTCTGTGCTGCAGGTATTGGTAGAAGCATGTGACAAGACCACTTTATTTCTGGTTCCATGTTTCATTATGTTTCCTGCTGGTTGTCTCATGTCATTTTTCAATCCTGAGATGCTAATTAATACATCTCATAAGAGATCCCTATCTTGAGCCTTTATCTTATTTTTAACCTTCCCTTTGGGTTCTTATGAAACTTCTTCTCCACACTACAAGAAGGCTGTGATGCCTCTCAAAGGATTTTGCTCTTTGTTACATTCTGTTCTGTACTTTCTCCCCACCCTTAGCTCTGAACATAATTACAATAATGGGCCTGATAATGGTGAGACTACAATTTTAAGGGACCACAGTGATACAATTGCAATTGCTGGAGATGGGTGTGTTGTTTCTGCCTCCCGCACCTCTGGGATCTTTAGGGACCCTTAGGAGGCTTTGAATTGTGAGGCATGAATAGCAGCACAATTTTGAAGGCAAATGGCTGTCATTTAACTGTGAGATCTGAAAGGCTCATTTGCTGGACTTAGAAGTAATGGGTGGGAAAGAGGGTTACTGGTGAAGCCAGCCTGAAGGGACTTATTTAAATTGCCTGGTTATTTTTATGCACCTGATTGTAATGGGTTTGGTTTAGTTTCATTACTAGACAGGTGTTATTGGATTCTAGGGGATTTTCACTGTTGCTACATTGTTTTCCCCTAGAGATTTCCAAAGGTAGAATATGAAGGAAGAATCTTTTAGGGGCCTACAAAAAGAGAACTGCATCACTACAGAATGCAAACATTGGGAAATAGTTCCTTAATGTACAAAGATTTCTTTGCCTACAAGTGTTTGAGCTGCATTTCTAAACGAGACTCTTCAGGCTTTGTGCTTGCCTACTTGCCATGGACCACAGCAGTCTGGTGTCCACACCTCTGTTGAAAGGAATTACTTTGAAACTGTAGTAATCAATCCTTCAAATGTTTTGGTAGATCAATAAAATTACTTTTAGTCTCTAATATGTTCCATAATCAAAATGTCACTTTATTTACTCAAACAATCAGATGCGATGTGAAATATTAAGTGCATGAATGCACAAATAGTGCCTGTGGGGAAAAATTTAGCTCTTTTTTTCAGCTATGCATCAGTTACTGATGATTTCAGGTTTCCTCTGAGGATTGCTGGGTGTGTATGTTTTGTAGTAATTTTTTTAATGAGCCAGTTCTATGACCCTCAGTGATGGGGTAAATAAACCCCTCCTTTAACTAGCAAGAAAGGATTGAATTTTCTCCTGTTTGAGTGAGGGATTTGATGCATATTAGTGTTGTGCACTGTGTGATATATATCTCAATGCATACAAGGCTTTAGAGATGACAAGTCAGATAAAAAAGATGGAAAGGAAGAGATGTGAAGCTGAGTGAGGTAGGACCTGGATAAAGAGAGTGTTTTCTACTTATTAACTTTCTAGCTGTTGTAACTGTGTACATTCACAGAGTTACGGGGATCTTTTCATATCCCCTTAGCCAAGATGCAAACCTTACACCATAAAAGATGTCAAAACCATCATTGCAGAGGTATTTATAATCCAGACAGCTTCTTGAAATTTCTGTCCACAAGAAAGAGTCTTCACAACGATTCCCAAATTATCCATTACTAATTTTCTTACATTTCCTTCTGCAGTGTCAGGAATAAATTGAAAGCAGAAGATTATCCTGCTTCAGCCTCCTGTAAAGTACCTTTTGCTGCAGCAACCCAAACTGTTATGAACAACAGTGCATTGATGAGAAAAATTCTGATCTATTGATGGCAGTAGATACACTTTTTGCTGTAGCTATACTTGGGAGTCCTACCTGAAGCCCACATGGATCATCAGCTCTTGTTTCCTTATAAAATTAATTATTTGATTCACATATATGCAAGGATTAAATATATATGTATATATATATATTGTTGTATGGTTTTAGTTCTACTTTTTATTTTGTATTTTTACTCTATATACTTGATGTAATCGTTTAAAACAGTACAAATTTTGAAATAATACTGATTTTTCACTAAGCTGAATGAATAATCTTTTAACTTCAACTGCAAATATCAGTTAGAATATCAGTTCTACCAAATTTATACCACATAAGAGGAAAAATAATCTGGATATATGGAAATTTTTGGAGGTGTTTCTTGGTGGTTGAGAAAAATGTTCAGTAAAGCTGCAAGTAGGATCAAGATTTGGTATGAGATATTTTGTTATTATTTTTTTTACTCCCTCTTAATCACCATCTGATGACCACAGCAGTATATCTAAGACTGCATTGTGGAGAAGCAAAAAAACCATCACACCTGTATTGAATGCTTTGCCTACACCTAACAGAAAGACTTTCATTTCTCGTGCCCCAATTCTTCAAAGAGCATTAAATAAGTCAAGCCTGACTGACATCTTCTCTTCTCCAATCTGCAAAGTATTTTAGCATGCTTCCTTGCTTACAGGTAATAAGAATCAAACATGGCTGAAAAAACCTTTGGGCAAATCAGTAGTGATTGTGTAGATTGCAGCCATTAAAGTTGTGCTAATTGCTTAATTGAAGTTTTAAAGGGAAAGCTGCATTTATTTACAAATACCTTGAGTTTAAAATTATGTATTTTGCAGAACTAGCACCTTGTGCTATGGGTAGGGAGCTTGTTTATGCTTGTTTAACACTAAGACCATTCAGTGCATTATTGACCAGATGATTTTGAAGCAGCATACCTCTGGGTGTTGTTCTAAGTTTGCTTGTTTATTTTGTCATGTCTTCATTACTCTCTTGTACTAATTTATTATTACTTGGGGTTTGGGGTTTTTTTTTTTTTTTTGTTATTTCAGTAAAGATTTGTTTTTCATTGAGTTAGAATAATCATACCATTTAGTTCTCGTTTTTGAATTAACATCCTGCAATACCACAGACTGACATTTGGGAGGTGGATAGATGCCTCTCCTCCTCAAGCAAACATTCTTCACAGTTATTTAACCAATAAAATTATGAAAGAGTAATGTTTTAAGAGCTGTGACACCAGCCTATGGCAGTGCATTTTCTTAACTCTATAGGGCTGTTGGGGTGATTTGTTTCTTTTTTCTTCTCTGCATACAAGGGCCCAGTCCTTGTTTCTGTACAAGAGAACATAGGCTCTAACACAAGATATACATAGGATAGCTGTATGTAATCAGGACTCTGTCACCATTGTCTTGGATTACTTATTAGACAACAATCTTCTCTAGTTCCACAGGTTTTGGCATGCTAGAGGGAGGGGTAGAGTTCTGGAGCAATCTCCTGGAATAAGCTGTCAGAACAGATTTCTAAGGTAATACCTTGTTCAGTTGCACAGATGCATCCCTGTTTTACATGCATGTACATAACTGTTCTAAGAGCTAATTCTAAAACTTCTCAGTGTTGAGGGTTATAATGACTTTCACTTGGTGCTTTGTCCTGGGCTGTCAATGCAAGGGTACAGGGTACAGCCCACCTTGCTGGGCTCCCCTCCAGCAGCTGGCACCCAGTTTCTACAGAGAAGAGAGATTTGTTTCCAATGCCAGTTAGATTTTACACTGGTGTTGTCTCATTTAATGTGAACTAAACTGATGTGAACTCCTAGAAGGGACCAGATTATAGGGTGCCTTCAGCTGCCAATGGCCCCTGTCGTGGTTTGAAAGGAAATGAAGTTTTTTGTGATGGTGTGGGCAATCCAATCAGTGTTCAGATTTAATATTGGCACCTGGTTTGTCCACTGAGGGCAGGATACGCCTCTGAGAACACAGGGGTTAAAAGCTGTGATCGCCCAGGGGAACTTCCTCTTGGAGTCCCGCTGGAGAGTGAGCAGACCCCCCCCCTGCCCAGATCTGGCTGGGCAGGGGGGGAGGGGAGCCATGTGGCCGGAGAGAGAGGTAGGCCAGGCCTGGGCCCAAGGGTGGAGGAGAACATTGCAAGGGCTTCGGGCAGCCATCCTCCATTCCCCCCCCCCCGCCCGGAGAGGGAGAGAGAGAGACAGAGCCGGTGCCTGTGATAATGGCCCGGCGTGAAGGAGAAGGGGGGGGGTGCCCAGCAGGGCCGCCAGGCGTGGGAGTTGACGAAGTAAACCGGCAGAGAGAGAGAGCTCGGGACTTTTAACCCCTCTGAGGAAGATGAGAACCTTGCAAAAGCTGAGTCCTCCTGAAGTTGATGAGATTGAGAAGCTGTTGAAATTGAGAAGATGTTAAGAAAATTCTAGGTGGGAGGAGATGATGGAGTGGCTTTGGGCTGGACTTTTCTTGTGTAGCCACAGCAGAACCACGGGTGTTTCTGTGCCACAGAGACTGCGTTCTAGGGGGAGGCGATGGCTCAGAGCCAAGAGAGTGCAGTGATGTGGAGGAGTGAACAGAGACGACGGGTGAGGAGGGTGTGGTGGTGCCCTCTGCTTCGAAGAAGAGAAGAAGAAGAAGACGATCTCTGTTCAAAAGACCCCTCGGCCCCAGGGGGTGAAATTTGGGGGGGACAAGTGTCCCAAAAGGAGAAGGACTGTGCTCCCTTTGGAACTGGTCAAAGTATCCTTAAAATGAAAAACCCTAGAAGCAGCTCTGATCCATGTGCAGTGGTGAGAGCACTGGACATGGAAGGAATCTGGCGCAAGAGAGACTCCTCTCTCCTCGAGAGACTGAGAATTGATTATCTGAAGGGTGGCAGTGGAATTGGAAATTTGGTGGGGGGAGGAGGAAGAATTTGGAAGGTTTTCATCTTATGTTCTATTGTGTTTTGTGTGTCTTCCTTTGTAGTTGTAGGTTAATAAATGTTTTTTTTTTTTTTCCTTTTAACCTTAAGTTGGAGCCTGCTTTGCTCTGTCTCTGATCATATCTCACAGTAGGTGCCAGGGAAGTAGGTGTTCTCGTGGGGGCACTGGTATTGTGCCAGGCTTAAACCATGACAGCCCCTCTGTAGCAGAGCTCCCCCTGCACCACTCAAACAGGATGCCTATCTTTACAGAATCACAGAATAGTCTGACTTGGAAGGGACACACATGACTAGATGGCCCTGTTCTGGAGGATATTTTGTGTCAAAACACTTGCAAAGAGCAAGAGGGTGGGAAAGTTACAGATACTGAATGTGTGGAATTGTCTGCAAATATTGAGGGGGCAAAGCAGTCACATTCAGATATGTATCTATAGCTCTTTCAACAAGATGTCAGGGGTGAAAGTTAAGTTAATGGGTTGTAGCAGAAACTTCATTTTCTTCTTTCAGAAGCCATCACGTATCATTAAGCTGCTTTTGAGTTTTAAATGCTCCAAAATTTTTGATTGAGTAGTTAAATCAGAATTTAGAGATGCTACTGGAATGTTGGTTCTCCAAAGAATTTCCCTTTGAATCACTTCCTGCTGGGGCCAAAGGACCCAATATTCACCATCTGCTGGTGATTATCACAGAATGGCTTTTGAGATACTGCAAAATTAACTCTTCCTATGGTAGTTCATCTTGTCTGAAGAGAATTAATATTCTGTGTTTGTTTTGTTTGTTTGTTCTGTTTAAAATTTTGTGACCTGTTTTCAGTCAAGCAAATCTAGAGGCACTGACACTCTAAACTCATGGCTATTTTAAAATCTGGATTTTTTTTTCTTCACCAATAACAAGTTAATAAGTGACTCCCCTGCTAAAGAAACTCTCAAGGTCATTATCCAGACACTCTTTTCCTGAGTGCAGAATCTCCATTTTCCAGGTATAAAATTAGGAAACAGATTTTTCCTCTGAATTCTAAATAAATTAAAAAAAAAGTGTCTGGTGAATCTTTGCTTTTATAAAGTATATTTTCATTTTCTTTATCTTATTTTAATTTAATCCTATGCTGAGACACATTAATGAGAGGAGAGTTATTAATCAGAAATTATTCTAGAACATAGATATATACTTTGGTTTTAACTGTAAAATATGCAGACTATGCATCATCTCCTGGAATGTAAGTTTTGCTCCAGTAGGAAAAACCAGGTTATGTGCCATTTCTTAACTGAGTCTGAGAGTTTTGGTGGTTTACAGGACCTTTGCTGCAGTTCTTCACAAAGGCAAAATTAGCTCTAAGCACATTGTTGGCAGTACAACATACTTTGGTTTGTCAAAACCATTGCATACAGTGATCCTTATCCACTCCTGTAACAAAGCAGGATATAAAATACTAACAGTTATTCTGTTTAGTGCTGTGTCTAAGGTAGGATTTAATATTTTATAGCCAATGTGTAGCACTGATATCTGATTATATTTGCAGAATTTTGTTTGGTCTTTATCAGGTGTTGAATTTATGGATGCTATTGAAGAGCTGCTTTATTTCACTGTGAAGATTTATGATCCAGATCCCCAGTAGGTGTAATTCAGTTCAGCAGAAGCCAGTGGAGCAATATTGCTTTGCAGAAAAACAGTTCTTGAAGTTTGAACTGGGATTTTTTTTGGTGCTGCGGGTATTTTACTTCTACCAAGGAAGAGACTAGTTTTTAATTGCTGCTTTATCTCATCCATTAGAATATTCTGCTAGAGGCTGTTTTCAGGTGTTACTCAGCCTTTTGATAATGTAATTTTAGAAAAGATGAACTCAAATGTGTTGCTATAAATAATATAATTTATGATGTTTTAATGCTAAAAGACTGTAAGACTAAATATTTTATTCACAATTCCAAAGTCAGGGATCATTGGTTTACTGGTTATTTCTAAATTTGATGTTTGGTTTGATCTTTGTAATTTTTTTTAATCTTGTGCTGTTACTTTGACAACATTTTTTCGGGATAAATAACAGCTTATCAAATAGATTATATTTAGGAATTTAAAAATTAAAAAAAGAGCATATTAATCTGTTCATTTTCATAATTCTCACTTCCTTGTTTCCATAAATTGTTGATAATTAATTTATTCAAGTAAAAGAAAGAAAACAACAATAAACACCCAGAACCAAAACAAAAGGAAAAAACCCAATCAAATAGCAATAAAAAACAAACCAAAACCCAATACTTTCAGGAAATGGGAGGGGGCGTTTCCCCCTTTTTTCTTTTTTTCCTTTTCTCCTTTTTATTTTCATTGTTTTATGGGTCAGATCTGCTTCAGAATGCACTTCATGTCTGTTTTTTATGTTGTTTCTAAATATTTGTTAACTGCTATGTATAGAGTTATGGGTGATATAGCTTCATTTACAAATGCCAGGTAGTTGAGGTGCAGTCTTTTCCAGAATGAGCAAAATGTCTATAAAATTTGCTAAGCTTGATAACCAAGCAAATATTTTTACATACTCCTTAAGGCACATGATAATTGGAATTTGTTGAAATATCTCTTCTTGGGGGGATTTTGTGTGTGTGTGTGTATGTGTGTGCGTGTGTGTGTGTGTTGTTACTGTTGGTAAAAGAATTCTAGGACCTGAAAAAATTTTCTTCTCAAATACACTGCCTTGGACAAATGTAATTATGTATTTTGAATATTTTTGGATTGCACTTTTCTTGTAACCTAAAAAATCCTGATAGGGTTGTTTTTGTTTTCGTTAGGTTTTTGCTCTTTTTTTTTTTTTAATTCAATTGGTAGATGTTTTGGTTTGGTTTGGGTTTTTTTGTTTGTTTGTTGATTTAATGGGGGCTTTCTTTGGTTGTTTTTGGTTTTACTTTGTTTTTTTTTTTATTGTTGTTGTTGGGTTTTTTTCTTTCATTGATGTTGTTGTTGTTGGTTTTTGGGTTGTTTTTGTGTGTGTTTGTTTTTTTTTTTCCTTACCTTAGCTTTTCAAACAAGCATCTTGCAAAATATCTGTTTCTGAAACGAACCATAAAACACCCTACATATTGCTTTCACCATAGTTGTACACTTAGATCAGTCACAGAGTTTGAAACATTCACTAGAGCAGTTCTAGGCTGCTAAGATCTGTGCAGTTAGCACCCTGGAACAGTTCCAGAAAGAATGCCACAACATATTCAGCTAAAACATTTCCAGAGAAATTCCTGAATATAAATATGTAGAATGAACAATAGTTAATGGAAGCCAAATTTTGTGAGGTGATTTGTCTATTGGATTAAACTTTGCTGTTCTGAGACCTGAACTTTGTTTCCAGCTTGCTAGAGGGAAACGTGGCATCCACAATCTAGGAAAATGAGGTGGGAAGGATCCTGTGTGCCTCCTTTGCTGGGAAAATTACAGGATTTTTTGGGTTTTGCTTTTTCCAACAAGAATTGTGAGGTCCACAGCCTACAATCCACATCAGCAGAAACACTGAAATTTAATTTTCAAAAATGGTGTCATTCTTAACCATTTTCCATACTTTAACTAACAGCCATTCTGATCAGAAGGAGCAGCCTCAGCTGCAGTAGAAAGAGCTGTGTGTCCTATCTGTACCTTTAGCTGTTTGTGTAAAGTACATACCACAGAGCAGTCACAGAATCACAGAATATTCTGGTTGGAAGGAACCACAGGGATCACCAAGTCCAGCTCTTAACTCGATGGCCCATTCAGGGATCAAATCCATGAGCTTGGCATTATTAGCACCATGGTCTAACCAACTGATGTGACATACAAAGGTGTAACGTGGCCTTGGTATGTATCTCAGCATGCTAATTAGCATGAGAAGATGTAAATTTTGTATAATTTATGATTTTGCTCAATTTAATATTACCAGTAGCATTGCTGTAGTAGTCAGACAAAAGCTGTGGACCAAATTCTCATGTGTTTAGTGTTTTATAGAAATGGAGCATAAAAGTGTGCTTTGAAACAGGTTACAGTGTAAGTACAAAACAATGTGGAATGAATGCAGGAGGAGAAGGGATCAAAATGAAGCAGTGAGAAAATATTGGTTAAAATGGTAGATGGAACTTGTGGTATTATAATACCCTAGTTATTGCTTTTAATAGGCTTTGAAAAAGAAGGAAATTTTGTGGTGGGGTATGAAAGACAGTGAACCTGATTTATGGATGTTTTATGAAGAGCACCTAGTTGGTGAAGTAGGAAAAGCTGGAAAGAGATGCAGGTATGAGTGAACAAGTCACTGAACCACTTGGTGTTAATTAGAGATGATATCTAAGGTGAGTCCTTTGTAGACCTGGGCAGTAGAGGTAAGTAGTTTTATCTTCTATCCTTTTCTGGGTTTAACCCTAGCTGGCAATTAAAGTACAACAGAGCTGCTTGCTGACTGCCCCCACATCAGTGGGAGGAGAGTGATAAAGAAAATGTAAACCTTGTGGAGAGAGATAAGCACAATTTGATAACTGATAAAAATTAATATTAGTAATAATAGTAATAATAATAATAATAATAATAATATAATAATAATAATAATAATAATATAATAATAATAATATAATAATAATAATAATAATAGTAATGGTGATGTTTGGCTGTTGCTATTACTAATAATACCTACTAATAATTATGATAAGGAGAGAGAGAAAGTAGCAGGATTGAAGAGAAACAAGTGATTCACAATCAGTTACTCACCATGGGCTGAATCATGCCCAGCCTGTCCCCAGTCAGCAATTGGCCCCACTTCAGGCTACTCTCCCAGTTCATACACTAAGCATGATGTTCTGTGGTATGGAATACCCCTTTGGCCAGTTTGTGTGAGTTGTATTTGTCATGCTCCCTCCCAGCTTTTTGTGCAGCTCCTCACTGGCAGAGAGTAAGTTACAGAAATTTGATTTAGGGAATAACTAATTAGCAGCAACTAAAACATCAGTGTGTTGTTATCAATATTATTCTCATACAAACTCTAAAACCACAGTAGTGTAGCAGTTTCTAAGAAGAGAATGAACTCTGTCCCAGCTGAAACCAGGATAATCCTGTATAGAAGTCAGACCCCATCATGGGATTGAAGTGAATAATGGCATAGCTAAAACCGTGATTTAAGAAATTTATCATAGTGTTTGGAAGTAGACAAGGAAGCATCTGTTAGCCAAGGCCAGAGACAGGCAAGATGATGGTATTAACTCTCTGGGTGGTTGGGAAAGCAACACGCTAGAGGTGACACCTATTCTCCAGTAGAGATCACTGTATATGTTTTAATTGCAAAAGAAAGTAAAATATTATTTTGGACAAACATGCCATCTGAAAAGAATTTTGATCTTTATAGATTTGCTTGTGATCAAAAAGATCCCTTCTTTGTGCAACCATTGCATTTCAGATTTCTGCTCCAGATAAAGCTGCCAAAAATATGGGTTGTGGGATTTTTGTTTGTGGATTTTGTTGTTTCATTTTGTTTTGTTCTGTTTTAAATAGACTTTTCTCTGTAACTGATATTTTTACAGAGGTTTTCTCTGAGAGATGATCTTGGGAAAGTACCAGCTAAGGAAGTACCACTGAACTCAGAAATATGTATGAATTGTGTGCACTGCTCCTTTAGGACGGGTGTGTGTGTGAGATAAGTTTTCCAGCTGTGACAAGTTTAGTCCTGCTGGCTGGAGGAAAGGGAATACCATAGCTATGAAACAAGGAAAAGCTAGTAAAAAAAAGCAGGAAAGCAGGAAAAGCAGTAAAGCAGGTTTAAGAGTATACAGCATGAAGCACCTGATGTAGGTCACCATTGCACAACAAAGAGGCACAAACTGCTCCTGTAACTTGGGGTCTGGCAAAAAAAGAACTTTCTGCATGTGTTCCCCTCTTCTGTCCCATCTCTCTGGCTCACAGGAGGATATGGACAAGCAACTAGTTAGTTACTTCTGAATAACCAAAGGTGTGTGTTTGGAGCCCTCTTATTTCCCAGCAGCAGCTTGCAGGCACACATCTTGCAGTGAAAAAGAAATAATTCTCACTAGTCTTACCATCAGCAGAAGAGGGCTGGCTGAACTGCTTTGTGTATTCCAGTGGCTGTGTGCTTACTGAAGAACCATGGACAGGCTGTAAGTGCCAATCTCAGCTTACTCCACAGTTACTCTGCCCAGGTGTGTTTTATGTGAGGCTCCCTTCTCGTATTTCCTGCTGTCTGAGTGTACCACTGTTCACTTTTGGCACAGCGTGACACATGAATCTCTGCCCAGCCCTTTACCTGACAAGGGAAGAAACAGGAAGATTAGTACAGTTAAGACTGGCTTATAGAAACTATGCCTGTCCTCAGCATGGGACAATAGATGCTGGGTAATTTCCTTCCTGCTTCTGTGCTTAATTGTCTCATATGTACAGCACAGCTGATGAAGCCAAGCTCCTAAATAGATAATTCTTTAACACCTTTAGATTTAAGAGCAGTAGACAGTTGCATTTTGCTCCTTCATAGACTCACCTTACAAAAGCACAACTACTACACAACAGTGTAGAACACTTGGAATCTGGAAACAGGCACAGGTACTCTATAACTGAATGTAGAAATCTTACATTTCTCAATGTATTTATGTTTATCCTCTTGGAGACATTTTATGAGTCAAAAGAGAAGGGTCAGGCTTTTGAAATGGCATTAAATTAGGCAAAGTGCATTCTGCATTTGGATCACATCATAGCTGATCTCATATAATCAAATTTAAAAATACACAAAATAGGCTATAAATTCAACAGAACATATTTTTCTCTAAAAATTAGAGTGTATTTGGAACTAGGAAAATCACTTATTATTCAGAACACTTGTCAGTCTCAGAAGGGAAGCAGTGAATTACTTAAATTATAAGAAAAATAGTGTAATGCATTTATTTTATCATAAATTGTATAAAGTGTGGAAAATTTCTAGTGATAGAAAATACAGAAGAATACATAAATTGGATTTATCAAAGAATTTGGGAGCCCAAACCTGCAGCACTTAGACAGAAATGTTTTCCTGAATAAGTCTTCTTGGATGATAACTCTGATCTTGCTGGTGGCAGTGTCAGTGATTCTCTTGTTTTGGTTCAGCCCTTTGCTCTGAGCACGTGTTTCATTTACACTTCCAAAAATTTCTGATTTTTGAAGAAAATTCTCTGAATGTGAATACCTTCTTTTCAAAGATGATAGTGGAAAAGATACCTATCCCTGAGTCAAATGATCAGAATAATCTAAATGCCTTCTTTGCTAAACTGATTCATTGATAAATTAACATTTATATTCTTGTTGCTTTTTTTTCTCTTCAGACTTGCTTCTTTTTTCCTTTTGTTTTCATTTCTTGATCTGATATAATTATTCAGACTGAATTCAACAGACACCATTCTGCCATGGAATGTTCTTTTTTTTTCTGTTGAGCATGCTTCCTATGAATTTTCAAGTTTCAAGAACCCTAGATACTATATAGGTTCTTGTTATCACTTGCTCCTTAGATATTCAATAAAGGTGTGTTATATCTCCTCTAATGGGGGCTTGCTACTTCAAATTTTTGCCATGTGGGCCTTTATTTTCCCTTGAGATGCTTTTTCTCCAAAATTATTTTTATTCTTTAATAATTTTATCCTCAAAGGAAGAAATGTGCCTCTCCTCTTCCTTCAGTCTTTCTGTAACATTTTAGCTCCACGTTCAGGATATTTTTTTGACCTTTTATATCTCCTACATCTAATGACATTTGTTTCATCAGCTTTAGTAAAGATGAATGACCTTTTAACTCTTAAAAAAAAAAAAAAGCAAATCCATTTTCATCTTTCTTTGCTCTCTTTTCTTGTTATAGAAGTAAGCTTTGCTCTTTCCTTTTACTTGCTTTAAAGTCTTAGAGTGAAATCCTGGTCCTTATTAAGTTTAAGGAAAGATTTCTGCTGATGTAGTTGAGCTCAGATTCGACTACTGGTTTTAATGTGAAAACAAAATTGTTGCCCAAATTTTCAAGTAAAGAGTTAGTCTTTTTAGCCTTCTTTTTCCAAAATAATGAACATCTAGGTTTTAATATTTAGTCTTGGTAAATGGTGGTTCTATGCCTAGAAGAACGGCTTCAGAAAAAGGTGCTAATTGAGATTATCATTGGAGTTGGAAAAAAGTTTCCCTATCAATTAAAAAAAAAACAAACCTAAATGTCAAAATCTAGCTCCTTAATCAGAACTGGGAAGCTCTCTAATTCTTTATGCAATGAAACATGACCAATTCAGTTAAAAGAAATTTTGCCTGGGATGTATCAGATTTATGCACAAAATAATTTCATTGTCTGCTTTTTATGGGGAACAGAGGAGAGTCTCTGCTTTTGGAAAATAATTTATCCAAGAGGTTATTTTGGGATGTGGCAAGGAGTGCCACCCAGAGAGCTCCTACCAGGGAAAATGATTGTCTGTGAAGTCAAATTCCAAGTAAAATGACAGATTGGCTAAATAACAGAGTAATGAAAAAAATAAATGTTTTCTGTGCTCCAAGTATACTTCTTTTTTAATGACAGAATATCAGTGGGTAACAGCTGAATGATCTGGCTCCTAAATTCTCTTTAGTTTGAAATTAAAGAAAATTTATAGTTATCCTTGTTATAAATTTGTATAGTTTTAGCTCATTTTAATGGTTCCCAGATGAAATTCATGGTTATCTTGCAGGGACTCTGACATCAACAACTGGGAGAATTAATCTCTGTGTAACACTTAGCTGTGCATGAATCATGAAGGAATATTTTTGATCTGATGTCACTGGGTAAAACATCTTTGGAGCTGTGTTTTATTTCCCTCTACTGTCTTATTTCCAAGTAAGATTGATAAATGCTAAGAAAAATCCCTCTTTTATAGGGAGTTTTAGGAGTTGTTAAAGTTAACAAACTTTTAAGAGTATGACAAGTAAGTGCAGCATGTCCTGTTAGATGACATCTACCTCTCCAAACACATATTGTACCTAGCAGCTCCCCATGCTTACAGAAAGCCATCTGCTCTTCAAATGCAGGGTTGTAAATAGATTTAGGTCTTCTGGACCTAGAGTATGTACAGATCAGACCCCCACAGAACAATACTGATTTAACGGAAAGGCAGTGGACCTTGGAGCTGGGACCTGCAAGGAGCAGAGCCCATCGTTGTGCCCTTGGGCTGTGAAGCCGATGGTATGTAGGAGTCCTCTCTCTGTCAAGTGTTAATGGGTATTTTGTGCCTGTTTCTCATCCTCCTTTTCAGCAGTTTGTAGTTCTTTGGAAACTGAAGAAAATGCTCTTTTCCAGTGCTTCAGTTTACCACCTTCAGTGGTCTCAAAAATAAGAGCCAAATTCTCTTCCCGTCTATTTAGTAAAACGGGGAACTATTTGCAAAGTTTATTTGTGCTTTTGCTGCGTTCTAACAAATATAACCAAACATTGTAAATATTTTTCCCCAGTTTGTTTGATATAAATAGAAAATCCTGTAAAGAAATGAATTTATCTAATAATGTTTAACCATGTTATCCAAAGGGCTGAGATAGCATGAACTTCATACAGCAGGAAGCCAAGCAGCTTTTGGAAGGTTCTGGTCTCTTTGGCCTTTCACCCTTTCTTGAACTTTTCATGGAGTCCTACAACTTAGTTCTAGTACCAAGGTGGACTGTGCACTTCCTGCACCAGAAATTAGGCTGAGTGAACATAAATAACCTGAGCACGTAATTAATCTTCCAAAGTGAGGAATATATATGAGATTTTTTCTACTCTGAAACCCCAACTCTGCTGAAGCAATAACTTCAAAGAAGAGTCATCCAGAGTAAAATTTTCTGGACTGCATTAATTATGAAAGTGGACACCATGATCTTTTTTGGTCTTAAACTCTACAGAATTAGGTTGTTTTTGTGGAACCAATTTTTAAGGCCACCTTTCTGTAAAAGTTGCCACCACTGCCAACCCTTTTGTGATTGTCCTGACAAGTTAAATGGACAAAGAAGAGGTGGTGATTTTAAAACCAGTTTATTTTCTGAGTTCTGTGAGTGTTTAGGCATTATCCCATGTGTCCAGGAGAGGCATGTGTAGAATAATAGCACAGTATTTGAAAATACAATAATGTTTTCTGTCTTCCTCTATTTAATGTAGGTTGGCCATAGCTTTGCATTTAGTTGTGTTTAGGTCTGGCATGTATTCTCCCTGGATTCCATTCTCAAAAGACAGCAGGCTGCATTGCTCCATTGATTTCAGTGGAGTTATGACAATTTATGCATCAGCCATGTAGGAAAGTATAATGAAGGGTTCATTCAAAACCAGAATTTTATATCTTGCAATCCATCCTCACCCTCTGCCCTCAAGAATAAACTGGAAATAATGAAGAGGTAATTTTTTCTCCTTTTTTTTTTTTTTTTTTTCCCCAAAATACTGATAATGTGCCTTGCTCTGGGATAGATGATTTGGGTTTAGTGTAAAATTTTCACTGCCTGTTTGCCATTTTTCCTCATGCCTGCTGTCGGAAATGCATCAGGAAACACAAGTGAGCCTAATTGACAGCTCTGTGGAGGCGAAGGTAGGCTCTGACCTGAAATGAGGACTGTTCTCATAATGAGAGACAGCTGAAAGATTATGTATAGAGAGCTACTAAAATAGATTCCCTGGATCTTTTTCATAAACCAGCAGATGGTAGCAGAGTCTACAGATCTCAGAGAAGGCAAATGTACCTTACTGTAACTGCCCTCATTCACTTGCCATTAATCTTTACTTGTCAGCCTCTTGAGTGCCTTCTGTAGTGCTGACCCTGAAATTGCATCATTTAATTTGTAATCATATATTGCCAACATTTCCCCTTTCTATCACATATCAGCTGGATTAATTCTGCTGTGGAGCACTGCTAGCTATAGGCAAGCTTCTGTAGAAAGAAAGATATTCATAAAATGGAATAGAGACAAGAAGAAAGACTGATTTGCTGGATAGAAAGGGGTGAGGGAAAGAGGAAATGAGAGGAAAGAGATGCGTGACCATGGATTTGTTTGTCTGTTCTCTTTCACCCGTCCCTGGAAGTCTAAACAGCCTGATCCTATTATTTAAGAGTTGCCAGAGTGCTCCTTCCATAGCACAGATGTAACACAGGTTCTGTTTATGGAGTCTCCTACTTGAACAGAGGTGCTGCATATAGAAATGAGCCAGAAGAATATGCTTTCTGAGTTGAAGCCAGCATGTATAATGAATGCGTGAGAGTATTTCTAATTAAATGGGATTCATGGTGTGTTTTTGAGAGAGGATTTGAAAGGGGAGGCTGAATGCTTTAGCTCATGAAGAGGGGGAGGGACCTAGTGTCTTTGATGACTGATGTATTTTTGCTTGCTCTTCTTGTGACTCTGCCCAAGGATGGCAGGGCTCAAAAGTTCAAACATTGTCAACAGTCAGTCATGTTGAAAGTGTCGCTGAGATGTGAGTTACGTGCTGTGACCCTGCCTGCAGTGACTGCTGAAAAATTGCTTTCAGAAGACACTGACAAACCAAAGAACCCAACATGACAAAATGATTAACTCAGATGTCCCGTTCTGTCCACTGATCCACTTTTTCCTCTGAAGCATTAGCCGTAGGATAATAAAGCACCCTGAAACCTGCATCCTTAGAAAGAGAGTATTAAAACCAGCATGCTTGCATAAAAGATGCAAAGTGCTCTGTTCTAATTTGGTTTCCATCATGCTGGAATTATCCCCTCTGTGGCCCTGGAAAAAAAAACAACAAGATTTCTTCTTACCTTGTTCACACTGACCTTAGTGAGAGTCAGGAAAAGCCTTTCTTTTTAGAGTTGTTATAACATCCACAGGCTCTAGATGGTACTATGTAATTGCTCTTTTGGGTCTTGCTTTTTGTGATGGTTTCTTGCCTTTTTTTGGCTTCTACAAAATGTAGTGAAAGCAGAGCAGAAAAATGAAATCAGCAAGAAAACTACCAAATAAAAAATAAAAAGGTCATGGATTTTTTTTCCAGACTCCATATTTAGATTGGCTTTCTTGTATAATGGGATAGATGTTCTAACAGTGCTTAACACATTGGACTCTGGTATTAATGAGTTATGCTGTATTGAGCCAGTGTTTTCATTACATTTACTGACATGAAAAGACAGGAGAATAAATGTAGGCTTTCCAAAGAGTTCTAAGTGTTTTGCTCACTGTGGTTTGTGTGTATAGCGTGCTTGAACATCTGTGCATACCTCTGACACTTCAGAGGGGACACCCAAAGATTACAGCTCTCTGTCACTCAGGTGACAGGGTCCTATGTGAAAAAATGGGAAGAGCAATTACACCCAAAAAAAAAAAAAAAAAATCTAACAGAAGAAATTGTGTTATCTCTACACAATTTCTCCTGACCTCTGGCTCCAGAATCATCTATAAGCCAGAGCACTTCATGACTCCTGATGACATGGGAGACACACACACTTTTACAAGAGAGGAGTGGGAGTCCCTGGACTATGGTGACTATGGTGTATCCCATTTTTAAGGAGTGCTTTACTGAGTTCAGAGTCACAGTAGGATAAACAACTATTTTCTACAGAGCTGCATTAAAATATATCTGAGTACACAATAAATGCTGCAATGTGGATTTTTCAGACTGCTAAAGAAAAATAAAATACAAGACCTAATGCATGTGCTTCCCTAGACATTTTAATTCAAAATTAGGTTTTCCTGTGAAACTCTTCACAACATTATTGCACTAGAACTCCATGAAACTCCAGTTGAGAAAATAAGTGAATCACAATTGATACATTTTATTGTCCATATCCTCTCTTACTAGATTTCTGACACATTACTCAGATGAGCTCTTTTTTATTCTTAATCTACAGTTATTAAAGAATTTCTGCAATTTCTGACAATCAGCCCAAAGTACAAACTTCAGTCTGACCCCAGCAAAATGAAGAAACCCAAATCAAAGAAGAAAATTCAAGGAGTAATTACAATTTTGTCCATGAAAATTCCTACCAGAAATTAGTTATGTATATCATAAGGCTAGTCCATGAGTAATTAGGGAAGAGAAATGTTTATTTGAGACAAGGAAGTATCTGTGATTGTGTGAATATTATATTAACATTTTCTTTAATTGTCTTTTCTATTTCATGGGTGGGCAAGAGTCAATAATTGCTCTCTGTAAATGGTTTCTGGAAATGTGGGATATACTTTTCCAGCAATGGGGAAAATGGCTTGCATATGAATAAAATCAGTCTTCTTCCATCTTCATCTCATGAGCTTTGACTCCATACCTCCACACGTGCAAGTTCTGTTGATTTTATACTTACCTGTCTGATATGTGTAATATCTGGGAGCCTTCCAGCCCTCTTTTAGAAAATGTAAGTAAATAGCTGCCATTGTTTCTCCAAGGAGTAGATGTGTGTTCAGTGTAATGCCTGGGTTCCTGATGTATGCAGAGCTGTACTTGTAGCTGGAAGATTCCCTCTTCTTTATCCCTTCTATTCTCCCTTGCTTCCCTCCACCCTTGACTTCCTCTGCTGAAGCAGTAGCAATAAATATCCCACAATCTTAGAGCATGTGTAATTATTTTCCTTCTTACTCAAGCAGTCTGAAGTCAACTTTTGATGGTTTTGCTTTGTTTTATTCTTTGTCATTATGAAATATCTATGTGAAAAACTTGTGTGCAAAGAATTTTCAATTTTTCAAGTTTATTTAAAAAAAATAAAGCTTGAATTTTGAATAATAACTTGAAAACCAAAAAAAAAATTCAGGAAATATGTAAGCAGGGGAGCATGCAAAAAATACCCAGAAAATTAGAGGAAAATTAAAATGTGGTGTCTTCCTGGGTACACATGTGGGCACCAGCTCAACAGCTGTTCAGTTGAAGAATGAAGTGGCTGAATGTACCAGCTTTGTTGTGTAGTGGGGGACGTTTGAGCTGTTCTAAATCACATGCAACTGATACAAACCAGGAAAAAACCTAACTAACTCATTCATCTTCCAATTTTTGGCATGAGCTTTGCTGGGTGTCTATTTCTTCTTCTAAATGCAGCAAATGGAAAAGCTGCTGATCAGAACTGCAAATGATGATCAGTATGAGGTGGTTGCCATCAGCATGTCAATTTTTTTTTCCCAGATGCCTAATTTTGATGGGAATGATAAAGAAGAAAGGAATTAAATGGGCTGAAAGAATTAAAACTGACAATAACTCGAGGCGAAAATGTAAACACTTGTAAGAACTGTTAAAAGCAAGAGAGAAAAAGATTCTCGGTCATCTTAAAAGTGCAGGATATCAGTTTCTTCTCATTCTTTGAGTTCAAATATGCCATTGAATGAAACTTTGCCAACTGAAGCAGAAGAATAGAGTATTGTTTGATCTTTCAAGGGAGACATGTTTGATGCTGCTGTCATCAAACCCCAGCTATAATAATTTAATCTGTGTTCAAGAATTTTGAAGTTCAGTTTGGTTAATTCAGAAACAATGATTAGATTGCATTTGACAACAAAATAATCCCACTTTTGTGCCACGAACACAGATTTTATCTGTAAGTTTACATGAAGTTATAGATGTGAGTACGTGTATTTTATCCATATATTCATGCAGGGAAAAGCCAACTTCTTTCCATATATTTAATATTTAAAGAGGGACTCAAGATAGTGAAATCATTCAACATGGTAAATGCTCTTCTGTATGTGAAGAGGTATTTATTTCTGTTCTTTCCTGAACAGATATGTAATCCGGGAATTGTCATACTGGATCCAAAGTGCAATCTGCTTGATTTTCCTTTCCACTCCTGGGAAATATGGAATACTCCAGAGAGAAATGGATCTCTATCCACACCTTTGCGAAAAAATGCAAATTCTTTATATTAATGCAAACCCTGAAGCACACTCTCATGTCTTTCTAACAATAAACTCTTTGAAGCAGGAATGGTCTTATTAGCCATGCTAGTACCCCTTCCACAGGATCACAGAAATTAAGGGTGTAGGAGGTGAAAGGTGCTGTAAATCACCATTTCTATCCACCAGGTGGATCATCTAAATTCTGTGCCTTTCTTCATGTACATACAGAGGATCCTGGAAATAAGGCAAGAAAAGACATGCATTCTACAGCCTCTAAAGTGAAAATTTGTTTTAGGGCTTTACTAGTCAAGAGTCTTCAGGTGATAATGTTCTAATAATAATATTATAATATTTGACAGTTGGAGGCAATGAAACAAACTGTAGGGCTCTTTTCATGGTTATTTTATGATTCTTTATTCATTTTATTTATTGATTTGTTTTCCCCAGGCACACCAAATTTCTTCTTCTTTCACCAATCATCTTGTGTCTTTCAGTGTTGCATAGAGGAGCAGTGTAAGAGAAAGGGGAGTAAAACTCTTGATTGCTCCTCAGTAAAAGTGATTGGAGCCATTGAAAATGATGGTGTTGAGATGTTGCCCTCTGTACTTTGCTTGGTGCTCCTGCCCTAGGAAATTTGGAGAGGAATGTGAGTTGCAGCTTGGAAGGTACCATGTTACAGCCTGGAGTACTGTTTTCTGAGCAAAATGAAGTACGTTGTTTGGGGCATGATAGTCTCTAAATTCATCCTTCTCAAGACCATCATGAAAAGCTTTGGAATATTTTTCATGGAGAATACTGGGTTTGAATGGGTTGGAAAAAGCTGGAGAGTTGGCAGTGCCAGGTGAGGAAGGAGTTACTAACAGATGTTTGCAGCCCTAAGGGTCTGAAGCCTTTAGGGAGCAAGGAAAAGGTGAGCAGAATAAAATGGTCCCTGAAGCTCTTCAGCAAGTCCCTAGTTATCTTTTACCACATACCTGATCCCTTTGAAGAACTAAGATTCAGCATAGTCCTTCATTGCCAAACTCAATATTTAAAGCTTGCAGTTTCCCCCTGCATTTACGTGGAAAAGAGCAGGTGTGCTATGTGAGGTTTTGCTACCTGCCAGGCTACTCTGGGGGGAAAAACAAAGCTTCTGTAGTGAGCTTTTGGTATGAGGGCTAAAGACTGACCTTTATTGAAACATCTTAGTAGGTACAGAGACTGACCCAGACAAGTGAGGCGTGTATGTGCCTGCTTCCTTCCCACAGCAGTTGCTGGAGTTTGCTTTTGTTGAGTTTGGGATAAGTAAATAAGGACATCACAACTGCAAATAAATTGTACATTTCTCTGTTACCATGTGTTTAACTGCAAAGGTAGTAGCTATTTCCCTGTGTTTTTATCTTGTCATGATATTTCCTTTTAAGTGGCAAAAGAACTAAAAATGATGGCTGATGGTCTCTTGCTGAATTCTGTCTCATGTGCCTTATAGTTCTTCTTCCTAAGGCAGTATGAAATTCTCTGGCTCTTTAAAAGATGGCGTGCTTGGTGTAACAACACAAAATTAAATTTCAGAAAAACATCTGACACCTACTGAAAAATTCTGAGGCTGCATAAATGCATCTAGCCTGCTCCATTTATACGATTTATATGGCATAATATTAAAATTTTATGTAGTTAATTAGGAAAATAAATAAAATGGATGGTTTATTAAAGCCCTGAATGTGGATCACTATTAGAAGTTGGGGCGTCCTAAGGTCAAACTCTTTCTACATTTGGATATGATTCCTTTAAATGAAGAACTCAGTGCTTTGAAAATGTTTGTGCTTTGAAAATGTTGTTATCTAGCTTGATAGACCAGTAAGGAGCTATTATTTCTAACATGTCCTCTGAGCAAAAGCACTGCTCTCTATTGCCATCCTAAGGATAGAAGCACAGGCAGCTTATAATGATATAACTGTTTGTATAATGTTTATGTGGAAAATAGAGACCATTCATTTTGGGTGCTACTATGGGAAATTAAATTGTTTATCTCAAGAAAGAAAAGAAAGTGAAATCACTTTGTTTCTATAATAACAGAAAAGAGGATTCCAACCTGGTGCCTGTTTTAAGGTCTGGGGAAAAACAAAATTTCAGCAGCCTGATAAATTGTATATTTTGTTATTTGGCCTTCCTTGAATAAAAAGAACATGAATGAAAAGGCCACAGCATAGCTCTGACAATAGTCAATACTTACAGCTAATAGTTGTGCAATTTAAGATGTCCTGTATAATGACACATTTGTAAACAATTTTTTCCTCCTTTCCTAGATATACATGGGTAGCAAATTACTTCCAGTAGGTATAAAGATTAAGTATCACTTTCCTGATGGTTTTTAGCCTCAGTCCTATAATTAAAGTTTTGTGGAACTACGCAACAAAGATGCTGATGATAAAGGAGCCAAGAAAATAACAGGCAGAAGAGAGGAGCAGACAGTCACTGCTTTCCTGGTGGCCTGAACACTGCACTAATCAACTCATGCTACTTTTGATGTTTTTCTGACAAGATATACAATGGAACTTTAGGAGTATTTTGCGGTGGAAATAGACTATAAGAGACACTTTAAAAGCAACAAAATATGGGAACTGAAATGAAACATGATGTGCTGATGTAACTAGGCATTTAGCAACGTCCAGATGGACTGTCAAGCCTGGAGAAATTCAAAAGTGCTTTTCAAAATAGAAATCTCCCCTTGCCCCTGGTTAACCCAATTTTCAATGTTTCTTTTTCTTTTTAATGATTACAATGCAATAAAGTTTTTATTTTATTTTATTTTATTTTTTAATTACTTATCTTCCAGTTTCCCTATAGGTAGAAATCAGCAGCAGCTATTTCAGTACCTGCACATCTGGTGCCTCATAAAGGAATGCGCCAGAACCATCAGAAATGTTTAAAGCAGTGCTTAGACCAAACACCAGCTATCAATTCAGGTACAGAGAGAGAAAGAACCCAATTAGAAATAACTATTGGACCAAACTCTAGCAGATGTTCAATTACCCATGCTACCTACCCACCTTGCAACAGACTGGAGGTGCAGTTGGTGTTGGATACATGCATTGTTTCAGGGCTGGTTTTGAATTTCCATGTGTGGTGCCATCTGCGCTAACACGCAGTGGTCCTACCACTCCCCTGCAGCCATCCTGCAAGGGCTGTCTTGTTGCACAGTGTGTATTTCTGTGCAGTTTGCATTTGTCTGCAGCAACACGCTTCACAAAGGAAATGTGGATTGTGTTGGTAGGGATAGTTGAAAGGTAATGTGCTCCTACCAGTGTTCTTCAGCGGATATCCTCTAATTTCCTACCTGCAGAAAGGTTTATATTTCACTAATTTTGGTTATCCTTAATTGACGTGAAAACGAAGCTTGAACTGCTGACACCTGCAAAGCTCAGGGCTAGGTAAGGCTGTCCCTGCCACACCTGAAAGGTGTGACTGCTGCTCTGCTAACAGTGAGGAGAACAGCTCCAGCAGAAGGAGAGAGTGCACTTCCCACCTTCAGCTGGACTCTAGGTCATTCCAAGGAATAATTTCCATACTTGGTCATTAACTTGATCTAGTGAAAAATTAAAAAGCATGTTCTATCCTGCCAGAATAGAAAAATGACTTTTTTTTTTTATCCCTGCACAGCTGCAACTGAGAGAAACAGAAATTAATATTGCTCCTAAATGTGGATGTAGACTGGAGAGATGCCAGACTAACAGGGTAAGGGTGAAAGCTGTCTTGCTTTTGACAGGAGAAAGGCTTTAAATTTACTTCCTAAGCTGATGGATTTTGAAATGGAGTTCTGCAAAGCTAGCAGACGGGAATTAATTTTTATTGCTAAAATTGTGTGTGTGATGTTGGAAAAACAGCCAGTCTACAAAAGAGCACCCTGTCAGCGGAGTGCAACATTTGGCAATGAATGCGTTGCAGTTTTTTCCTCCTCAAAAGCCTAGAGAAAGACTACTGTTTACACCTGAGGAAAAGCTGTAGATTGATAAGTAAGTAAAACAAACGAGGGTCCACAACCTCTCCTTTAGAAGATGTAATATTTTGAAGTAGTTTTGAAAGAAAATGCTTCTTTTTTTGTTATACTTTACTATTCCTGAGACCAGAGTGATAAGATACATCAATCCTTACTCTGATAGCCTTGGAAAAGTTTCCTTTTAGTTTGAGAAGAACTTTATAAGTTCCTCCAGGTAGTGCAAGTCTCTCAGGGGCGGGGAAGGCTGGAGGGTTTTTGCTTTTCATGAAAGGGTCAGCATTCACTGTTGATCACTGCCAGTTAAATTTCATTACTGTGGGCTGTTCTTTTGGCTGTCCACCGCTGTCTGAGTCCCTAGGAGAACTGATGTGTGAAGGTAAGTGATTCAACTTCACAAAAATATGAAGAGAGTGGATCAGCTTAAATATGAACAATACTAAATCTCCCCTTGACCGTGGTGTTGTCCTAGCCATGGGGTTTGTCCAAATTCAGCTGTATATCTCTGCAACCATTTCTCTGCTCTCTATGTTTAAATCCACCAGAATTCATGTGTTGGTTTTAAGAGGTAACTGCATGTAGCACAACTTCTAAGGCATGGCCATCATTTGACCTCACATCTCACTGATTTTCACTGTGTTTAGTTTTGTACAGAGCAGGTGGGTGTGTTGTGTACTTTCACATCAACTTTTACTTTCTTCCTTGCTTTTTTATATGGGCAGCAGCTAGAAAAGAATATTTGTATGAGGAAACTTTATGTACATTTCGCTAGAGAAATGTACTAAAATGCAATTCCTGCCATATCTAGATGAGATTGAAAAGGAAAATCTATGTGTGCTCTTGTCAGTAATTATTGTGTGCAGTTTCAGTGCTTCATTAGTGTCTTAGTACTATAGGACAGTGTTTATGGGTAACAGTGGAAGCAAAGCTGAAGACAATGCAGTAGCAGCCAGGAGAGAGAAAAGGAAGAAATGGGAAATTCTGTCTGATGGTGGCACTTTGGGGCCTGAACAAAAAACACCCACTTCAAACTGAGAAAAAGTGAATGCTACATAATTGATGACAAGGGAGAGGAAAATCTACGGTACATTTTAAAACATAAAAGAAAAATATTCTGAAACTAGCCTATTGGGAAATACAATTTCAAAAGTGGTTTGTTTTTTTTTTTAATAGCAAGCATGCTTGGAGTCCTCTAATCTGGATGTCTGGCTTGTTTTTCTTCAATGTAGCTGAAGCTGATGTTTTATATGTGGCTTTGTGTATGAAGCAATGAGTGGAAGAAGAAATAAATAATTTTGAGTTGAGAAAATAAAAAAAACCCCAGCTCTTCAAAAAGAAAAGTTTCCACACATGCAGAAATATCAGTGAGAATCACTGAGAAGAGAGAAGAATCAGTGAGAAGAATAGTGAACCTGGAACTTCCATCTGAATTAGTGATAAAGATGCCCTGAGAAAAGAAGATTTGAAGGTAAGGGGATTGCTAGTGAAATATCTGATACAATTTTGTTATCATTCATCAGTGCTTTCTTAAACTTGATGAGCTTTTCCAACAAAAAATACCAGAATTTAGCACTTTGCATATGGTGTTTTTCAGATGAACTTAAAATGTGCCGAGTAAGTACAGCTGAAGATGGTGGGAGTAGTACAAGCTCAGCATCTTTTGGGATCTGTCTCTGTGTACACATTCACTGTGCAAACAGCTAATCGAGTTTCAAAAGCCATAGAAAGAAAAGTTTATTCTCCTTCCTCCAAAAGCAGTTAATTTCCTGGGATCTGTTGAGTCAAATGCTGTATTTACGATGTTCAGTTCCTCACTTAATCAAAACTAAACACTTAATTTTACACTTCATATCTCCAAAGAGGAGGGTGAATAATTTATAATGAATAATTCTATGAATTTGGCCTTTTTCTGTTCATGAATTATCCACAAGAGATCAGGACTTCTCAGAGTTACTTCCACTCAAATTGATTCACTGAATAATTCTTGATCTGCAGCAGTTTGTAGTGAGATTTGATATTTAAGATTCCAGCTGTTCTGATTGGACTCTTAGGCAGATATTATAATTGCCAACTCAATGTGTACATGTCCTAAACTGGTGCTTCCAGGCTGACTCATTGCAACTGCTTCAGCACTTTTTATAGCTTGATATATTTTTTGTTTGCTATATTTTAGAAAATTACTCTCAGCAAGCTTTTTTTAGGAGTCATTGAACGCTAAAATTCCATAACGTAGCGGAAATCATCTGTCAGTGATCCTGATGGAAGGCATAAAAAGTCCGGGAAGTAGCTAATGCTTTGGAAGTCTTTCAGGAGGACATTGCACTGTAGAAAAGTTCTTTGGCAGTGTTGAAAGCTGAGGCAGAGCAGAGCTCTCAGCCTCTTCAGTGCAGCACCTGTGACTGTCTAGATCAATATCTGTAAGGTCAATGAGAGTCCCACATCAAAGCTGTTCTTTAAATCAGTTCTCAGCAATGGACTGTGGTTACCATGGAAGAATAGCCAGTGGATGCTCTTGTTCCCATGCAAAGGTGTTTGCATGCTTAGGATCAACTGTGTTTACTGCTTTGTCTCCTTAATGCTACTGGTTATGGTGTCCTAATCCAAACTTGTTTGGTTGTCTGTGAGGAACTAATAAGGGCTTTGGGGAAGGCAACATTTTTTAGATAAATGGATAGACACTAATTCACATTGTGGCTTTTGTAACCAGGAGAACAGATATCCAGTACACTCTAGAGCAGGTCAGCATCTTTGTATTTCTACGGGCATTTTCTTAAGTCCTATCATGTAACAAACCATCATATAAACCAGGTAACTTAGTTAAGTGGATGGATTTATTCTTTGCTTCTCAATCCCTTTTGTGATATCAAAATATTTCTTAACTGGATTATCAGAGCAGCGCAGTTGGTGACATGGAGAGTAGGTAATATAAGATTTTTAATTTGTTGATAAGCTCCAGAGAAACAGATAATCACCCATGTAGTTGTTGAAGATATAATTATGAATAATTTATATGCCTTATGGAAAAGGGAAGATTTGCTGATTGCACATAGACAAAGTTTATGTCAGGCATTTTCTTTTTTAGAGGGTTGGTATGTGCCTGGACTATGTGTACATAAATGAGTAGCATCAAACATCAAACCTGGCAAATTATGCAGGTACCTCAGTGTCTCAGAACTTGAGGACAAAGATTTGGCAATTCCTATAGGCCCATTTAGATTTAGCTATCTTGTGCCTGGGCCTTCATTTATTGGTTAGTCTTTTGATGGACTCTAGATTTAAGCAATATACAAAAAATTTTGTTCTGTACTCCATAATATACCTAAACTGTATTCCAGATAATGAACTTGGCAGGCTTTCTGTCCTCTTTTTCTACATTTGTAAAATACTGCCAGGAAAACCTGCTGGATATAGATTTATGCAAGATATTTGAACGGGAGGGAAAGGGGGGTGTGTTGACTAGACAACCTCCTTCAACCCATTGCTATAGGATTCAGGGAATTTTTAAAATCTAATTTAAATCGGAAAAAAAACAAGCAATCAGATCCTCAGTTAGTACAAATTAACTCTTTTCCTGCTTCCCAATTCCTCTCAGTTCTGAAAATGTTGGAAAGATTTTTTCTCATATGTAAGCAAAAATATTATTGCTCCAATAGTTTTGTCATTGCAAAGATCAGCTGTTGAACCAAATACCTTCTCTAAAACTCTAAAATTACTGGTTTACTATGATTAAATGTATTCTAAATGCACTGTTTGAGTGTGATTTTCCATGTTTAGAGCATAGGCTTTCATGAGAAGGGAGCTATTTGAAAGCAATGAAATGTGTTTGTGTTTGTGCACATGAGTGAATGCATGTAAACGAGGAGGTCAGAGAGAATAAATTTGTGATGTCCAGAGGCCAAAAGAGACAGCTTTGAATTAGAAAATCAAGAAGATTTTTACCAAATAATATTGAGAGTAACTGATGTGCAACAAAGTTAATCTATTTCATTTAAGATGGAGTTATTATTATTATTATTGCTATTTTTAAAACATTCTCTTCAGTTGAAGGTCAATGGAAATAAACACAGGCAGAATTTCAGTCAACTCCCCTGTCACTCCCAATACGCACACTTGTATGCACAGATGTGTGTGCACACATCCAAGGAAAACCTGAACACTGACACCATTGCTGCAACTGGTGGGCTTTGGTCTGCACATGGGGAAATAATGAAACTTGAATATTTTACACTGAAAGTCAAAGTTCTTCCAAAGTATATGAATGGAAAAGACCAGCCTGACAAAACATCTAAGGGAACTTCTCTGCAGAGATATTTTTTCTTCTTTTTAATATCTGTAGACAATTCCACAGCACATAAAATACCCTGACTCGGGGGCATCAGATCAGAGATCACCTCTTTTGCACCCAGCGGCTGAGGTTGTTGCAGTGCTCTGGATGCACACATTTAACCAAAGTAACAGGGCAGTGATCACTGCAGAGATATGGGAATTCCTTCTTTCTTCATTTAAGAACTAAAGTTGCTATTGTTACAGTGACATTGAACTAATTCTTTTATACAGAAAGAACACTTGGTAAGATAAAAATGTAATTTCTCCTTTTACAGAAGGGTCTGATTCAAAGAAAGCAGTTCAGTAAACTTGCTAAATAGTTATGACTTCAACAAATTGGAAGAGCCTGAGAATGCTCAAGTCATCACATGGAAGTGTGTAATAGGGCCTGTCATCAACATTTTTTATTGTTTATAAGCTCTAATAAAATCTGGAATGCAAATGTCAAGAGCATAAATAAAATCGTATGCAAATATACTGGCAATAATGTTAGGGCATTAAGAGTAACACTTTAAATATTCACATAATTAGATACTAACTAATCCTCATAACACATCTGTGCCCTGGGTGGATAAACATTACAGCTCTCAGGGACGTGGAAACTAGAGCAGAAGCCAGTGATTTCAGCAGAGGGTAGAATATAATGTTTTTCTGTTACTGGCCCTTCCTCTATTCTGGGTTGTGCTTCCTAGAGCAATGGAAGACATCCAGTCTCTGAGTTTTGACTGGCATTCAGACTGCATGAAAGCTGCCTTGACAAAGGCAGGTTTTTCATGCTACTATAAGAGTTTAGGTTGTGATGGGTGAGTTTTATGGTGTATTCCAGGGTATAATTCCTCAAATTGTGGTTGTACTAGTTTCACAAGTCACCATAAGGGGTTCTAGTGTGGACTCCTGGCTGGGAGAGGAATGGAGGCTAACTTATGTATTCTTATTGGTTTTTGCAGGGTTGAAAGAAATAAACTATTAAGCAGCCAACCACTTAGAGATGCTGGAAATATTTACTATTTATAACACACACATGAAGTTCTGACTTTGTGTAGCTTTCAAAAACTTTTTGTTGTTGTTTTTGTTGAGTTTCTTTTTTCTTTTTCTTTTTTTTTTAATATGATAATGGTTTCTGATAAACTTCTCACAGACAAGTACATTAAATGAGGATATAGATCAAAACAGGTTGGGTTTTGATCAGTCCAGGTGATGATTAGGAATATTATTTGAACAAAACTACATGAGTGTGAGGCAGAAGACTTAAGAGCACAGGAAATAATAGGAATGCTGGGCAGTAACAAGTGTTATGTGATGCCTCCAGAGTTGAGACAAGGACCCTGGAACTCATGTCAAGTAGAATTTAGCCAGTGCAGGAATTCAAAGTGAGAAGCAGCAGCATTTTTGAAGAGAATATATAGTGGAATGAGACCTGGAAGAAGGAAGCTGTAATGACCAAGACAAGAAAATTGAAAAGAAATGAAAAATTATTCAAGTGGAAAGGAGAAAAGAGGAAAAAATAATTTCAGGGTTGCATGGAAGAAGAGCATTATTTGATTGAATAAACATTTTCTGAACAAACCTGAGGTTGCAGGTTTATTTTGCATGGAGTCCTTTCTCAAGATAGCTCAGCTAATGCCAACCATGTTTACTCAAATAATTTTCTAGAATGTTCCAGGAGTTTGTTTTATTCCCCATTTTTCCTATTTTTCTTCCTGAAACTTCTTGTTGTTCAGTTTATCTCAATTGCCAAGAAGTTTTTCCCCACCTCTTCAGGTATCTCTGATTTGTAGTTATTTGGTCTAAAAATATAACACAGAACAGTTTGTGAGTAGTTGGGGTACATTGCACGTGACTAGCCAATATGTTTTTCCTAGTCCAATGATTCTGAAGTCTGCACCTGGAGTACTGGCAGGAATAACAGTCTGATGAACTCTACTCATCTTGTCAGAGGACAGTGACATTTTTTATTTTTCCTTTATGTGTTGCAATGTTTCATCAAAATGGCAATTGGCAAAATGTGCTTCACTATTTGCAAGAAAAAAAAAAAAGATGTCAAATCTTGTTAATGTCATTGAGCAAAACTGTGTGGATTTTAGGGTTATATAGCTGCAAGTATTATGGAATTATTAATTTAAAAATCTATACATGGATAAAGCATCTGGTGAATGAATAAAAGTAATTTCTCTCACATGGATAATTTAAATACCAGCTGTCTCCATACTAAACCATATTTTCTCATAAAAGCTTTTAAAGAGTCTGTCTGATGGTTGTGAAATTCCAGAATTTATGGACAGTGTAAGATCTGTCTATACAAGGATCTGAATCTTGGCTCATAATTGAAAGCCACCTCCAATGAATGGCTCAAAGCAAGTGCAAAAGACCCCCAGGAGAAAACAAACAATTAAGCTTTACAGACTGACTCCTCTTAAACATCTTGTCAAAACTGTAAAATCTTCATTTTAATGTCAGGGATAAACTTGAAAGGGATAAAAGAAAATGTGAAAGTGTTCCTTTAATTATCTCCTGGACAGGTAGAAGGATCTGACAGTCTGAGATCATACCATTAAAATAAAACAATATACTTGATAATTTACCATACTCTTTTATGATGGTTTTATCTGTACTCTTCATCCTTATCCATTTTCTTTCTGATATTAGTGAGTCTAGAAAACTCAGCATGAGTTTCTTTTGAATACATTTTGGTGATACTTTCTTCTTTATTCCAACAAACTTTCCATATTGAAAGTTTTTCACAATTTGGATCTTTTCAGAAAATCTCGTGAAAAGAGGGAAAAATCTTGGATAAGCTTTGGGCTCTGTGGGTTGAGACTCTGAGATCCTTGTCAGACAGTGTAGGCTGGCTGGTGGTCTCTGGGAGCTTCTTCATTCAGCTCCAGAGGCATGAGTTGCTTGTGTGTCTCTCGATTTCAGAATGCAAAAAAAAAAAAAAGAAAAAATGGCTGGTCAGAAAACAAAATTCTTTTGGGAAAGTCACATCTACAGTTAGAAAATTTGTTTGGAATTATGAAGGATTTTGAGTGCAAAACAACCCCCTGTAATTTTTCCTGGTGAGTATACTTCTGATGCAATACAAAAATGAACAATGTTCTTCATTGTTTGCCATGGCAATAATAGGGACTATGATCCTAGGATTTGATGATGTTGCACCAGTAAAAAAAAATTGTAGAATTTATGTCTATTATCACCAGCTCTTCTTCTTGTGCTTCCTCTACTTCTCAACTTTTCATCTTAGCAGATCTCATGTCTGAGTTCATCGTGTTATGAACAATGTCCAGTTCACTTTTGCTATTTGAACATGAAATTTTTAAGTTCATGCATATTGTTCAGCAAAAAAAATGACTGAACAACCTTGAGCGTTTCCTGAAAAAAAATGAGGGGAAAAAAAGAAAAAAAAATCTAACAGATTTCCTGTTAAAATACCTCGTTTCATGAATAACATTGTTTCATTTTTCCCTCCATAATTGTGTTTCATATTCTAAAGAAATAGCTAATGACTAATACTAAAATGGCTAATAAATAATTGATGAGTTTTTTGCACATTTTTTTCCTTTGCAGCACATGCAGAATTCTCCTGTTCTCATTCAGAACAAAGCCAAATCTTACAGTTCCAGCACTCTACTTTCAAACTTAACTGTTGTGTTACATTAGAAAAACGTGGTAAAAGGTGGCTAGAGAAACAAGCCACATCCCTTGGGATCTTCAGTCCTGATTTGAAGATCATAGTCATCAGAGGTAGAGACGCAATATGTGTGGTTTCAATTCAGCCTGTTTCCAGCCACATGCAAATTTATGCTTTATTTCTCTTATTTCTCTTCTAATTCTGAATAGGGAACTGGAAAAAGTTAAACCCAGAGGGGCTTCAAAGAGATTCTTAAGATTTTAGGGAATTTAAAGTCCTGATTGATTCTCTTAACCACCTTGAGCACAGAACTTCCTACATAATCCTTTCTGTTTGTTCAGCACGTGTTACAGCAGCATTGAGTTGCTGCCCCAAGATACTGAGCTGTTCTTTTGGCAAGTAAATCAGATGCACTTGTTCCTCCAAGTGTCCGTGTTCAAAGAGAGGAAAAATGAACTAATTTTCTTAAAATGTAGTGTTTTAAGTGAATGCACCAAAATATTATGACCCCTACTTCTACTGAATTTTTCTAAGTGCTCTCTGCAAAAACATAGTGTAATGACATTTGCATTTTACAAGGAAAGTGCATTAGCGACTTTTATATGGGAAAGAGAGGTTAATTCAATTCTGGACTGTAATGGAGGTTAAATGTAAAGCTTTAATGTTCTGGAGTTCATCCCAAAATAATAATTCAGCTAATGAAATAACTCATTTGTAATTCAACCAGACTAAATGGAAGCATTTTTGAAGCTGTGTCTACAAGAATTGATTGCTTAACACTTATGAGCCAGCCTAAATCTCTGCTCTCTTTGGACAATGAAGCATGTTTTAGAATTGTGAGGGTGTTTCAATATCCTCCTAAACACCATAAATTTAAAAGCATGTCTTCAAATTACTTTATAGTGCTGAATTATCATTTTTTGGATGGACCATTTATAGATCTAATATGTTCCTTAAAAGTACATGGAATGATGACTAGCTAATGCTGAACAATATTTCCTGAAGTAATTCTGATTGAATTGGTTATTTTAAAAAATAGATATATATTGCAGCTTCAGCTCTTTTTTTTTTTTTTTTTCACAAATCATTTGTGAAAAATTTTTGAGCACAGAAGCATGTTCATTATTCATAAATGCTTTTTGGATGGTTTGAATTAAAAAAAAAGAGACTTTATATTGTCTGTGATCCACTGAGTTATTCAATAGCTAGGTTGTTTTTTGTCACATGTTTTTTTGAAGGCTTGTTGAAATCGTGGAAGGCAAGTAGTATGTAACAAACCTGTTGCATGAAAGCCCTGATTTTCATGATGTTATGGGTTTTGAGTGAAAACTTGTCCCTTTTTAAAAACATTTGTCAACAAAACTTCTTCAAAGCATTGCAAATGCCTACTGATTCATGGAGAAAGTATAAACGTGCTGGAATTTGACAGTATTTTATTATTGAAAGCATACTTCAAAAACTGTAAAACATATCTGTAATGTCTCTTCCCAAAGTAAAACCTAAATCACCAGGTCAGTCTTTTTCTTCCTCTCACTACCTACCTCAAACCCAAAACAAATGCAGGCTAATGCAGGTTATAACTCAGAGGTGCAGACTGATGTCTCTCTCAAGAAAAAAAATGTTTTTGACAACTTTTAGGATGGTTTGATCACTGAATAATGCTCAGTCTCTTAGTAAGTTCCAAGTACACCTCATGGGAAATAATTTATTGTAAGGTACAACTGGGATTGGGTTATAGTCCCCATTCAAGCCACAGCACTCCCTGCCCATGTTCCTGGTGGTGCTCCAGGAAGGAGGAGTCATTTGGGATTCTGGAGGGGAGCATATACCTCTGCTCTGCCCTTGTGGCTGCACTAAGAGACTGGGAATCAGACACTGATAAGTGACATCCCAATTTCTTTTGTCTTGTCTGCTTAAGCTAAAGAAATACGAGCACTTAAACCAAAATTCCTGAAAATGTTCAAATACTTTTCTAAATTTTTGGAAGTCTGAAAGTTTTTTTCCACTTTCCCAGAGCCAGTCAGATATCTTTGTGACCAAACACTGCATTTCTCTGCTCACAAGCTGCATTTCTCCCTCTGGTCTTACTCCTTTCAGTAGTCATACAGTGGTGATATACAGATGTGATACATCACCTGGTCTAGTAAAACACAGTGCTTCTTCCTTGAAGTCTTGCTACACTTGAATGGTACTTGAAGCCTTCGGTTATAAAGGCAGAAGAGCTCATTGATAGTCCAGCCTAAAAAGGAGCTTTCAAGTGCCTGAGCTGGATCTAACTTGTACACATTACAGAGTACTTGATTAATGACCTTGCTAATGCTCAGGTCTAAACACTCTGCTTACTCAAAAGAGACCAGTGGAGGTTTCTCTCCAGAGGTGGGTGGCCTCTGCCTAGCTGTGGATATCTGAGTTAGGTGGAGAAACCTCTTTCCAAAAAACCTTTCATAGATACTTAGATTTATTTTTTAATTAAGGTTGTGTCCATCTTTCCTATATTAGGAAGACTTCTTTATCAGGCTTGCTTTTATGTCTAAATTTAAGCATGAACTATAACACTTATGCTAGTTGAATTACTTTGTACCTTGTCAAAATGAGTGGCTTTCTGTACTTCTCATGATCCAAAGTCCAGAAACTTACTAGAGGGAAAGAAACAAGGTCTGATCGTAGTAGCCAGAGGGCTTGGAATGTGTTTCAAGCCTCTTCTCCCCCCAAAAGCCCCACAGGAGCTCTGCTGCCCTAGCACTGTGGTTGATCAATTGGTCTCCCCCACCCGGGAAAGAGCAACAGATGGCAGAAATCTCCTTCCTGCCCAAAACAAGCAGAGCTGGGCATCTGCCTTTGGAGAAACAGGGGAGTAAGAGTAAGGATGGGAAGACTGCTGCCCAAGTCAGAGAGCTGGCCTTTTTGAAGAAAGAGCTGCAGGCAAAAAAAAAATTCCTATGGATCTAATTCCCAGGCTGGCTATTAGCTGAACACGTTGATTTAAAAAATAACTTCTCTGTCAGAACAATGTGTTTCACAAAGCCTTCTACTCATGATCTAAAGACATCAAGAGATGAAGATGGACTCTACTTTATATTTTTTTCCCTGTGGCTAATCACTTTTGCAATTACAAATTGGTGCATGATTTCATATTTGGCTTCATTTCTAGCTATGGTTCTTTTTATATCTGCCTTTGTTAAAGAACCCTTTAGCTCTTTCTATTTTTTCCCTTTGAAAGTATTTAGACTGCAATCATGTCACTCTCAGACTGCCCTCTCAAAAGCTAAATTACTTGAGCTGTTAAATTTTTTCACTTTAACACATTTTCTCCAGCTCTCAAAGTCAATTTTTATGACCTTTTACTTCACCTTCTTCTGTTTCCTAATGTCCTTCTCAAAATTTGGCCCCTTAAACTGTGGGCAGCATACCAATACCTCTCCTACTTCTGCTGCTTACATGTCCTGGGATTGTAATAGCCCATTTTCCTACAAAACTGCCCAAGGAGCATGTTCTGAATTTCTTATTGGCTGTCACTGAAAAAGCTGCTTTGGAGAGACATCTTTCCTACTCTATGGATGGCACACACACTCTTCCTTTCAGTTATATTATGTTCTGCTTGAATATATTTAAACACTTTTTGTTTGAGTAAGTCCAATTCTTCTAGTGATTGCTTCCCACCAATCTTTGTCAAAGGTGAAGATTCATTTTTTTAATATTTATTCCAATGAATTAATTAATGAAAAAGTGGAATAGGATCAGACTTATTGCTAGTCATAGACTCCTTTGAAAAAACTCCCATCAGCAAATGTTCATTATCTGACAAATACTTCCTGGTCCAACCTAGCTCTTATCCTGTCTGAAGTGTGCCATATTCTACAACGTCCATTTTAATCAGAAAATTCCATAATGTTACAGCAAATGCTGAAAAAAGTGCACTTGGTCTCTGAAGTTACATTTAGTGATCAAACAAAACCCCCTCAAAGGAAGAAATAAGGTTTCCTTGGTGTGATTTTCTTTGAAATGATTTTTGTTGTCATTAAGTCTTTATTTCTCTATCTTATTACTTTATCAGCGGGCTCCTTCTTCATTTTTTTTTGTAATTTTCTTGAGATTGATGCCTGGCTACCTGATATACTGAGCTACTGCTGTATGGTTTTCTGTTTGAACCCTGATAAATAATGTTCTTCCAACTTTGTAGTGTTGGAAGCATCCAAGAATTTTTTTGCTTTAGTAAAAAAACAAAGGCCTTACAACTCCACCCAACAATAAAAAAAATTCCAAACACAGGGAGTAGATGTTTATTTTGATGAGTCTTGTTCACATTTCATTAGGATTAAAAGAATACAAAGAAAATTTAGATATTGTTTTCTTTTTGATGTTGTTTTGGGGTTTTTTGTTTGTTTATTTGTTTGTTCTAAGTTTTGGGGTTTTTTAGTGTGTCATGTTTAGTACTCCTTTTGGTGGCCAGTATCTTGCACAGTATTCTTTACAAATACAGAACATTCCAGATTTCTAATGGTCAGTGCTTCTGTTTTCACCTAGGAAATATTACCAGATATCTGTGAATATTTCCTCTTTGTTTTCAGCAAGCACAGGCTGCAGGGAGGTGCCAAATCCATTTCCTCAACAGAGGCAATGCTGCTGCAGCTCCAGGTCCATGGGACCAACTGGGAGATGCTGAGTACACGTTCCCTGTGGGAGCTTTCCTGTTCTCCTCTGGCTGGTTTGGATGAAAGCCCCTTACTGGACAAAATGTACCCATGAACAGATATAAGCACAAAGTGGATCCCTCCAGTGGCCAGGATAAAATGCTCAGCCTGTCTTGTCACAGTGAGCAGTGTCTCCTGATCTCCCCTTGCCACACACAAACATATGCACAGGCAGGTGCATCCCAAAATGGTCCTCCCAAGAACCCCACCATTGGCCCATGTCTCTACAGGTCCAAGAGCCCTTCCTGTCAGTTTGTCTGAGGTTCTGTGGGTTGGCACCTCTCCTGGGACAGCCCCAGGAGCAGTCAGGACAGCCGGCTTCAAGGTCTTCAGCTTCATATTGATGTCCCCACCATTGCTCTTCTGAGCTCACAGAGGTGATCCTTAGTCCCATAACCCAGCACAAAAACTTCTGATTGCACCAGTGTTGATAGGACTAGGTTCAGAACTGCCTCTTTAGTCTTCCTTCCCTACTTTCTGGGATTGCTAGCTTGAATTATTCTGTTGTTTGCTTACATGTGTTGTCACTTGCTGTCTTTTTGCCAGGCATCCTCTCATACATACAATGTCCCAAGTTTTGGTCATATTCTCTATTCTGGAATTATTTTTCAGGTGTTTAGATTCTTACTTGTGTTGTTGGAGCTCCCTTCCAGCTTTGTTTGTACTTTTTCTTGGCTTTGGAAATTACTGCCTTTGAAGTACTGCTTACCTCTCTGCCTGTCTACAGAGCCCTTTGAAACTGGCCTCTCCTGGCCCATGTTGAGCACAACTGGATTGCTACTATTGCTCTTTAGATAACAGCCAACTATCATTCTGATGATTCAGTCATCTGCTTTGTTATACAATAGTTGCCTCCTGTTGGGTAGAGCACGGTTTGGTTTTAGGACAGAAGAAAGTGTTATATCAAAAACTCTACCGATGATTTCCTGCAAGTTGATTGAAACCTGCAGCATGCATTCACCACACTGAAGCCTCCAAAACCACACCACTTGTTCCACATCACTGATGAGTCAGGATGAGTTTCCATTCTGCAGTTTGATCAGATGATCTGCCACAACCCCTCATCAGAACCCGCTCATTGATCCATGTGTGTTCAAGGTCCTGCTGTTCTAAGTTATCAATAATCCTAGAGCGAATAATTGCCTTCTAAAATGAGCAAAATTTCAAACTATTTTCCTTACACAGCCTTTCCCAAAGAGGTTATAAGCTATGATTTAATTATACTAGATAAGAAATTAGTCCCACCAGGTTTCAGTGATGCCAATTACTTTTGCTCAACAACAATTTAAAATTATTTTTGTTTACCATCTACATTTCTACTGATGGTATAAAAGATGAGAAACTTTTATTATTTTCATTATCTTTCCTCATTACTGCAAAATATATTATGCTGGATTTAATAATATGAATTGTTTTCTAAATATGTTTCCTTGCATGTCTAGTTTTCAGACCTTTTTGAAACTTTCAGATAGTTTCTAACAAGCAAATTGTTTACCTTACCAATGTGATACAGATGTCTTCTTCAGTATCACAATTTCTTTCAGGGGAATGCATCCAGTATGTCCATGAAATCTAGACTGACTGTTTCATTTGTACCTAGCAATCTTCTTAAAAATTTTCTACCCTTTTTTTTGCCCCTCAGTCTAGAAATATTTGAGTGAAGATAATTTGAGCCTATCTCTTAATCATCTTTTTTCCAAGACGTGATTAATTTCCTTAATATGTGTAATAGGCCAGATGCCCACAGTACTCTGACTTCTAGTCCTCCTTACCTTTGAATGAACTGGTGACCTTATCTCAAGATAATATCACAAATCAGGGTTGTTAAAATTTCAGAGCTGATAATGCAATGCCAGTGCTGTCCAGTACAAACATTCTCATGTTCTCATTCTTAAATAAGATGCCTAGATATTTTGATCCAGAACGTTTGACAATCTTACAATATCTATGAATTATGTTGATTGCTTCCTGGGAATCTTTCTTGGATAACAGAGCTAATGATGTACTCTCACTTTATATAGTTTGCTCTAAATATATTTAATGTCTTTTATAAAATTATACCTCTTTTGAAAAGAATAAGAAGACGTGCAGTTCAGAGAACCACAAGAAATTTCACAATTCAGATAAAATAAGGCAGAGGGACTAAATGGGAGAGGGAGTGTGGTTTCTCATATGAAACTGGAAAAAATAGAGAACAAAAATTCCAATATATTATTCTATAATTATATTAATGATTTGGAGCTCAGTAGAGATATGATTAATGCAGATTTTTATATTGGAGGTATTTGAGTTCAAATCAGATATTCTAGACTCTTTCTGTGGTCAGTGGAAAAGAGTAGGTATTTTTAGTACATGATTTCTCTCATCCTAAAGCAAAAATCTGCATTTTATCATGTGACCTCAGTCTTAAAAGCACCTATTTTTCTCCATGAATACCTTAGTTGTGAACACTGGGACTCTAAAGGTAGGTGAGATGAATCCTACTGCAGCTGATTAATGTCAAAATACTCAATTTTGTGAAACAGCAGTGCTACCTAAACACCTCTTCCTTAACCATTTAAGTTACCTAGAACTTTCTGCTAGAGCAAAGCCTCACATAACTAGACTTCTCAGCTGCTGAAATAAGATTTATTAACACTACCCTATGTAGTTTTCTGTTTTCCAAATTACCGTAAAATTTCTGATTTAAAACCATAAATTGCATTGTTATCTATGCATAGCTAATCTTTTATTGATTTTTCATCATGCATATTGCAGATTTAGTTTGTTAATAAATTCCTAGTTTGAACTGACTACATTTATTTTTCTAAGTAAACAAAAATATCAGTAGGAGAGCCTTGAAACTTAAATTCTTCTGCATAATTTATAACACCTAATTTTGCTGTAACTTAAATTTTAATTTCTGGGTTTTACCTGTATCTAGCCCATAGGTGAATCATTTTATGTGTCAGCTTCCTTATTAATTTAATAAGGAATTATTAATTTAATTTTTAAATTCAAAAACACGAAGTCAGGAATGTCACAGAGATGAAGAATGTACATTAATGTCTCACAGCAGTATCACTTCCAGCTGGGGAATTCAGTGTTAGAATTACTACAACTTCTTTGTGCTAAACTCTCAGAGCTCTTTCTCTTGAAGCCTCCTCTCTTTTCCTCCCTGTTACTGCATGAACTGTTGCCTCAGTTTTGAGTCTGTAGGTTCTTCTTCTTTTCTGAGGGTTAAAAAAAGGACCTGGGTTACCCTGGGTTGGACAGCTCAGTTTAAATCCAGAACAAGCTAGTTTGCCTCTGGAGATCACTCACTCAGTTTTCTAAGGCAACTCAATGGGAAGAGAACACAACATCTGTCAGCAGCCTGACATGCTATAAGCTCTTGGAAAGCCTGTGAGTAAGAAAAGAATATTAGAACATGCCAGCAAAGCTGGTTCATAGTGTTAGGTTTGCCTCAAGCTAGCCATACCTTGTTGACTTTTGATGTGTTTATATTTCTCTTTTGGGTCACCACTGGGGACTACTGTGGTGACAATGCTTCAAGCATCTGTTTCAGAGAAATCTTCCTGAACACTTGGACCAAGGCCATCTCCTATTCATCACACGGGATCCCTGTGCTTGTGACTGAAGGCTCACCAGCTCTTGTTCATCTCCCATGTTTACCTGTACTGGCTGCCCACTCCAAGCTGGGAATCTCACATACTCAGCTTTAGTCTCTTTAATGACTTTATGGCACTCAACATATCTCTTTTTATCCTTCTGGATTTCTGGATCCCAGCACACCAGGAGGACTCAAAGATGATTTTGGTTTACTCTTGATAAAGGAAGAATGGAATAGAGGTTGGGACAAAGGTGGAGGAGAAAAGAGGTCTTGGAACAGATACAAACAGTAATAATGTTTTCTTCTTTTCTTTTTAATCTCTCTCTCCCATCTCTAAGAATTAATCCCATCCAAAAGTTATTGAAACACTGAAGACAAACTAGAATCTTGCATCCAATACAAAAGATGAAGATAATGTCTGTTTCTGTATGAAGAGTATCCTGCTCCAGTACTGCCTCAAAAAGGGATCTGCATCTCTTTAACAGTTTGCCCCAGACTGCACGGTGCTGTGAGTAAAGAGATGATGCCATAAAAAGCCTTCTTTTGCAGATAATCCTACATGGAAGTGGCAAGTTTATCCAAACATCTTAGGAGTTGAAATGCTAGAGTGCCCTAAGTTAGGGGTCTGCTGGACCTTGGTCAGAGCCCAGCATGTGGTGATGGTGAAGTGGGCAGACTGACTTTCCAATCATGATCCATGCGTTGAGAGACTCCTCTTCCTTGCTCTGGCCATCATTTTCATACATGGCACCAGAAAGACACAGCAGATGTCAAACAGAAACTCAGAAGATATGACCAGACAGTATGGCCTTTTCTGCCCTATCCTTCCTAGAAAGAAGATGTTTTATAGAGGGGGGAAAACTACATAAGCCAGGCTGAGGTACACCTAAGCTGGCTGGTGGTGGAAAATAGACCTGAGGTGAAGGGAAGAAAAAGGCTGAAAGAGTTTGTATTGGAAGCAGACAGGGAATCTGTGTTTCTAGTAAGAATTGCTTCAGCTAAAACACTTCTCTGCTTATTTATGGGAAATGTTTTAGGATTAAAAAACTTGGTTACAGATAGATGCTGATTGACTGGGTTACACATAATTGTGCTGTGTGTCATCTCGACTACCTAAATGGTTGAGTCATGTCTGAGAGCACGTATCCAGTGTATCAGGGGGAACAGACACTGAGCATCCCTGTGACTGATTGCTCCTGAGCCAGCAGGCCTGCAACGTGCTTCCTGACAGGGCAAGGTAAATGCCAGCAGATGAATGAAATGCCAAATGACTGAGAAGGTTTGTGAATATATAAATACAGACTTCATGGGGTTGGGGCAGGGGGAGGCAGTGTATTTGTGTGTTTGTATATGTATCAGATAGTGTCTGCAGTCTGTGCAAGATTACTTGTCAGGTTGTTTAAGCTTTGTGGCTCCCCTCCAAGCTGTGACACAACCTTTGGACAGTGACTTTTCTTTTATGGGTTTTATTACGGAACCTTAAGTGCTAGCTCTGATGAATGCAAGAAAAGAAATGTTTCCCCTAGGAGAGGTGAAGTAGGAATTAGGTATTCAACAGATGAGAGTTCAAGGTGAGCTGAGCATTTGTGGATCATAGTACTGAGGACTGTAACTCAATGTTGGTAGTTCACTGCTATTACAAGTGGTCACATGGCAGCCGTTCATCAGTCATTCTGCCTTATACCAGAAATCACAGTTTTCTGTGACACACTTGGAAATACACCCACAACCACTAGATCAATTTCCACACATGTGAGAGAAAACCTGTACTTTCATCTATTCTTGGCCCTTCCAGTAGCAAGAAACTCGGTTTTGAATTTTTCTCTTCATCCTTGCCTTCAATTTTCTGCTTCCCTCCCTCTGCCCCATATATGGGAGTGTTTCCACACTGTGGTTCCTTGGCTACATGTAAGGAAAAGTGCTGCTAGTCAGTGTAATAGAAATTGTGCCCTGAACAGCAATGCCTATAGAACCTAAAGATGTGTTTGGGTTGCTTTTGATTTTTGCAGAGTCAGTTGCATGTGGAATACATTCCTCCAAACATGTCTTTTTCTGCTCTGAACTGTATTGGAGTGTTCAGGAAGAAATGAGACTTTCTTTCTTTGCTCCATCTGTAAGTCCATCAAATATGCAACAAGGTAGAAAAGAAACAGATGGACAACACGGTGATTTGGGGATAAGTTTACAGGCAATTAATTGTGGATTTGTGCAGGAGAACCTGTGTGGTTAAGGACATTCCATCTCCCTTTTCTCATATGTCTGGGATTGTAGCTTGAGGTGTGTTAGGCTAACCTAACAAAACCCAAAGTGCAATATTGTTGATGTATAGGAAAGAACGTAAATAGCCACACTCTTTAGAGAACTGGCACTTCAGTGCCTGTTTGTGCACTCTTAAGTACAATGGATTTTCAGCCCTATTCCATTTGTTTCATGTCATCTCATTGTACAAACTGCAGCCAACAAGCTGATTTTGGAACGGGAAAGCAAATCCTACCCATTTTTCAGCTGACTTCGATTTGCCTCCTCAAGGTACACTATACATGCAGAAAAGTGAAAATTTATGATTGGCCAAATTCAGCTATAGAAAGCCACAGAAGTCACTGGGGTTTATTTATTTCTGCAAAGCTGAGAATAGAATTTGAGCTATTGGATATGTTTTTTTACTATGAACACTTAGGTAATTAAATAGAACCTTTCTGAAGTACAGTTGTTTTACTAAACAGGTTTTACCTTGCTGGGAAGAGCTACTCTGTTAAGAGGTTCCATTCTTATGAGACTGAGTCAGATGGCTCATAAGATTAATAACACAAAAATGACATCTTTGGCTTTCATACACAGCTAGTTCAAATCTAGTTCTTGCAAACTACCAATTATTTACTATAGATGGAAGATAGAAAAAAACTGTTCAAAGGCCTACGTGGGGAAAACAAAAAAAAAGGAAATATTTACATCTATTTGTGTTTCAAGAACCTGTGTTATAAGACCCAACATTACAAGTGCATTCATTAGAAAACAGGGACAGATTTAATAAGCATGGAAACTCCTGAGGCTGACGAAAACCTTCTAGGCCAGGACTTGGAAGTGTAAGAAAAGCAATGTAAGGAATACTGTTTTTAACTGTCACAAAGAGGTTAGAACACTGACAGTGTTCTAACAGTGCTCTGAATTCTACTGTTATGTGATTTTGTGCCGCTAAAGGGGGAAACAGACACAATATCCTGCTTGTAGAACAGCCTGTATGAAAACTCTCCAGCCCCACCCAGCTATAAGGTCAAACACTAATGTTCCCTAGCTGTTGGATGTGGAACTACTCCATAGACAGGAACTGTTGCTGTCTTTACCTGTGTTTTCCTGCTTGGTCAATGATCTGTCTCTCATAGATGCTGCATTTATTTAAGTGTGACTGTGTGCAGGAATGTGATTTTCCCTCTAGGGCCAGCTGTTCTTGCACTTAACAGATGTGGCTTGCAGTGACTTTCACTGAGAATAGGATTAGCCCTGCTTTTCCAAGGCAAGAGGCCTGGGCTGGGGATAAGAGAGATGGGAAACTCAGGGAAGCATCTTGTGGGACAGAGTCCAGAGCACGATAAAAGCTTTTGTTGCACAGATGGTGTTTAGCTGAGCTTTCCTTTTGAGTAGGGTGAGAGGTTGTGCACCTGCCTGGTCACTTCAGAGTGGTGTGGGTGGGAGTTTGAGAAAAGCCCAAAAGATCTTCTGAAGGACCAGTGTTACCTGTGTGTGAGGGTACTGATCCTCAGTAAAAATTAGCATGAGGCATTACCTGAAAAGGTGCTGACTGCAGGACTTGAAGAATAGCACAAAATGTTCTGGCTAGTCCTGCACAGGTTTTCTGTGCCTTATGTACCTTGCTAAGGAAGTCTTAGTTTCTGGTAATATTTCCCATTGAGCTCTGACTAATATCCTGCACACATACAGACCTATTCTTTCTTGATCAAATTTTATCATTACCTGAGGCGGCTACTGATTATGCTGTGTCTGTTTTTATCTCCACACTTAATTCATCATACACTGTATTAGTTTTTTTATATTTGCCATTTATATTTCATTGTGCATGGTAATTCAGGCATTCTTTTATATGGCATGAATAGCTGTGGATGTAGGCACCATGGACTTTTGCAGTGCAGGAGTAAAACTGCATTTCATTTCTATATAGCATGCCCTTTCTGAATTTCACATGAGAAATACTTGCTCTTGAGCTATCCAAATGAGAATGCTTTGGCTTGGGCTGCTGTGACAGGTCACTTACTCATGCTCCTTGTCAGTGACACACTGATGCAAGTTGAAATGCATTGCCTTTTCATTTGTTTTTAACCTTAATCAAAACTTGTGTAGAAGAGGTATGCTGGCATAGCAATGAGGATTGAGTCACTACAGTCCTCTTGTATCCAGAAACGAAATGTCAGTGCAGCTGCTCAATCTTCATTTCCTTACATAACCAAAGGCCAGTCAGGTCTTAAAATTTTCTTTTCTATAGAACTTCTACTTCTCCAGAGCCTCCTTTTTATATGCATGAGTGTGTGGGGATTGTTAGGCTTGAATTTCAGCAGAACAGCACAAAATTTTAACTCTTGCTCTCATTTTTCCCCCTCTTACTTCCTCTCTGAATCAGACATCCTAATTTATTATTGTTAAAGTAAGTGGGCTGTTCTCACTTGACTATTCATAAAAGCATGTTATGCCAAAAGGAGCACAGTCAGTCATATAAGAAATTACCAGCCTGTCCATTTCTGCATAAGTACACGTATTCATGTTGAAGTAAAGAGGGCATAAGTCATTCTGGCAGCTGAGACATGCAATATACTGTGTGTTTTTATTGACAGGAGTATTTAGAAAAAAATAAAATAAAACTTGTTTCCATAGTAACTGAACACTGCATAACTCTAAAGCTAAAGGGACCTGGAATTACCAAGACAGGGCAGCTGAGGTGCCTTGGGTACTTTTAGTGCAAGTTTTGTGGATGCACACCTTCCCTTTCCAACTGTGGATCTTAAAGTACTGGTGCCAGGCACAAACCTGGCATCAAATATTACTTGTGTCTGTCACCCTGGAAACTTCAAACTTCTCTGTCTGGAGCTGTGGAGTAGATATGACAGCATCCATGTATGTCCTTTCTTACTTGGATCCGCTGTCCTGGTCTTGCAAGCACCACAGTGAAGACCTCTCCCTTCTTTTCATCTTTCTTAAGCACCTTGAAGCCTGAATGTTTTGTGTTTACTTTTAATTATTTTATATATTTTTAAAATCTAGATATACATTAATTTATAGGAGCAGAAAAAAAAAAAAGAAAGTAAAGTTTAGAGACCAGGTGTATTTTTTACAAATTGGAAAAACAATTAAGCTGCCACTCCCACTTTCTCAAGTTCCCAGCAGAGGTAATGTATTGCAGTTTGTTTCACCAAGGAAATGGTCCCCTGCAGAGATGTTAATTGCTCCCTGTCATACAGTGAATCACTGGTGGCAATAAAGTCTTTGGGAGTCCTGAAGCAAAGGAGTTTTTGCTTAGCAAAGGACTCCTATGCTTCAACTGTTGAATATCTCATGCTTATCATAAATTTTGAAGATTTTTCCTTAAATATGTTGGACCTTTTGAAAATGGGGCTTTACAGTGGCATCAGCTATGGAATGGATAAATCAACCAAAACAGATTTTGTAATTCATAAGTTTTTAGCAGTTTTTTTTCACTTCTATTTCATCTTTGGTATTGCATGCAAAATATAAGTATTTTACACAATAGTGGGAAAATAGGTTTTTATAATAGAAAAAAAGTGGTTTTTACTTGTATAATTCGAGTGTTTTGAACTGGCACTGAAAAGTTTGATTAAAATAAAAAAAAATTAAAAAACATTAAAGAATAAGAAGAGAAAAGTACTCTGAACAAAAACCCCCAAACCCCTGATCTGAAGTCCATTGAACCTCAAAAAATTACTTCAAAGGGTTTGGGTTAGACCCATGCAATTCTTTTTTTTTTCTTCAAAAGTGGCATGTGAAATGGCTAAACGAAGCTGTGACCCAGGGCTCTGAGTAGCTTTGATTTTGTTCTTAAGCAAAAGAGGCTGTAAGTATTGGAAGTCAGATGCTGTATGTCTCTTGAAGATTATGCTACTTTTCTGCATATGGGAAAGAAATATGCATATTTCTGTGCAGAAATGTTTTTTATATTGAAACAGATCCTGCAGGCCAAATAATTTCAAGCTTTTTTGAATAAATCTTTAAATATTTCTTTCCTCTCCCTTAATGTTGTTGGAGTTGTATATTTATTTATTTTCTAGCGTTAGCATCGCTTGAGAGAAATAAGCCTCCAGACAGTACCCTTAATTTAGAAAATATTTAAATTCTAGAAATCTCTGCATATGTGGTAGGGCTAATAAGGAAATCCAATTCAAAATATAATGATGTGATTTTGAGTGCTTTCGAATAAAATTATCTGGTGGGTGTCAGAGTAAGGGAACCAGACAATGAACACTAACAGTAATGGAATGAGGTTACCACAGGAGAGGAGGGAAGATTTTTGGTGAAATTCTTCTAGTTTCGAAAATAAAGATTTATTAAAAATTGATTTATTTTAGGAAGATACCGATATTGGCAACACTTGTGCTGGGAAGGAATGATCTCTGCATTTGCTGAGCATCCTGGCTGGAGAGAATCAGCCATCTGGCCCTGGAATTGGACAGGAGAGAGGCAGGTTTCAAGGTCTCTCATGTCACTAAGACCTCTGTGTGATGTCTTCCCAAAAGAAACCCACCTCCTCAAAATAATTTCTGAGACTTTGCTGTTTAGCCAACATTAATATAAAACTATATGTAACTCTAATATTTTTTCAGTACACTTAGATATATCTTTTTTAGCATTAGAATAACTGGGAATGTTTGTAAGGCCAGTGATGGAACTGTTTGGAGTAAGGACCCAGGGAATTGGTAGGGCTACAGACTGACCAGAGCATCATTACTAGGAATTTCAGTACCCAGGGGAAATATACCCTACACCTGTGTATAAACACCTTCTTTTTAAAGGGCTGATAGATTACCTTCTTCTTGATAGGACAGCGACATTTGGGGAATAGCTTGCATCTTGGTATTTCAAAAAGGAGCCAAATATTCCTACTGTCACTAGAGAGATCAGGAAAATACTTCTTTTTTTTATCTAGAAGAATTTTAAGGGCTGATGTTTGAAATATAGCATTGACATAAGGCCTCATGCCTACTGAAACAAAGGTCTGTTTTGAAAGGTCTGATGACAGTTTTGTTGTGAATAAACATAACCATGTATCACTCTCTAAAGATAAGCCAACTTTGATGTGATAGAGATGATGTGGATGCTCCATCCCTGGAAGCGTTCAAGGCCAAGCTGGATGGAGCTCTGAGCAACCTGGCCTAGTGGAAAGTGTCCCTGTTCATGACAGGGAGGTTGGAATTAGAAGATCTTTAAGGTCTCTTCCAACCCAGGCCATTCCATAATTCTATGATTCTATGATATTGCATTGACAGTATACTCAGAAGTGAGGACTGGCTGGAAGGGGAAATTAAAGTGCACTTGAATACAGAAACTTCCATCTGGATAGGTAGGAGCTAGGAGAAGTAATATGGGGGGGAGGTATGGAAAGAGTGTTCAGTGGGTCTGTGGTTGTGGTGTTATAGGAAGGAAAAAATGAAGACCTGTTGAACAAGCTAATCACATGAAGCAGAATTGGTGAAAATCCAGGAAGCCAATACTTGGTTGCTGCATTAGACGCATTAATCTGCTACAGATGGACCAAAAAGAGTCAAAACATTTTTTTCTCTTTTTCATCTGTCCAAATTTTTTTTTTTAATTAAAAAGGTCTTACTTCTGCTACTTTGATAAGAAAATAGAAGAAATAGTACATTGTGGTGTTGTCTGACTTAGTGCAGGAAATATTTAGTGTTACAAGCATGTACATTGATAGCCAAAAGCTATGTAAGAAGTAGTGTTCAAGGAGAGTATATGAATTTTTAAAAATAAATGTTAAATAAATGATCTTCATATTCTCAAATCAAACAATCCTATTTCAAGACATTTTTGAGATTGACCATAAAAATAATCCAAATATGTGAACAAGGTGTAACAAAATAGCTCTGATGATGCTACAAGGAATTCCATTGCATTTAGGCAATGGAATGAGATGGATCATAAACTGAGCTGAAGAAAAAGTAGAATAACATCTTTAAAACATCCTTTTTCTGTTATCTGGGTTTTAAACACTTAGTTATCACAACTGTATTCATGCTTGTTTCATGATGTTACAACCTTGTCATATGCACACATTCGCCCGTCTGAAGAATACAGAATATCAAAAAAACACCAATTAACAAGTGAGTTAATTAGTATTGACTTCATAATTGTCCAATTTAATTCTTTCTGCTTATAAATCATCCAAATGTATTTTAAACACTTTTTTTGCATGGAAGCACTCAAAAACTTAATAAGGCACAATTCAGCCTATGGGGTGTTTTGAGGCTCTTTCTGTGGACTGTCATCAACCATTTACTTATGAGTAATTGACCTTTTAAAACTGTATCCTATTGGCTTTTCTTCATGATTAAATGACAAGAGAGCTCTAAAAGGGAAGGCAAATCAGATATCATTGTGATCATCCCCATGGGTTTGGCATTTGGTAAGCAAATATTTATTGCAAGTGTTCGAGACTTCTCTTTCTGTAAAAGCATCAATTGTTCTCGGTATTTGTTGACAAGGTAGAGGGTATATTGTTGATAGTGAATACCTGAAAATTAAGAAAAATTCTCTCAAAACTTATTTAGACTTGTGAATATGAGTTCAATAAATCTTTGATAGGTTACTTTCAAGTTCTGCAAGAAAATAATCTGTAATTTTAAGAACTTTTTTTAGTAGGAGGAGACACATAATCTATATTCCTACGTTTACTCCCAGTTATCATCCTGGGACTTGCAAAGGATCAATTTACCAGAGATATTGTCCTCAAATATTTAAGGAAGCAGAGGAAGATGGTACTTGATGTGAGTGTTACCAAGGGGCTTGAGAAGAGCAATAGGGAGACCTGAGAGACTTACACCCCTGAGCTGTTGATAGGAGCAGACACCAAAGTATGCTTCTAGGGACTGCTCCTAAACTGGGCTATGTTGGCAATGTTTTACATGGCATGAAGGATCTGTCTCTCTGCCTGATATGAGAAGAGAAAAGGGCAGCAGGATGATTTAATTTATCTATTTTTAGTTAGGAAAATGCCCCAAGAAATTGCTTATTTTCTTCAAATGAGGAGTACAGTTAAGTTCATGTAAGTAAATGTGCCCAATTTTGGATATTCTTCTTAAATGAGACCTGTATTTACTGCAGGTTTGCAATTCTCAGCCAAAATTTCCACATGGACTGCTTGTGAAAAGACCCCCATGGTTTGATCTCCTAAGGCTTTGTGTCATCCTTTTGTGTCTGTAAGGACGCAAATACTGAACACACACCTGAATTTTCTGTCAAAATCAGACCCATTGTCATCTGCATTTTAACCTTCTCTTACCACTCTAGATGTGATGGTGAAGGCTTTTTAAGGCAGGCAGGTATAGGAAGTAGGAGAACATTTGGCCAAATTGAAAGCAGGAAACTGATTTTTCTGGCTGATGCAAATGTACAGGGAATAATGTCTAATCTAAAGTCAGTATAAAGACTATGAATTAGGGAAGTCATGAGTACTGGTAAGAAATCAAACAGCACACTTCTTAACATTAGAATTTTAATTTTATATAATTAAACTTGATGTTATAGGAATGCAGTTAATGAGATGGGTTTCTATTTCTTTTTTCTGTACTGTTTGTCAGTTATAGCTGGCAACAAGGGGGATAAATATAAATTTTTAAAATAACTATATTTATATTTTATTGAGGGAACAAAGATATAACCTTTTTAACATTTAAGTCAAACCTAGATCATCATCCTTCTGGACAGAGGAGATTGAAATATCATCCTTGTTTAATATCATAAACAGTACAGAGTATCATCAGTTGAAATATGACATCTGTTTGGAAGAGATGAATATTAGGTCACATTTTTCCTGACAAAATCAAGGAATTTTAATGGGATCCTTTAGAGATGAGTTTTCCTCCAGAAAAATCATAGCTGCTGTGGAGTTAAGAGGCTGCAATGTGACATCATACACGGGCAGCACAGCTATGCATCAGTAGTACAGGTGTCCATAAACCAACATTTTACAATATGCTGACACAAATAGATGCTGTTTTTAAATACTGATGAATTTCCCATGGTAAGGAATGCATGAATGGCATCTAGTGATGGATGGCAGAACTATGAATGTTAAGAAAACAATTGTGTTTTGCTTCTGTTGTGTAAAGTGCTGGCAACAGCCACAAGTGTTGTCTGCATCAGCTTTTTCTAGATACCTGTTCCTGAACAGCAGCAATTTATTATGACAGCCTTTACTATTCAGCAGGACTACAAAGAACCAGCCATTTGTCAATATGCATTCATAGGGTTTACATACCAATGCATTCACTTACAGTAAATTGTGTGGTACAGCTGACAATTAATCTGCTACTTGAAACACTGAGTGCTCCACACGGAGCCTATTGGTGCAGCTCTCTCAACACTGAAAGAAATGTTATCTTTTGGAGTAATACACATACACTTTGCTTCCTCCCCTGGTATGTGCTTTAAAAAATGGTGTTCAAAATAATTGGTGTTCCTGCTGGGATGCATGCAACTGTCACAAAGCTGTTGCTTTATTGGGAGTTTTCCTTAGAAGGTGGCCGCTCTGGGAAAGAAGGTACAGAAACAGCCTCTGCTCTTTACAGCTACTCCTTGAGTAACCTGACCTCGGGGCCAACAAAGGTTTGTTCTGTTTGCTGGGTTTTCTCTTCAAAAAGAGTTTCTTTTCTTCCAGGGAACAGAAGGTTTTTGCACTGTATTTTTGCTTTAAAGAGTTCAGGAAGGGTTTACAACTGAGCAGCTTGGCATAACACATATGTGTCTGGTTAGATGTAAATAAGAGACTGAAATTTTTGGGACTAGCAGAGCACACAACCAAGGTGCAGAAACCAATTGGCTGACCTGTGAGTTTCTCAGTCTATATAGAGCCATTTCTATCTTCTTGGCATAAGGACACAGCTTGTAGAGATGTGTAACCTCTGCTGAATTAGACATCATTTAGAAAAAGATCAGATATTAGATTGGATCTTATATATACATATACATATACATATACATATACATATACATGTACATGTACATATACATATACATATACATATACATATACATATACATGTACATGTACTTGTACATATACATATACATGTACATGTACATATACATATACATCTACATCTACATCTACATCTACATATACATATACATATACATTTATATATATCTAGTGACAGCTTGAAAGTTTTCTACAATCTTAACACAGGTACAGTGACGAGGAAGAACATAGTGGAACACCAGGTTATCCTCAATTTTTTTCATTCATCACTAAAATATAGCTTTCATGGAAAAACTTCACCTTCTTAAATTTACTGGTGCCTTTAATGTTGGCTTTAATGGTGCCACTGGACTCTCTTCTGTGTTGTGTTATTAATAATGCAGATTAAATAGAGTGAGCTTTCTACGGCTGGCTTTGCAGTTGCATTTAAAATAAAAATGCATTATGTATGTAACTGCAAATGCTCTTTGTTATTACAGATTACTGGTAGCATACACTTGTGAAACAAAGAGGGGATCTTCATATAGGAAGGATTATAGATGGGATTGAAGCATATGTACAATATTAATTTTAAAAAACCCTCAAAGGAAGAATCTCTGTTAAGGTTATAAGAAAGTTATGTCACTGTCTGTAACAGAACTTTTGTAATAAAGATTTGGAACAATCAAAGGGATGTTTATAGCAGAACTGTAGCATTATATAATAATGAAAAGCATGTAATAGGAGTAAGGGAAAACTGTGTGCCAGGGCTAGTGCAATAAATCCCTTTCTGATAAGATTCTTGAGGTAAGGAAGAGCAGACATGTTCATTCAGAAAATGTGTGTAATGAAGTTCTTGTAGCTTCATCCATCTGCAAGATCTTAGAGGCAAGTTTAAGTTTCCTACAGGGAAAAAAAAAAAACTCAGTAAAGAACAGATGATGCCAAATTTGGGAAGTGCTAAGGGAATGCCAGAAGTACACAAGAACATCATATCGCTAACTGTTCGCTAAAGCTGAACACAAAGAAATATGGCACTGTGTGCAATGTGCTACCAACCTCTAGCTGACACCTCAGAGGCTGGCAAGTTGTAGTGCTGCTTACATCAAGTAGCAGCCTGTAGTGAAATAACCCACTCTCCTTTAGTTCATCCATTGTGTGGCTTTGCTCTTGATGCTCTCTCTGAGATCCCAGATCCAGGCAGAAGTTATTTTTTCACTGTGCACTGGTTGATAGTCTGATTTCCTATTCAGTTAGAAGAGGATTTATCCTATTCCCAGAAACTGAGGTAAGAGGAAAACAACTAATCATAGTTAAGAAGAGAGGAGAAGCAGGGCCATATCAGGGAGCCATACCATGTCTTCATAGTGTCTTGTTTTAGGAAGACAGCAAGCATTCTTGAACTCAGATGAGGTAATTGTTTGCTGTCCTATGAGTTTCGGGAAAAGAAGTGTGAAGAGTGTATATGTATTCTTATAAGGGTTTGCAACCTTCATCTCCAGTCAAATTACAAGAAAAAATGTCATTCTGGAGATTCCTATAATTTGTGTGAGTCCTCCCATTTGGGAGAGGAAGAAACCCTAATAGCTCAGGGGAGAACACAGCTGAAGGTGGGAAAATGACATTGCTCCCCTGCTTTTCAGGGACCTCAGTTTGTAGTCGTGAATGTGTTAGAAATATTAAAAATAGAGATGATGTACAATCTGTTAAGAAAGATAACATTAGAACACTTTAACTCCTGTAAGCATACAGGACCCAGATTGATGTGTTTTCTGGTATCTTTATTTTTATAGTATCACTGGTTCATCACTGAGGGTGAATAATGCTAAAGGAGACCCTATTGCAAGGTTACCTGTAACAGGTGGGCACTGTTGTAGATTCAGAAGACCTTGGCTCTATCCTGGCACACATACAGATCTGTGTCATGTGTTATTTAGGCCCTGTTAATCATTTCCAGGTTATATTCAGTAATAAGAAATGACTGAGTGTCATTTAGACAAGAAATAGACTACTATGCAAGAGAAGAAGGAGAATTAGTTTCAGATGCCAGGCAATAGTATTATTCCTCAGGAACTTTTTTAAGGTTTCCTCATTATGAGAACATAATAGTAACCAATAAACCACTCTGAAATTTTAACTATTTGTATTATAGGAAATATTTTAACTATTTGTGTTATAGTGATGTCAGCCATGGTTTACTTAAGATGAAAAAACAGCTTAATTTATAAGCTTTTGGGATTCCGTGGGGTTTTCTTTATCCCTGCTGTAACTTACCAGAAAGTTGTTTATTTCTGTGTAACTTTGGTCAGGTGTTACAGGAGTTTCAGATGAGTGTCTCAGCACAAGTCAAGCTGATTTGCAGGACCCTGCACGTCTCCATCTGGGTTGGGATCACTGTCAAATGTCACAGGGAAAGTTGTGAGCTGGGAAGATGGGTGCCCTTCCTTTATTCTTCCATCACAATGCTTTGCTAAAGTGTTTGTTGAAGGGGTGAAAAGCACACGGTTATCTTCTGAATTTTGTTTGTTGACCTCTACTGAATGGCTCTGCGGGCATCTAGTGACCTCAGGATGCTTTGTGAAGTTAAGGTACACAACCCTCTGAAGAAAAAGCAAGAACAAATTTAAAGAGACCATCTGCCTTCCAATTATAGATAGCAAATATTTTGGTGGCGTTTTTTTCTGTTTGTTTTTTTGGGTTTTTTTGGGGTCAGTTTTGTTTTTTTTTTAAGTTTTTTTTGGTTAAATAAACAAAGGGCCCCTCCAAGCAAAAAAAAATATTAACAAGAATAAGAATCTTAACAAGAATATACTAACACCCCCAAAAAACCCAAATCAAACCTGTAACCAAAAATATAAATGGTAAAGATGTTAATAATGTTTAGTTTATTTAAAGATTTTTTTTTTTTTTCTGAGGCTTTTTAAAGTCATTTCAAGAGCACTGTGGGGATCAAGGAAGTCTACTACCTGCTATTTTCATTTGAACTTTTCTCTAACATGAACTGAAAAATAGTAGAATTTCTGAAGAATTGCTCGCTATCTTAGGTTTCTAAACCTTTAGATGTCAGATACCTACCCAGTCATGGATTCTGCATCCAATTCTGACTTGGATTATTAGAAGGGAAAGTTTCTTTCCCTAAAGCTCCTGTATGTGTTTTGATTTCTTTTTATCAAGCAAAAATTACTTTACCCTGCAGTAAACACTTCAATAGAATTATAGGTTGAAGGGTGCAATGTAATGCATGTTATTATTTCTCTCATGTGAGTTACTCTTTCTTATGGAGGAAACTCCAGTACCAGTTACTTGAGCCACATGTCAACTTTGGAATGACTGCAGGATGGGCTACATTTGTTCTGGATTTATTTGCAGCTATGGATAATGATTATGGGCCACACTTCTCACTGATCTAACTACCCTCAGTTAAATGGCTTTATATCAGGTCTTCATGGATTTACTGTGTGTCTCTGCATGTTTCTGTGACTCATAGTAGAAGAGGCCATTGTGCCAGAAAGCAGTAATTTTACCAAATCTTAGAAAAATATGAAGTCCTTTTGCTTCTGGTTACATAACATTATGTTAGGGGCAAGAGTTATTTTCTGCACATGCAAGTACCAAAACATTTCCTTACTGAACACAAAACTTTTTAGGTTTTGGTGGAAGATCCTGTACAAATGTTGTCAGACTGACCAAAGGAAAAAGATGCATTATTGAATAGCAAAATTCTTCCCAATATCACAGAAACAGAGTGGAAAAGAGTTATCCTTCTTGTAATGCAAGCAGTAAATCTCTCCTAATTCCATGACTTTCTAATCATCTACGTGAAAGGCAAAAATGTAGTAGAAAGTGATGATCTGGAAGCTTTGGTCATTATTTGCAATTTGGCTGATGTCTTGAAATGCCATGTGGTCTAAGAGCTGGTGAAAAGATCCTTGATGTTTTATGAATAAATGTTAATTGTGGGCACAAATTTGAGTGCTGCTTTTTGACGTAAAAGTAGCTATAAGCCTATAAACTAAGAAAAGGATAAACTCCCCCTTATTACCAATTGCTGATTATGGTTCCATAATTTATCGTGCTGAATCATTTCTGTAACATGGCAAATAAAAAGCACAGCCACCTGCAATAGATTATGTGGATTTGTTTTGCTGGCAGATGTGAGAAAGCATCATTGCTTGTTAGATGGTAAGCTTAATTGGTTTTCTCTAGAATTACATGGAAAATATTCTATCAATCTGATCACACACAGGGTGTTTAGTTTCCAAATCCTGAATTATTGTTTAATTGTTAACATTTTTACAGATAATGGTTATTCTCTGGGGTTGATTTATAGTACAAATGTGGCTTTGTCCTTTATGTGGGTGGGAAATTCAGATGAAAAGTTTACATGAGATACTTGCTATGACATGCCTTCTTCATCTGGAGTCAATAGACTTCAGTCTGAGAATGGACATTTTAAAGACAAGCAGTTGATGGGGAAATTCCAAGGAGCAGGAGGGAGAGGGAGAGAAGGCTCAAGCCCAAGTCCAGAGCAGGTGGACTAGAATCAGTGCTCTGAGATTACCTATCTCTGTTTTCTTTATTTCTGAGCTATCACACCCTGCAGGTGGGGGGACCTTCTAGTGCAGCAGTCAGATCCTTAGGTGCTCTAAGCTCCAGGATGAGCAGAGACTGTTCTAATGCTCAAGCTGCCTCACTTCCCCTCTGAAATGCTGTCCCATGGTGAACCTGCACCCTTGCTGTTGACTGGAGGCGGGGAGGCAAACCCACACCGAGGTGCTGTAGGAGGTGCCAGATGGGAGAGGTCACAGTTGTAGGGCCCATGGACAACAGGACTCTCACAGTTTTCTGAGAGCCTCTGGCTCTGCTCACTTCTGTGCTTTGCTGATGCAGCAGCACACGGTAGATGCTTCACATCCTGCTCCATGGAGCAGCTCTGAAGTGGCACTGCTAGGAGCCGTGTTGGGATGATGTCCCTGGAGGTCAGTGTGTGGGAAGAAAGCAGCCTAGGAGTGGGATTGCCTCCCTGTCTTAGTCCTGTAGTAACAACAAGAACACAGACTCAGAGGGATGTCCTGACCCATTATTTTCCTGACACCAGATGTGCTACATTGGATGGTCTGTACCAAACAAATCAAGCTACCCCTAAAAACCAGTGATGCAGGTTCCTCCTACTGTACTTAATAAGTGCTCTCAGAACCTCACTGCCTGAGCCAAACATTCTTTGAAATGCCAGTTAAGGTGGATTCCATGCCATTGGGAATTTCAGCAGCCTGTGTCTCCACTGCTAGAGATGACTGCTCTTACCACTGTCTCTTTCTATTGCAAAGAACCCTGAAATCCTTTTAAGAAGACAGTTTTCCCAAGAAGCACGGACTTGAGCCATTTTTTTCAGAGGTGCCTGTCTACATCATGAGCTTATTTCTTACTTTTGCAAGAGGGGTGTTACAATAGATTATTTTTCAACTGGTGGACTCTTCCTACTTTCTAAGGGTCCTACTCAAGGTCCACTGGAGCAGGAGTCAATTTCTTCTGTTGCCTGTGGTATCTTGTGGAGCAATGGAAGTGATGTATGAAAAATGACATGAATCACCCAATGACTTTTAACACTGTGTATTAATTCCATATCACAGAAGTTTCTATAAAAGATAATTTTCTGAAAAGGATTCCTAGGCTTTCCAAAGCAAACCTTGAGACATTTCAACTCTCTTGTGTGCTAGTCACCAGTTAAATGTAATGGATGACTTATTTTTAATTTCCCCAAGGCTGTTTTAAACACGTAACTTCTACTTTCCCTTCTTCTGCCTTACACCTCCAACCCATGTTTCTCTGGCAACAAAAAGTAGCTCAGATTTAGATATTAAGTCTGTATTTGTTATGGGTCTGGTTCCTTGAGTTCTCTAACACCACATTGGAAAAATCCTTTCAACCTGGGGAAAGATATGAGGGTACTTTTCGTTAGAGATAGAGCGTTTCCAAATAGAAATGAGTAAATGTTGCAATGCAAAAGAATGGATGCTGTAGATAGCTTTTTTGAAGTAGGGAATGCATTAGTCTCTTCCAGTCTCCTCTACCTAGAAGCTGAATTTGGCAATGGTTGAAATGCAGGAAGAGGAAACAGGGAAAGCAGAAATATTTATATGTTCTTTTAAAATCAGGATGAGAGATTTAGATCATATAAAAATCACTTGTCTGTACTTTTTTCCAGTTTATCTGATGGTCTTTTTCTGTGGTCTGACTAGGTCGGAGACTAATTTTGTGGATAGATTAAGAAATAAATATTATTATCAGGTACAAAGGAGACAAATAATTAAAAATACGAAAATCCTAGCTAGAATGTGTAATGGAAAAAGCATAGCTGGTGTGCACTGGAGGAAGAGAGGTTTCCTGTGCTTTTTACAAAGCTTCATGCTAGGGGCCATCTTCATTGAGTGAAAGCAAAATGCCAGGAGATTCTCATGTTAGAGCCCAAGGTTGCCATTAAAAAAGGAGAATAGAACAGAATAGCCAAATGAGAATTATGACACTGCTATAAAAAATTGTTGCCTATCAATACAGCTCAAGCAGCTCCTGTAAATAGAATGAAGAATAAAACTCAAAACAGGAGAAGCTCCACATTTCAGGAGGAAAAACAAGCCCTTCAGCTTTCCAGGATCCTAGAAGCCATCAAGGTCTCAATAAGAAAGAGCAATCAATTGAGCTACAGAAACCTTTGTTAATTGCTTTAGCTTGCAAGCCTGCAAATAAAGATTGGAACTAGAAAATGCTTGAGTAATTTGATTGTTTAGACTAGTGCCTTTCTGCCAGCTGGCCTGGCAGGATACAGAATTTTATGGAGCAGCTTGCCATGCCATTTGCAGGACTGTTCTCTACAGAACTCGACACCTTAGGTGACATCAATGTATGAGCTCAGAAAATGCGTAACCTATATGCACAATATCTGACTGTAAAGGAATCTGAAAGAAACCTAAAAATTTTTGGAATGACCATACTTCCCAAAAGAGGGACACGGGCATGCCTCCACTCTGATAGAGACCTCTTGGTAGCCTGTCAATCCAAGCATTGTAGGGTTTGTCAGGATTTTACTGGGAAATGTAATAGTTTTGCAGAGAGGGATAACACTTCTGGTCCACAGGAGTCTCAGATATACCTCCTCCCTGAATTCAGGTTTCAGAGTGTAACGTGGGCACAGTTGGACCTTGCTCAGTTGGACCTGCCCTTCCTCTCAGAGATCCTTTTTGTGAACTCCCAGGTGGAAGCAGTGGAATTTCAGCCATTACATACTCACCTTGAAGCAACCAAAAATCCCCAGGTAATTTCCTCACTAACTGTTCCCTGTCTCTAACAACCGTCCATAGCTTAAAACCATCACTGCTTATTTTCTGTCTAAAATTGCTTTTATATCCAAGGGGATAGAAAGGGATTTCTATTTTGGTTTACAGCATCCATACACATGCCCTGATTGTTCCTGTTCCCTAGTACTCCAGATACATGGCAAATGACTACAGCCCATGTTGAGGGCTATCCAAATCAGATCCACATTAAGCATAAGTGTTGTAGAAAAGGTCCTGTTCATAGGACCTGACGAAGGTCAGTGTGAGGTAAAACCCCCAAACTACTTTAGATGAGGAGGCATCAGTACCAGCTGCTTTGATTTATGTGTCTATCCTTATCATGCCAAGGAATTTCATGATGTATGTAGACACAGTCAGAACAGATCTGTGCAGTTCATGTGGAACATCAACCTGGCTTACACTAATCAAACACTGGTAGGAAATAGATTTCTGAGTTCATATATTCCTTTGCCTTGTTCTAAGAGACTACAGTGCCCCGATATTATTAGCTAAATTAAAAGACAATTGGTAATTATTGGGAGAAAATCCATACCTGTATAACTGAAGTTGACTTTTGAGTGTTGTGCAATAGTACTAAGAACAGCTTTTTCTTTAACAAACATCTAGGCATTGTACTGTAGCTCACTACAATAAATCTTGTTAATTTGGAAAGAAACAAAAATCACATCCACACAAAATAACACTGGTAGCCAGAAGTATGAGGGGGTTTTAAAGACTTTAAAATAGAAGATTAACTGAAAACATAAAATACCTTGAGATCATCTTATTTATTTTCCAGATTCTGAGCCACTAGGGTCAATTTACTTCACAGTTACTATCTTTTCTCTAAAATAATGTGGTTTAAAATTCTATATTTCTTAAACAAAAAAAAAAAAGTTCTCTTGTTTGTGCTTTCCAAAAAAAAAAAGCTAATGAAAAGACCAAAATCCTGGCAACACTGGAGCAAACATAGAAGTTTGCTCACCATATGGTTTCAGTGACTCCAGCTGGAATCTGTCCAGTGCCCTGGCCTCATGTCCTAGCTATAGTAATGTATGGTAGGAAAAAATTCCTGCAGAGTAGCATTTGCAGCAGGCATAAGTAAGGACACCCATTGGAAAGGTGGGCAGGGATCACACAGCTTCACACAGCGAAGATTTCTCTGGATGAAGAATCAGTTTTACCTTAGAGTAATATTTATTACCATCCAATCGCTGGTATATGAAACCTTCTGCCACACCTTTCCTATACAAAGGTTCAAGCAGAATTATCCTGGCCATCTTCAAGCCCACAGAGGTGCCTGCAGGACACAGGTGAAGATACTGGTGCCATTTGTGTCGATAGAGTGGTGAGGGCTGCCTGACTACCACAAAAGGCTCCATTAAGCCCATTTAATCTCCAGGGCACTAGAGCTAGCCCTAAGGGCTGGGTGCCTTGTCAGTGAGTGAGCCCAGACTGCCCAATGACCCTCAGTGTTACAGTGAGGGGAGGCAGCTGACGCCTTATCAGTCAGCTCTCACAGCTGGGGTTTGGAGAAGCAGATCACTTGCCCATTATATCCTACTTCTGCAGTTTCACCAGGGATCTGGGTGGCCAGGAAGAGTCATCTGCACAGCTGAAGGAAGTTAGTGAATTCACATCCTGGGGGAAACGCCTTCCCTTTTCCATAGAAATATGTTTGGGAAAGATGGGCTGTCCTTTTAGGAGGAGAAAGTCAGTGAGGGGTTGTGTGGTAAGTAATTCGTTTTGACTTATCTCTGTATATCTATGTGATATAGTCTGGTTTTGTTTTAACTAGAAGAGTTGTATTCCCCCTGAAGTTGAACTATGATTTTGTTCAGCCACAAAATAGGAGGAAAAAGTATCACTTCAGGTTTGAGAGTATTAAAACCCTGGAATTACCTGAAATAACCATGGTAACAAGCTCTGAAGTAATGGCAGTTGCTCATATTACCATAGAAACAGGACTTAAGAAGTGGAAATTACCTATAATTTATCTCAGTTGCTTACAATGCCAATAATGTAACATGTATTTTGTGAAAAATACATACATTTTGCCTACAGTAATTGTCAAGAAGTTACTAAAAATTATTTAAACGTATTCAAAAGTGGTTTTATTATTTTGTTGCCATGGTTATATTTTGTATTAGTCCCCACAAGAGTGACATGCAAAAAGAATGGAGAATTGTAATAAAGTGTAAAATTCATAGGTGATATAACCTGTGATAAAGCAAAAACAAACCATAAAGTCAGATTATGTTGCTCTCGAATAGGCCAAAAGTGTTTGTTGTAATCCTTGATAAATAGTTTCATACTTGAGCAGCTGTGTGTTTGTGCTCTGTACCTGCTGAAATGGCAGTAGGTGCAGCAGAGCGCAGGCTGATGGCACAAGCCCCAAATGGGCACGGGCCCTTTCCTTGGCTGCTGGACCACTGTGGGTACAGCAGGGAACCAAGTGCAGTGTTAGTGAAGCAAGAAAAGTGAAAATGAAGCACAAAGCCCCTGCTTTGGGTAAGATCAGGCATCTCCTTGTTCCTGTGGGTTTTTTGAGACCTAGTTGGTAAAAATTGAAAGGCAAGAAGTAGCGATTCATCTGTCAGTCTGAAGTTGTGAGCTATTGTGCTCTCTTCTGTTTGTGAAGATGTAAGGTGCTAAGACCTTAAAAGCCACTGTCATTCCTACATTAAGATGATTTGGAAAACTGGAAGGCCACTTTTGACTTGTTCCTTCTCTGTTACCTGCTTCAGAGAATAGGTTCTTGCTTCTTGTTCATCTCATGTGCTCCAGCCCAGTTCCTAGCATTGTTTGCACTGAGTTAGGTGTTCTGCATGGTTGGGGAGGTTTAAATCAGAAACACATTTTCTTTCTGAGCTTTTATCCACATGGATTAGCAATTTCATTAATGATTCTTTACTTTCATTCTTTCATTTACATCAGGGACAGTATGATCTGCTATTTATATCAGCAGAGGATAAATTTGGCACTATCCTTTGCTGGCAGAAGTGACAGAAAGTGGAGTATGTGCATGTCTGGCAAGGCTAGATAGCAATAGAGCAGGTGGGCAGAGGTCACTGTGGACAGCAAAGAGGGAGGACCCCTAGGTACATGCAGGCTAGTAAAATGATGGGGGTTTAGCTCTAAATATTGATGAATTACTCCTCCATTAGCACAGCAGAGCCCTAATATACAGGAAAACTTTTAATTGAAACAGTTGAACTTAGCTAATGGCACTGGACTGCTGTAACAATCTCTGTACCAACAGTGATTGAGGCAAGGTAGTGAATGGAAAAGTCAGCTCTTGATGTGTGGTCTTGGGCACAAAAGAAGAAGGCTTGATGGAGACTGTGTCATGCATGAAGTCCCTTCTTTAGAAAACAAACAAATCTCAACCCCTTCTCTGAAGGCCCCTTCCCTAACCACTCCAAAACAACTCAAAACAAAAAGCCCCAGCCACCAAAGCGGGAACATCTGACCCCAGTATTTAATGTCATCAGTCATCAAACAAGCATTTATGGTCATAAGCATACTACAAGGTGTTCCTTGTTAACTGTGCTAAAACTGAAAACTGTATAATTAGGGATTCCTGATAATTAATGCTATATAAATCTCAATATAAATAGCTAGTTAGGAGAATGATATTTCACTCTTCCCATTAATGTCTACAGATTTGGGGGTAGGTTTAATTGAATTCCTAAGGGAAGGATCACTAGCAATTATTCAAATTCTTTAAACACATTTAAATAATGCCATTAAATAACTATATGGCAGCAGGATAAAATAGTTACCAAAACACATTTTCATGTTAGAGTGAAAGATTCTGCTTTGATAATTCCTCCAGCCTTTTAAAAACTGCTTATATTTAAATAGAATTAAAAAAATATAAACTGACACATATTTCATTGCAGAGGAAATAAATAAAGCCAAGTCTGAGAAGGCTTGTGTTTAATCATGAAACGCACAACGTTTTTCTGTAACGAATTAGCCATTTGTCTTACTAATGCAAAGCCTCAAGAGAGCTAGAGGCACAGTGGACAAATTCAGTGGTTGTGCTTGTGTGACCTCTAGGGACCTGTAAAAATTCCCCATGAACACAAAAGGTCTGGTTTCAGAGTCCCTCCTCATGTGTCAGTGAATGTGATCCTGAAGTTGTAGCCACACCTTGCTTCCCTCTGCATCCTTAGCATATCAATCAAAGAGCAAAATATGACTTTGGGCTGGAAGAAAATGAATAAAGCACCGTTGGATTTTGATGTAAGGTGATTTTTCATGCAGCTTCTGTAGGAAAGCGCTTCTCAGAGTTGCAGCATATCCCCTAATTCACAGTCTCTCTTCTGTGTGTTTGGCAGAGATTGTTTTGTAGTAGGGCTTGTATTTGTGTAAAAGGTTGACTAAGCACAGGAATATTTTCTGGGCTTCAAAACATAAACCCTCAGAAAACTTTTTTTCTTCCAAAAGTGAATACTTCAATTAACTCATTTCATTTTCATTAACACAAACTGTATTGATCAAATCACTTTTGAAAAAGGCATTAATATTTGAAGCCTCTTTAGAGAAGAAAGATGAAGTGATATTAATATTTTAATTTATATAACATCAGTTAAATTATCAGCTCCATCAGGCTTTACAGAAATCCATGTGTACTGCTCATGTTTCCTGGCAGTAACGTTTCATATTTGACTTCATTAAGAGCGTGTGAATTCAGTTTTATGGATCCTGCCTACCTGATTTTCATAGTAAGAGAATTTCTGCCCAGATGTACATCCTTGTCTTTGCTGCATCTGGGTCAGTTTCAGAGGTTGCCTTTCAATTACAATTAACATGTTAATTTAGAAAGAGTATATTTTTAGGATGGAAATGTAGACATTAGTGCCTTTGCCACAGCTGGTGAGCATGCAGTGATCTGGCATCCAGGTACAGTTTGGATGATGGTGGAATTGTTAACATTTCAAATGTTCAGGCTGGGAAACAATCAAGCTTTTACAGCAGAGCCTTTTTTGACAGCGTATAGAGTTGAATTACTGGGAATTCTGAGTTTTGAGAACTCTGAGAATTACTGTTGGGTATAAAGGAATCTCTTACTTGTGTGAGGTTGCTGGAATTGCAGGGAATATTTGCATGACCATGGGTAAAAGATACTCCTCTGCCTTCCATCCTTGAGTGGTGCATTCTGTAACATGGCTGCAGGATTGCTGGATGCTCTTGGTCTGGGAATAGCATGCAAGATTCACTATATCTGCATGTCTGTAATAAAGAATCTACCTGTGAAGTTAATTAAAGGTCTTGTGGCACACGGGGAAGCATTTTTAAATTTTTGTGTTTTCAAGCCATTTGTTGCAGTAATACAGCATTTTCATTGTTAGTATCAAGCTGTAAACTCTGTACTGAACTTGTATGGCCCCAGGATTGGTATCTATGCTGCTTGTTTAACTTTTTTACTTGCATGTTCCTTTTTTCACTTGATTTAGCTGGTTTCTTTAACTGATCATGTGTCTATTCCAATTTTTTTTCAGTTTTATTATCTTTCTAAGGTACAACCTTTTATATAAATGGGATTAATGAGCAGTTATTCTGAGAAAAATCAGAAATTTATGACTAATGAATTATTGTAGTGTAAAGAAGAGGCCTTGGCAATTGAAGATGCAGGAGGTGACATGGAAGGGCACTGGCAGGGAGTAATAAGAGATGTGGCTTGGCTAAGAAGACTCAACAGACATTGACAACTTGCCAATCATTGCTTAAACAGCCACAGAACTGAAGCTAGAAAAAACTTGCTTCAGAGGTAAAAAAAGAGAATATAGAAGTAATATCCTCACATATGTAAAAAGTACTGTAAATAGTAAACTTGGAGGTGATATGGAGAAGCAGACTGATGAAGGAGGGATGACAGAGTATATCTGTGTTACCAGGCATATAAAATGGACTCCAAATGGAGTGACAAAGAAGAAACCCAAGAATAATTATATTCCTCCAGATACTCATAGCTGGCTGTAATACCCTTTTCCTTGCTTCTACAAAGCCCACAGTTAAACCACCAACTTTAATACTCAGAGGAGCAGTGAAGAGTTAACATAACACCAAGAAATGGGATGCAGACTGAGTCATCTGAGAAAAATATTGAATGCTACAACTATTATAGAGGCTTTTTTTTTGTATTCTAATGACATTATTGTCTTTTCCTCTTTTGTAACAGCCAGTTCTGCTCTGACAGCAATCAGATTTCAGATTTCAGTTGAATAAATTCCTAGCTTTAAACATAGGATGTGTTTCTTCACAGATTTCAAGATTTTGAGCTCAAAAAAAATGTCCTTCTTGCTCACAAAAGGACAAAAGCTTAGTTCTTAAAAAACTGTGGACAGATTTTTCAAATACCTGCTTATGCTCACGTCCAACTGTAGCAATCCAGAACCTCAGGTAGCCACTTATCCTCCTGAAAGCAATTTGAATCACTTAATTTCAAATCTGCTGTCACCAAAATAGTTCTTCACTTAGGTGCCCTAACTTGGTGCAAATATGCCCTTTAGGAGGCACAAAGCTGCACAATGGGCACATTCATGAATCTCTGTGTGGAAAAATTTAAGTATTTAATCTGTAAGTATGTTTTTCATGTTATCTGTTTGAAAAAGTATTTTCTTGGGGCAAGGGCTGAGTACTTGTTTGCAATATTTCTAGTGCTGCTGACTGAGAGGAGCTATGAGCAAAATCACCAAGCAAACATATTAGTCCAAATAAGGATGACTTTTGTTTGTTAGAAGGAAAAGACACGGTGGCTACAACTTGTTAGTACTGTCTCAAAGATAATGATATCCATCTTTGTTAAAAAATAATCTCTTTAAAAGTGCTGTAATAAAAATTGAGTGGGTATTAAAACAATCCACCCTGCTCAAAATTCTATTAAAGTACAAGTGATTAGGAGGATAATTAAGTAAACCAAAAGATTTTTCTAATGGCACTTTTGAGAAGCTCCTGTACTCTATATTGTAAAAGTTTTCTTCTTGTAAGACTCCAGGGAGAGATAAAAATAAGCTTTTTACAGATTAAGGAAATATGAGGTTGACTAACCTCATTTGTCAGATGCTGTGACCTGACTGATACTCACAGTGCCAAACAGTATCCCAGTGTTCAACACAGATTTCCAAACATTCTGATCCTTTGGCCACTTCCTCTATGGAAGTAACCACCAGAAGATCATGGCCTGTCAAAATCCTTGAACTGATGTCTGAGTTTCCAAGAGTAAGCTTTAGGAAAACCTGAATGAAGCCTGGACTCATTTCTGAACCAGCCATCGGCATCCGTGTCCTGGGGGTTTTCAGTACAAGAATATTTTACATGGATAGAGGGACCAGGGCAGAGCTGCTGATCCTGTGCCTCAAGAAACTGAGGGCCTGTGTGACAGAAACCAGTGACATAGGAGCAGAACAATTGAAACGAGACTGCTGGAAAGCTCACAACAATGGAAAAGGGGCAAAGGGAATGAATACAAGAGGATGAGAACTAAAAACCAAACAGGAACTTAATATTTTAAGAATTGGACCCATTCTTATATACATTGATACAGAGTTAGCACAGCTTTTCTGACAATTATTCTAATTCAAATTTAAAATTTGGGTTGTCATAAAGTAGTGTGCCTCAGAGGGGCATCTATTGCTTCCTTCGGTTTGATCTTCTCATTTAGCACCATTTGCCTTGCAAATAGGAAAGCAAACATCTGGAGGAGAGTTAAAATAGCAGGAGGAAGGAGAAGAGGAAGCCTACTCTTTGTGAACAGATTCTTGCTTCAGCAATAAAGCTTCTTTTCAGACTAGCAGTGAATGTAGTACAGATGGATACAAAGTAGTTTGGTAAAGCTCTGTGGGCTTTGTGAAAGGCAGGATAGATGTTTGAATACTTGCTGTAACCTTTTTCACTCATATTCTCTAAAGAGATATTGAGAAGAGGAAAGTTCCTCTTGAACAAAAAAAAGCTGTCTGCAAGGGATGCTTTCACTTACATATTATAGATCTGTCTTCCACAGCCTGGGTGGTGGAAACTGGAATGGCATAACATGGAATAACCTTAAATATTTTCTGTTCTGGGCTTTTTACTGGCTCTACCAGAATCTTGCTGAAAACAGGTGTCTCTCTAGTTCCAGCAGGGTCTGGAGATAGAATCTTTTAGGTTGGAAATGACCTCTAAGATCATAGTAAAACCATAAAGCAATATCTCAATTGCTCCTGGAACAATTTGAGATCATTCACCCTAATCTTATTGCTTGTTACTTGGGAGAAGAGGCCGGCATCCACCATCTGTGTCCTTTCAGGTAGTTGTAGAAGACAACTTGGTGTCTTCTGCAAACTGACTGAGGGCACAGTTGATCCCTTTGTCCATGCCATTGGAAAAAATATTAAACAAACCTGGCCCAAACACTGAGACCTGGAGAACACCACTTGAGACCTGACAGGAAACATCTGACACTAACAGAACCACACACACAGGAAAAAACCCCAACAAACAACCACTAGCAAGCAAACCACCAAACCTCATAAACACCACTTTTTGAGACTAATGTTAAGCTTTGGCTTTTTTTGACTAGATCCTCTGTCTCTGCATAAAGCTGTAGGTAAATCAAAGCCCTTGCAACTGCACCAAAATACAATTGTGTCAGCATTTTGAGTGCCACATTGTATGCCACATTCTAATGCTGTGAAATGCATTAGAAGCCATAAAGCAACACAAAACAAGAGACTTAAAAATGTAGTGTACTGGCCTCTCATGTGGCTAAAAGTAAATTCTTTTGTAAGTGAGGTGGTTCAACAGGACAAATAGTCATTACAGATGATTTAATTATCCCTTCTTCCCCCAAACTTTAAACATGGAAAGGAAAAAAAAAAAAAGTTTGTCACATATTGTAGTCTATATAGTCGAAGAGATGGAAGCAGATCTCATGTGAGGAAAAGCTGAAAGATCTGGTAATGTGGAGCTTGGAGAAGAGAAGGCTTGGGAGGATCTGATGAAAGTATAGAAATACCTGAAGGGAAGGTGCAAAGAGGATGGAGCCAGGCTGTTTTCAGGGATGCCTGGTGACAGGGCAAGTGACAGGGGGCACCAACTGAACCAGACAGGAAGCTGTCTCTAGATCAGGAAACACTTTTTTACTATGAGGGTGACTAAACCCTGCACAGGTTGTTTAGTGAAGTCAGGGAGTCTCCATCCTTGGAGATATTAGAAATTTGCCTGGTTCTGGGCAGCCTGCTCCAGGTGATCTGGCTTGAGCAGCGAGGTTGGACCAGATGACCTCCAGAGGCCCATTCCAACCTCAACCATTCTGTGGTTCTCCTGTTCTTGGCATGTTTTAGATGGCCTTGGAGAAGAGAACATTCAGAGGTAGAAAATACATTTCTTCCAGTTGCTGCTCCACTCCCTGGTGCAGCTCTGCTCAAGGGCAAAAGCTTTGGTTTGCCAGGAAGCAGCAGTGTCTCATTGAGCATCTCTTCTAATTGCTGGTTAGATGTGGACTCCGAAGTTCCTACCAGCTTCTTTGCATCTGATTTCAGACTAACACAAAATTTTCCTCTAACAAGAGAAAAAAGGTGAAGGTATAAAAATGGCAGACCAGAAGTGGTGGGGATTTCTGCTTTGAACACAGTTTTGGGGTATTTTTCAGTAGCAAAGCATTAGTGCTCCTGATGAAAAGGTGGAAAAATACGAAATTGTTGAAAGATTGTTTCCTCTGAAAATGTCAAGTGAACATATTTCTGTGGGATGTTTTGGAGATGGAAATTCTGCAGAGTACTTTAATTTTCAGACTGTGGCATTTATGAGTGGGGGGGTGAGAAGTTTGGTGGCTCATTTGTGAGTTTTTTGGTGTGCATGGTTGTGTTAGCGTAAGATGATTCCTACTAGATTGGGGGCTATTATCTGTAAAAAAAACCAAGTTATTGGAAATTTCTGCCCCCTCCAGGAGAAATAGAATAAATATTTCTATAAGCTCACTGAAATATTCTCTGGTCTGAAATGTTCAGCACTTCTATTGGCATGGATGAAAAATTAGTGAATAGGAAGCTTTCCTTGAGTCCCACTGTGTGAGAGCATCTTTAGTATTTCTTTTGCTGTTATTGCAATTGAGCAATGGTGCCCCTCCAGCCACAGATCCCATTGCTTTGTGCTGCTGTTGCATCAGCCTGCTAGCTCATAATTTGGTGGTTAAATAGGTGCCAGAAATAATTTCTGCCTCCCTCTGGAAAGGTGTTCAATGTCATACCCTTTCCTGAAAACTACTTTTGCCACCCAGAAGTGAAATATCAGCCTGAGTATCTCCTTTGAGCTCACTCCAGTGCTTTCTGTGAAAATAGACAAAGCAGAGGAAGTTCTGTTCTATTGGCTGAAGTCAAAAGGACAAATTTAACCTTAAGGAGTTGGTCCAGCTCTCTCTTCCCTTTGAAAGCAGAACCTGAACTTTAAATATCTGAAACAAAATCCCTCTTTAGATCCATTTTGAAGGCTTTAAAATAATCCACTCTTCCCATTGTAAAGTGCCTTTACCACTGCTCCTGGTGTCTCCATTTTTCACTCTGATCCTCCACTGATGGGCAGTATTTAAGCTATTCTGAACCAGAGCAAGTCACATCCCAGGTGACAGGCTGATTCTGGAGGTAGTAGCAGGTCTGGGATGGACCCTGAGGTTGCCGCAAACCAGCAGCAGTTGTTGTTAAATGGTCTCTTTGCCATCCTTGCTTTTTCAGACCTCGATTTGACCAGGGCTTGACTTACTCTTAAAGGGGTGATTCACTGCTGGTCTCCCCATATGTCCATAGTCATTCTCTCAGCTGACTTTTCACACAGCAGATGGTTTATTTAGTTGTTGCATTCATACACCAGATTTTTTACTACCTAATGTTGCACATTATCATTGGAAATGTGGTAAATGAGTATGATGATCTCTAGTGATAATTGAAATTGAACTTCTGTGACTCTTGCTGCAACTGTGCTATGTACCTAACTTCCAGATTATTCTGCCTTATGTTGCTTTCTCTCCCTGTTCTATTTCACCAGAAGTACAGGGATGTAGATCCAGATTTCTGGCTACTATTTTCTGCCAGATCAAAATAAACAAGAACTTTTTTTTTTTTTTTTTTGCGCTAATCCAAAGAATTAGAATTTAGAATTTAGAATTGAAGTAATAGGCATAAGAGTGCTGTAAATTTTGCTATCTTATTAGCCTCTCAATTTCTCATGCTTTAGCTGTGGAAATTTGGGTATCAGACAGTCTCTGTTCCCTTTATTACATGGTAGGGAACATCTCTTTGATCTCATGTCCCCTTTACAGTTAACTATTTTTGAAGAATAGCATTTACATGTAATGCTTACATTTAACTGCACCACAAATCTGTTGCAATGAATGCAAGCTGGAAATGTATTTAGGTGTGCTGTACCAAAATGTGTGCTCTGTAACTTATTGCTTGTGCCATGCACTGTGAAACTTGCTGCAATTGCAAAGTTTATATGGTATTGGGCGTGTACGTGCTAAGGCAAAGCATGCAAATTCAGGCCAGTGATGACATCTTAAAAGAGCTCACATCAGACAGTTCTACTTGCCTTCATATTCAGAAAACCTCTGTTCAAAAACCTGTTATTCTTTCATGAGCTTCTTTCACCAGTGTAGGCTAGTAGACAGCTATGGATTTAAAATATGACTTGAAACTCCTGTGGCGTTATAAAGTTCTGTCCCCAATCAGGTAGTGAAAATAAATGTAGAAATATGATTACTTTTCACAACACTTACTTTTGGTCTCAAGGATCCAGTCTGTTTTGATGTCATTTTTTCTGATGGCAAAAAATTATTTTAAATATTTTTACATTTTAAAAGAAAGTGTTTTCCTCAATTTCTTTATAAAAGGTCTAAGACTGGATACGTTTCCTCAAAATAATTGATGAAATTCTTTGTAATGGTATTTTTTGATGTTCCCTTGGAAAAAGCTTCTTGTTTGGCCTTGTTCTTTTACTCATCTAAGAGAGCTGTATAGGATTTGCCAGTGTGCATGCATATAAATTTATTAGCTGCTCTAACTAGGTATAGTTCTACTTATTATCATTATAGGGTAACCCTTTTAACCACTTTATGTTAATTCTTCCAATGCAAAAGTGAATTTTTTTATACGAGTTATAAGAGTTATAGTTTCCTTTAAAATTGCAATATTTTAACTGATTTAAAAATACTTTGTTTAGTGTGTCTCTTTGGTACTGCAAATCATATTTAAAAACACAGTAAAATCGTAAGTGTTCTGAGTGACTGAGTTACAGCAGAGCATTTTAAATTTTAATGAGGTGGAATTTGGCTTTACAGTGATAAAGATGGAAACCATCTGAAATTCAAACTAGGTTTAGCAGATAAGTGGGAGTCAACATGACAATAGACTGGAGCTGGTGGGGTCGAGTAGATGACTGAGGCCTTTCTGTCTCTCAGTTTTACAAGCAGATGAATTTCTATAAGGGTGCTCTGGAGGGTGAGGAGGGGATGTAAACTGGCAGAGATGAATCTATGAATATTTTACCCAGAATTTCACTTACCCCTGTGCATCATCTCTGAAACAGAGACTGGCATCTCTCACTTTTTTCCTGCTCCCCATACCAGAGACAAAAGCTGCTATCCAGAGCAGTGTTGTATCCATTCCTTACTAAATTTTTGAGCCAGTAGGAAGGCAATAGGACTAGCAGGCATTAAGGACATTTTGACCTACATCTACAGGATAACTGAGTGCTTTAAGACATGCATTATGTGAAGGAGTTTTAACATAATTGGGGAAAAAAATGGAAACAACAAAAACCTCCCACCCCCCTGCTTATTGCACTTATTATCCAATAGTCAGTTATAAGCATTTGGATCAAAAGGAGTCATGTAAGAAGACAGAGTTCTTTTGGGGGTGGTGGTTTTTGTTTTTGTTTTGTTTTTTTGTTTGTTTGTTTGTTTGTTTGTTTTCTTTTGGACCCATGAGGAAAGGGTATAGGCAAATAATTAGGAGCAAATAATCAACCAAATATATCCGAGATCAGGTTCTTTTTGTACTCTGATTTAATTTATTACAGTTTCATTTTGCATTTTCCCACCTGGCATCTAGATATTAGAGAATCATAATTGGAGTCTTCATCCCATGTCATCTAGACAGCTGTTACTGATAACTTCTTGATACTATAAAGAAAATAGCAATCTACAGACCAAATAGATCTCAGCTGTAGAAGTATATGTCTAAAGTAGATGAAGTTTTCTTGTGGATAATTTTCTAGGCTTGACCAATATTATTTGTATTCTGTAATAATGCCTACATAAAAAAATAATAATAAAAGATCAATATTTTATGCTAACACTTACTGTTACACATTCAGTACAAATTCTGAAGAAACTGTCTAATTTGGTGAACAATTCTTTAACTTAACATATCTATTAATTCCTTAAATTCCAATTGAAAAGTCTGCTTGAAAAATTTAACTTTTAAAGCTCTAGCCAGCTTTTAACTGTGGTCAGAAGGTCTTTGGTTCTTAGATACTTGAACTCAAGTAGCCACAATTTATCATACCTAGAGTGAAGTAGTTATGGGAGCTACCTTAACTCTATTTTTGCCTCTGTTTTGTTGTTTGGTGCTGGTTTTAGGGGAAACTGTGTTCATTGATTGGTGGGAGTTTTTTTTATTTTTATTTTACTTTACCTACAGACTCCCATGGCTAAGACCCATTAACCATCCTGTTTCTCTGCCTCTGGCATAGAGCTTGTCTTTTGTGCTGTTCCGATCAAGGCAGTACTGAAATCCCATTCAATAAGTAGTCAATTTAATTTCTACTGGTAAAATTGAAGTCTTATAAATAAGTAAATGTAATTTCATGATTCATCTTGAAAAACTGAATTAAACAGAAGGAATTTTATATTGTTGATAACAAACAGACTGAACATGTAATATCAATAAAAACATTCAACATATTTATGATTTTAAGTGTATACAAAGGACTGCTTTTTCAACTCAATGAGTTCAGAAAAACTGTGTGTTTGTTGGTTTTTAATGAATAAATGTTTACAATGGAGGATTTTTGAGTCTAGCAAATGTGGACAACTCTGGTTTGGCCTATGCTAGCAGTATGACTTCTAGTTTTTGAAAGTGCAAATTGACTTAAGTGAAATGTTTAGAGTAGCTTTATTACATTTGGGTAAACTTTCAGTGCATAAAGCACTACAGGAGATTATTTTTTTCCCCTTAGCTGAAACTGGCCATAGCATTGTTTCCCAGTAGGGGTTTTATGAAAGCATTTCTGTGCAATGTGTCATAGTCTTCTTTCCATCCATATTGGTGGTCACTTATGGCTTTCTCTCAACATGGAAGCTCTTTTAGGCAGCACTACCTTGTGGAAAAGCTTAAAAATATATAGACAGGGCATTTATTTGTAAAATATCATTAACCCAAACCTTGAATTTTCACTGTGGCTGCTTTGAAACATTTGTCTTCTATTTCTGTGCTTACTGGTTCTAAATTCCCGATTCTTTCAAGTCATCAGTCTTTTACAGAAAGTGGAAAATGCTACAAGCATAACAGGCAGAAGCTATGCTTGTTGTCCATGTTATAGTGAATTTTGTGTCTTTTTAATAAAAAATGTGTTAAATTTTGTCTAGACATATGTGGCCATTCATGTACAGCTTCACATGTTGCTTTTATATAAATCCTGATGTTTTATTCTTTAGACAAAATTTTTCTTTTCTTCTTTCCTTGTCTCTCTGCCTCAGTTTTGGTGAGCAAAACCCAGTCTTAAGGCAAGGTTGCTGATAGTAGCATGTTCTGTCTTTGGCTACCTGCCTTGGAGCTCCACACTGCAAAAAAGGGAGACTTAAAGAGCTTTTTATAGAAACCTGCTAGGGCTAAAAACATGGTAAATAGAGGTAAAAGATGAATGGCATGATGAAAATTTTTTCACCACTGCCTCTTTAATGAGTGTTGTATTTTGGTAGTCTATAGAAATAAGAAAATTAGTCTGCTGCCATTGTCATAATTAATCACAGAAGACTGCTAACAATGATGTAAAGGTTCATTGCCAGCAGGAAAATCATCAATTAGGAATTTGCCTAATTGAATTCTCATAGTTGTGGAGAGAATCTGAAGAACTGACCTGATGGAAAAGGTTGTGTGTTTGGTTTGTCAAGTGCCCAGCCCTTGTACTGAGAGATATCAACAGATGTAGCTTGTGGCAAGGTCTGTTGAAGTATTTAAATTGGACTGAAAATAAAATTTGCTGTGCTTTTGCTTAAAATATACTGAAATTATGCATTGTGCTCACTTCTTATGAGGAGAGAGTAAGTGAAATCAATGATTAACATGTGTAGATTGAACTCTTTACACATGAAAAACCTATCCCCCAGCCCTTTCTTGCTTGTCCTTTTCCCCAAAGAACAGATCAATTTTTTCTATGGATTAATAATAAGTTTTGCAAAATTGCACCTGAATTGCAAAAAAACCAGGATACTACTTTTCATTATTGTTGTTTTGTAACCTTATATCTGGAGAGATGTCTCTGCATGGGGTTAAAAAAATAATAATCTGTAGAGGGTGACTGAAAATAAAATGGAACTTTATTTAGGTAACCAGTCATTGAAAAGCAGAATTTCTGGCATTTCCAAACCCCAAATCACTCTGGAGTCCAGTCCTTGAATCAGAAAACCTTTACACATCCTCCACACATATCCCTTCCTATTACTTTCTTTCATCTGGTAATATGTTTTCAGATCAAGGCCTACTTTCTGTTATTTTCTTGGTAAAACCACAGGTAAGTGTCTTCTTGTGTCTTCTGGATCTGTCCAAAGCCCTTTCCCAATTGGAAAATTAATCTATGAAACCTTCTACGATTTCCTCAGGGGACACTGCTATAGACAATCACCCTCTCTTTGTAAGAGAAGGTGGCTGAGTTTTCTTTCATGGGGAGCAGCAGGAGACCTGGGACCTATCCCTCTGTATAGTTCTATGAAGAGCTGGTTTGTTGGTGCTCATAACTAAAATTTCCTTTTAAAGAATAAAGGCTACCTAACACAAGTTGCAGTACAAAGTTTAAAGCAGGGGAGATGCCTGGATTTCATTTGACTAATAAGCAGCTTGTACTAACCAGTGAAGGAAATTTTGCAGCCTGTCCTTCTGATCTCATTAGGAAACTAATTTTTGAGAACATTCTGGAAGGAATTTGTTGTATATTTTGAGTGATCATATATAGTAGGCATAAGGCTTTTTTACTTGATCTTTAAGAGTTAATTTTGGATTCAGCTGCAGCCCTCTCTGTTACTTCTCCCTGCTGTAAGGAGGTACCTTGTTTCTGCAGTCCAAAAAGGTAGGAAAAATACGTTGTTGCCTATCATATTACTTGCTTATTATTTCTGCAGGACTTAATCAGGGAGCTGGTGGCATTCAAAAAAAGCCCAAAAAATAAACAAAAAACCAAAAGAAACAACTAAGGTAGAAGTAGAGCCTAGGGACATGGACTATTAATTTCTTGTGTGCATTTTATGTTCCCACTGCATGATATCTGGGGCACAGGACATGTGCTAGCTGAGCTTGACTGTTGCCTCAGCAGAGAAAGAGGGACAGGGAAGGATAAATCTTTTACATGCAAAAAGCTGTGAATTTTCTTTAGGCTAACACAATTTTATTTGCTAAATTGCCACGTTTGAAGGAAGACAGAGCCCTGAGATGGAGTGACTAGAGACTCTGTATAGGTTTAATTACCCCTCTAAGCATAAAAATATTAAGTGCACATGAATACTGATAAGTGCAAATAAATAATTTGGTCAATGAAAATGTCTAAAGGAGACTTGTTTCATGCTGCATAAACAGCTTCATTGGGGCTCTCATATATTTATATTGCTCACTAGGACAGACAGGTACTTTAACTTACCTTTTTGGTGGTCAGTTTTTGGGAGGGAAGGGAAGGGGGGGAGTTTGTTTTGGGGTTTTTTTGGCAACAGTTGTCTTTCCTTTTGGGTGGGGCTTTGTCTCTACTATTGTGCCTCAAAGCAGGTGGGAGATAGAACTTGCCCCTCTAGTTTGAGACCAGGATCAGTGGGTACCCCTAATCTTCCAAGATGTTTACTGCAGGACTCTCTGTCAGCCTCCTCTGGTACAAATCCCTGGAAACGTGTGGCAGCAAATGGTTCAATGGCAACAAAAGGCATACTCCACACTTGGGTAGGAAGGATAATTACAGATATTTTAAGAATTGCCTGAATGTTTCAGAGCAGTGACTCATCCCTAGGTTCATCTGCACAACTGTACATTTTTCTGTCCCAGCTATCTTGCAACCAGGATGTTTTAATTCTGTTTATATTTGTGGGTGTCTATCCCCTGTATGGTTTAGCCTGCCTTAAGAGTGTGTAAATACTGCTGAGTAAATAACAAGTGAAAGGTGAGCCTGGAAAGACACTGTTCTATTAGTCATTAAAAAGCTCAGACACCTGGGATAGAATTTCCATGAATTGATTTTCTGAGAGACTTTCAGTGCATGTCAGTCATCTAGCATGCTCATTTGATAATAGGTTGGATCTATTTCAGATGCCTGTCTGCAAATCAGACTGAAAATTTTGAATTTGGAAGGAGGGGGAAATGAATTAGTTGAGAATGTTTATTAATGCCTCTAGTTATATTTTGGTTTAATACTAACTGAAATAAGTCTTTTCTTTTAACAATATGATGATTCCCCTCCACTCCACACCCACAGATTACTGGAGGTGAAAAGAAAAGGGAATCAACAAAATATTTTGACCTTTCTGCAAGGATTTTGTGGTTTTAAAAAAAAATTGTACCAGAGAAAGGTGGCAGCACGTGCATGGATCTGTTCTCCCCTCTTCTTCTACAGTCCCATTTCTCTGAACATATGTCACAAGACCAAAAATCCCAGAATGGTTTGGCTTGGAACGGACCATAAAGATCATCTTGTTCCAACCCTCCTTCCTTGGGCAGGAATGCTTCCCACTAGATTAGGTTGCTCAGAGCCCCATCCAACCTGGCCTTGAACACTTTCAGAGATGTGCCATCCACAGCTATGCTGGGCAATATGCTCCAATGCCTCATCACGCTCACAGCAGAGGATTTCTTGCGGATATCTAATCTAAACCTTCCTTCCTTCAGCTTAAGGCCATTCCTCCTTGCCCTATCACTACATGTCCTTGTGAAAAGTTCCTCTCCAGGTTTCTGGTGGGCTCTTTTGAGTGCTGGAAGGCTGCTGTAAGGTTTCCCCTGGGAGCTTTCTCAGGTGAGGTCTCAAAGGGCAGAATCCCCTCCTTCACCCTGCTGGCTTCACTGCTCTTGATGCAGCCAGGACACAGCTGGCTTTCTGGGCTCTGGGAACACACTGTCAGCTCATGCTGAGCTTCTGCTCCACCAACACCCCCAAGTCCTGTCCTCAGGGCTGCTCTTTTTACATCTTCTGCCCAGCCTCTACTTAGGCCCCGCACTTTTTTTTTTTAATTTTTTTTAATGTAATCTTTGCAGTTTTGTTTAATATCCAGTTGCAAATTCATGTAGCTGTACTACTATCTGAGATTAGTTGAATCTGTCTATATTTTCTTATTGTGGATTTTTCTTTTCCCTAGTTTTGGAACAAAACTGAGGCCTCTGAGCAAAGTGGTCTGTGAGGAGCAGCTTGCTGCTCTCAAAGAAATCATTTGATAAATGGCATGATAGAAGGCTTCAGGGGAGTGCTCTGTCAATTTCAAGAGGAATAAAGTGTGTTTAATTAAAGCAATCTCTGTTTAGATTAAAATAAATCATTTGGTGCCAAGGGTGGATTTTTTTAATGACTATGGGATGCCATTCAAAGGAGATGCAGGAAGCTGATATAGTACTTAAAACTCCATTTCCTCAGCTCATGATCGATCACTTAGATGATGTACTCTGCCAAGAAAATGTTTATTAAACAGCATTCCACAGCACACCAGTAATTGGTAGGAGATGTGGCACTGAGGAAAGAGCAACAATTCTGGAACAGAGAAGTTCAAGGGACAGAGACTTTGCAATGCATCAGGGCATTGACTATTTTAAAGTGACAACCCATGGACTGCAGGCTGCCAAATTCTGTCAGCACTGTAATAGTTGCCAAGAGAAGTGTCCTGCAGTTAGACAGCTTCAAAATATTAGGTCTACAGATAAAATTTAGGAGTATAACTACTCTTAATGAGCTAGGAAAAAATTAATGATCCTGCCTCCAGTTGTGAAGGCAGTTTTATTGGTGCTTCAGTCTCTCACTTTGAATTGCTTTTCTTCTTGGCTTTTTGCTTTTATCTTTTTTTTTTTTTTCTTTTTAGCCACTAACTTGACTCAAACCCATTTTGATATCCCAAATTATTTCCATGTCTTGTGCTGCACAGCAGAACCTAAAACTATCTGAGCTCTGCAGTGGTGGGAGCACCTGCGGTCTCAGAGCTTTCTTCCACGTACAGCTGAACATTGCCCATGATGAAATGCAGTGGGGAAACAGCTGAACAGCTCTTCAGAACTGATGAGGTGATATGTGATGCTGGGGATCAGGGACAGTAGAACAATTTGTAACAGAAACAAACTTTGAAGGACAGAGTTCTCCTGAAAAGGGTGATGGTGCATGCCTCCATGCCATGTAATGAGGAGCAGAAGCTTAAATTTCTACAGATATACACAACTTGGAGTTATGCATCTTTGATTTCCCTGTTCAAGGAATGTAGGCAACAAAAGAAATGAGGATGATCATGATAATACTTATTGTGGCTTATCAGGAAGATATGATTTTTGGTTTTGTGACTGGGTGCTTCCTTTCTTCTGCTTGACACTAGGTTAGAGTTAATCCATTGATCTTTGCAACATATATACCCTGAAAAGGCTCATCTAGCTGTTGAACTAAAGGTTTTCTTCATCCAGGGAACATCACTGATGAGGCTGGCTCCTACATGGTTCTGCAGTGCTTCTGTGAAATAAACACGGAGCTGCTGCTGCTTCCTGTGAACTACACAGAACTGCTAGGACAGGTATCATTTTGTCAAGGTTCCACTGCTCTCCTTGGCTTCATTCAGCACTGAAGAAGCCTTTTTCCTGTTGGCATGTAGCATCCTCTGGCAAAATGTGCAGTGAACAAAGCTGAACTGCTAGGGTGAATGTTGTCTGCTCAGAGGTGTGGTTCAGTTAATTCTCAATCCCAGATTTGAAGGTGAAACGCTAAAATGAGTTTGGCTGGATTCCTGATGTGTTCAGTACCTTTGAGAAATGAATTATTACACTTCAAACATTTGTGCACAATTTGTCTTTAATGCTCTGCAAGTGTGGTTTAGTTTCTGAGGGTAATTATAGTGGAAATCGGGTGGTTTTTAATAAAAAAATAGGACAGTGGTGCTGCACTGTGGATTATTTTTTGTATAGAGATTTCCTTGGTTGTGCTGTTTCATCCCTGTTGTAGTTTAGGAGTGGTAATCCTTAATTTAATTCTCCTGCCAAGATTCTCTAAACCATGCTGCTGCCTGTTCACTCTCCCTCCTCCTTTTCTGCTCCCATGGAGAGGAGGACTGGAGACACAAAAGGCAAAGGTCACAGGCTGAGATAAAAACCCTTTATTGGAAATAGCAATGAGAAAAATAAATTAACAGTAACAGCAACAGTATTAACAACATGAGTGTGCATGGGTCCTTCCTCAGCCAGTGAAGAGCTGTGAAGTTTAGTGATCACTCCACTGATGTGATTATGCAATTATCTGTGTATTTTAGACTCCTCATTTCTTATACTGATATGGGAATAGTGCTCTTATACTTTTACAGTAAAATCATTTTTTATAGAGACATTGTAGGAATAGTTTTTCTCCTGAAGTTCTTTTAAACAGTATTAAACACTTGTAGCCCTGACATTCTAATATTAAAACCAAATATTAAAATGGCAAATATGATGGCAAACTGCTTTCCTCTGACTCTCTCTTGTTTTGACTTCCCAGTCAAGCCCTCCAAGAAGATCAATTCACCGTAATTTGTTTTCTACAGATTGGTCCATTCTTTTCCAAGCCAGTTTCATGGTTTTGGGGTTAAAAGAGTGTGTACTGTATATTTCTATCTTAGTGCCCTCAGGGGGTTACTTGGTAGCAGGAAACAAGTGTCATGGCAACTGAAGGAAAAGCCTCTCTCAAAGCTGCTAGCCCAGCATGGTTCTCCATGCATGGCTCTTGCCACTCTGAACTGCCATTAAGAAAAGTGCTCCTTGGGGTTTTGTTCATTGTTTTGGTTTTTTTTTTCTCCCCTGCAGCAGTCTTCAGTAACTTTGTTCAATTCTTGCTACTCACTCACTTTAAAATTAGGAACAAAAAAATCTTAAAGTTAAAAAATGGTGGTGAAAGAGATGTAAGCAAATAAAAGCTGTGGTCGTGGCCTGGTAGGAAAAAAAAAAAAAAGAAACAAGGATTATCTGGAAACCAGTAGGAAATATTGATTTTTCAATTAGGCAAAAATAACTCGATTTTATTCTGTCTAAAAAAATCTACAAATTAACTCTTACCCCTTTGCCCGGGCAGAAATTGAACCAGCAGGAATTCTCTCAAATTTCTTAAAGCTTTCCTTTAGTGTGTGTCTTTCCTATATGTTCGAGTTCCATCTCCTTCATCTATGGGTTTTTAGTGATTTTGTAAGAAAATACTTTAACATATATTTAAAATATTTAAAAGCAAGAGGGCAAAGCAAGTCAACAGAGACAATCTTAACTAGTCCTTGCACTGGTACAGAAATAGCATGTTGTTAACCCTTTCTGTCACTCTATAGATCAGTCTGCGTTGTGATGTTTGAGTTAAATAACTGAGGCCCAGAGCAGAAGTGTGTTTGAATGGGCTACTTACATCTGCTAAATATAAAGCATTGCCTTCATGGCAACTTGCTAATTTACTGATGGCTCAAAGATTAAGAGGAAGGCATATCTGAAGAAGTCCTGATGTTAACCTAAGTGCAGTGAATTCTGAGTTGAATTATTAAATAATCAAGCAGGCTAGAAGCACAATGAAAATCATTGCTTGATCGTGCAATTCTGCCGAGTTTAAAGCCATGTTAGAGTGCTGTTTACAGTGACAGGAAAAGGATGGAAAATGTTTGGTTCAGCATGTTTGGAAGCAGCTGTGAACAGAATTCACCACTGAGTTGGAGAGTCTTTGTCTTGTCAGCAAAAGTTTTGGATGCTTCTACAAGATCTGCCTGCTGCAAGAATTTCCAAATCTGCTCACTTTTGGTCAAGTACTTTTGCAGTGGAAAGCAGGGTTAGGATGAACTGACTTTATGTTTTGAGCAACTGCATGTCTGCAGACTATCCTATCTGCCCATCCTGTGGTTTTTTCACCGGGTGAATTACAGATTCACTGAGCTGGAACATGCTTCTGGAAATCATCTGGTCCATAGTCCACTCCTCCCACTCCAACTGGATCAGAGAGGGGTGTTCAGCTACAGGAGGTTGCTCAGAACTGTGTCCAATCTAATTTCAAATATCTACAAGGACAGACATTCCATAACTTGTTCTCATGTTTTGTCATCTCCAATGTAAAGATGTGTTTTCTTAGGTTGAAAAAGGTTTTCCTGTATTTCAATTTGTGCCAGTTGTCTCTTCTCCTGTCACAAGGAGCTATGAATAAGAGTCTGGATCTGCCTTCTTACTTCCCCCTCAGGTATTTATTATACATTCATCAGATCCCCCTCAGCCTTCTCTTCTCCAGACTGAACAGTCCCAATTCTCCCAGGCTCTTTCATATATAGAACTGAATAAAATAATCTGTCTGTTGAAAGGGACCTACAGTGACCATCCAATCCAGCTGCCTGACCAATTCTGGGCTGACCAAAAGTGCAATCATGTTATGAAGGTCATTGCCCAAAGGTCTCTTATACACTGACAGGTTTGGGGCACCTCCCACATGAAAGAAGGAATAGATTCCAGTCAGTGGGGATGCCCCCAGACTCTCAAGATTTTTGGTAGATGATCAAGAGAGGTCCTGCTAAATAACTTTCTTGCTCTTGCATTACCCTGGAGTGAACTCCACTAGGCCAAATAAACTTATTCTCTGATAGAGCAGATCCCTGAAAATTTCAGAGTCACTGTCCCTTGGTGCAACCCAAACTCTATGGGTATTAAAAATTTAGCCAAAGATTTCATCTAAGACTTCCACTTTTTCTCCGTTGCTTTAAAACAGGTGCTTGTCTTCAAGAAGTACTTGCCCATTGTTTTCTTACTATTAGCATACTTTTAAAAACCTTTCTTATTATCTGATACAACACTGTCCAGCTTCAATTCTAACTAAACTTCAGCTTTTTGCACCTTCTCCCTGCATAATCAAACTACAGGTCTGTACTCTTTCTGTGAAGCCTAACCTTGTTTCTGGAGATGATTGGTTTTTTTTCCTCTTGAGCTATGGGAGGAAGCACCTGTTCAGCCAATCTGGCAGTGTCTCCTGCTTGCTCGACTTTTAAAACGGAATTGCCAACTCTTGTGCTTCTGAGTGGTTCTAAAAAGCTGATTAGCCCTCAAAAACCCCCTAAGACCTCAAAAGGAGAGTCCCAGGGTACTCTGCTAAACAGCTTTCTGTAGAGCTTATAGTTTGTTCTCCTGATGTCCAGGGTAGAAATTCTGCTGTCCTTTTTTTCTCACTGAGAATTCAGAACTCAGCAAGTTGATGATCACTGTGACCTGGGTAGGCAACCACCTACCATCACATCCCTCTTGAATCCTTCTCTCTTTACAAATAGCAAGTATAGGAGGGTATCTTGCCTAGTTTGCTTACAAAGTACGTGCAGCAAAAAGTTTTCTCCCACAAACTTCAAGAATTTACAACATCTGTTTGTCACAGTAGTGTGATGTTCCCATTTGATGTCATGGAATATGAAATCACCTCTAAGGACAAGGGCTATAGATCTGAAATTCCTCATAATTGCCTATAGAGTTACTCATGCTCCAAGATTTAGCCATCTTCATGGCTATTCACTTGACTCAATGCTCCAAATTTGCCTCAGCAGTGCCCAGTAGAGAGGAAGGAACACCTGCCTTGATCTGGTAATGTTCCCCTAATGCAGCTCAGGGTACTGTTAGCCTTCTTTTCTGCACATTGCTGCTAGGTGTTCTTCTTGGGCTTCATTACGCCTGGGATCCAGCACATGCTTGTGAATTAGTTTGCTCCTCTGTAGGTTTGGGATTTTGCATCTTCATTTGTTGATGTGCACGAGGTTTCTGTCACCTCCCTTCTCCAGTCTGTTCACATTCTTCTGCATACTAGCAAAACAGCCTGATTTATTAACCACTCCTCCTAATTCAATGTAATCTGAAAACTTGCTAAAGTTGCACTCCCTCCCATTATTAATGGAGCTTGTCGTGAAGAAGTTCAATTGTATTGATCTCAGAACACGTCTCTTGGGAACACCAAGCCCTCCCCCCAACTGGACTTCAATGCCACTGATGACAATCTTGTGAGTCCAGCAGTTCAATCTGTTTTCAGTCTACTTCTCAGTCTATTTACCTACCCCATAATTAATCAGCTCTCTCTGATGTCATGGGAGATAGTGTTAAAGCCTGCCTAACTTTTTTGCAGGCAACATCCATTACATTCCATTCTCCCTGCTTCCTTATCCATCAAGCCTGTCCATGACCTTGCAATAATGATTGGAGTTCATCATACAGTGATGTTGGCGTGCTCCTTCAGCACCCATGAGTACTTCCCATCAAGTCAATGTGTGTTCAACTTGTGTAAGCATTCCCAAACTTGATCCTTGCACGTCACAGAGATGTCTTCTCTGTGCTCATGGATGTGTTTGCAATAGTGGAATTTCAGAAAAATTGCAATGCTTTGCCTTTTCACTGATATCCAGTTCTAATGTCCATTAAGCTGGTGAGATTCCCGCTGTTTGGATCAAGCAGTGCTCATCAGAATACTCTGAAATTTCAGATATCTATTTAAATGAGGGAAATAATGGATACATTCCCCACCCTCCTTTGCAGAAAACTCTCCAGAGCAATGAGTTTTATGTCTACTCCATTTAATTTGGGTTAGGTTTTTTTGGGCAAGCGTGGCAGTGGTGAGTTGATGCTTGAATTGAAGGCTGAAGGAGTTTAAATAAAGCTAAGCTAAGGCACCAGAAGAATGGAATTTTGAGGAAAAAATTATACAAGGGGATATGTGAAATCTAAGTCCTACCAGTTACAAAGGTGGAGAAAAGTGCTCAACCAACAAGGTGAAAAAGAAATTAAATTCACTGCTACTTACCTCAGGCTGGACTGGAAGGTCATCTGCATTTTACAAGATTCTTTTGTTTGTTTTTTTCTTTGCCATTACTGTTCAGCTGGGGAGCAAAGAATTAACTTAAATGTGTGTGCTGGGAAGTCCAATAAAGCTCTTTCTGCAGAATTAGCAGTGTAATTCTGTTAAATCTGCAGTTTACTGTGAAAAGTGGCACTTCTGCATGCTAAACTCTAAATCCAGATTAGAAGGTGTTCGTGAATAGTGAACAAATCCTGCTAGAATCATCCTACCCTGCTTTACTTTTGTGGAATTGAGTGGGTAAATTCATCTCAAAATCTTATGTAACTTTCCTTCTGTGAATGAAAAGCAGCTTGAACAATGGTAAAACATTGCAATTGTTCTGGGGTTTTTAGTGTGTTATATTGGTACTGATTGTGCCTTTATTCATCTGCTATGAGCTTGAGGCTGCGGCTGTCAGTATTTATTTGGTTCTGTGGGAAGCAGTGGATCTCTACTGGGTTTGAGTGTGTTTGTGGTTTATCTATCAGGATAATTATCATGGTTGTCTTTTGGAGCTTTGGTTTAGGTTTTTGGTCACAGTAATAATAATACCACTAATGTATTTCCCAGTAATGATGTTACTTACCAACTGGTTTGTTTGATTATAAATATTTATCTACGTTTGTTAAATCTGCTATGTTTTTTCAGGCTATGGCAAACCTGTTTGAGCTGCTATTAAGTTTTTGAAAAACCTGTATAAAATGCAGTAGCAATAACAAGCTCTATGGTGATCTAGCAAGTGACAGGCTATCTGTCCACATTTTCTGTGTATGGTTAGTTTCTTCCCTCCTTTTCACTTAATTCTTTGGTCTAATTGTCTGTGTCAGAAATAGTTTAGACTGCTGACTGTAGCATGGAAATGGAAGAACTGTATATGGACTTCTGACACTGCTGTAATCTTTCTGGTGTGTCCTTGAGGCTACTGTTTGACTGGACTTTTTTTTTTCCCAAAAAAGATACCTTTTTAATTCTAGATATTTGTTTAGCAGATGATAACTAGTGTGCCTCTTGTTCAACTTCTTTTCTTAGCTCAGAGAAAAAGAGTCCCAGGGGCAACCTTATTGCTCTCTTTAACTACGTGAAAGGAGGTTGTAGTTCTCTAGAGATTGTCTCATCTACCTGGTAACAGGTGACAAGATCACAAGAAATGGCCTCAAGTTGCAGCTGGGGAGGTTTAGACTGGATATTAGAAAAAAATTATCCACTGGAGGGATTTTCAGGCATTGGGACAATATGCCTAGGAAAGTGATGGAATTGCCGTCTCTGGAATTGTTCAAAAAAGCATCCACCATGTGGCACTTGGAGATATGATTTAGTGATGAACACTGTGATCCTGGGCTTAGTGGTTGGACCTGATGATCTTAGAGACATTTTTCAACCTTAATGATCCTATGATTCCACTACAGAAATGTTACTCTTTAAAAAAAAGGCCTACACTTAAATCTTGCTAGGATAAAATCCATTTAGGAAGAGGGGTGATTAGTGGTCTCTCCTTCAGGCAGACTTATGTAGAGATACTCTTCTCTTTGCCTCTTCAGGAGGCCAGTGAGATGAGACTTAAAGTCATTCAGCTAAAGGCTGCTGTGCTGCAGTCTGTCAGTCACAGAGCTTCAGATGAGGCTCTGAGTGTCCATTGGCACACCCAGACAAAGAAAAGGATTTTTTTCTTCTCTACTCTGTGTTGAACTTATTTTCATCTCTCACCTGAACTTCCTGGTACTAGCTGGTTTTCATTCTCCCCTGCCGATTTTCAAAGTTCTTCCCAACCTCTGTCTAATAGTTTATTTTTAACCAGTTCAAGAGTGTTGTTCAGGCTCCACACACAGCTTTCTACCTAAAATGATCATTGAGACAATAAAGGGTATGAGCACTTTGATTTATAATTTACAGAAAGTGTGTATTTGTAGGTGTGCTGATTAATAGCTCTTTGGAGAGAATAGAAAAGTATTAAATTTCAAACAGAGTCCTGCCTTTGCTAATAGTACAAATACAAGGCTTCAGAAAGTATGCTTTTGTATTCTTTCCTTAATTAAAAGTGGAAAAAAATTCCCTTGGGAAGAGAGAAATGTTGGTAGATCCAGCTAAGGGAGTTTCTTTACTTAGAGCACATCTAAATTATTCGTGGGTACCAAGATGATGTCTGAATTTTACTTCATATCTATGACTTTATAATAATAATTACACTAGCTGGGAGTATGGAAAATGCCACATGTATTGTAAAGCAGCAGATGTAAAAACAATAAAATCTCCTTAAAATTAAAATATGCCTTTCTCATGGGCCACATGAAATAGTGTGTTCAGCTGTGGTATTTCTCCATCTCAAAGTCTGTGGGAGCAAACAGATGAATAATAATTATTCAAAAATTCTTGATGTTTAAGTTGAGAAAACCTGAATGTAGGCATATGGAGATATGGGATAAGGCATGCAGCCACAACAGGGAAAGGATGAAATCTCTTCCTCAATCATTTGACTCAAGTGAGGGCTCCCTCCTTTTGCTGGTGCCAGTCTGGGATGCTGCCACCCCCCTAGTTAGGTCTGCTCTATTCCTTTTTTCCTGGTAATCTGCAATGATGTTGGGCTGGGCTAAAGGGCAGTCTCAAATTTCTGTCCCTTTGTTTTGTGCCTCAATGAGACAATCCTTTCTCTGTGGCTGACAATGGAAATAAGCAGCAGTTTAAGTGGCTTTGCTGTGCTGCTGTCTTTCTTTTTCTGCAAAGTATTTATTTGTAACAGAGTTGCAGTCAACATAAAGGGCTCTGAATCATGAACAATTAAAACCACATTACACTAGAGCCAGAATTTCTGACTGTGAAATTGTCCATGACAGGTTGCAATGGGCATTCCTCTTGTGCTCCAGGAACTACCTCTGCTTTCCTCTTTTTTTTTTTGTTTTGCCCACAGTAACTGGAATGGGATTATCTGAAAGTCAGGTGCTGCTGTGCAGTGCTTCACTTTACTCTCAAAATCCACATCATCCTCTAATAAGATTGCTTCAAAACTAATGTGAACCTTGAACTGCAAGTCTCATTAACCCACTCTCTGCCTCAGGTGCTTATTAAGCTTTCTCCTCTTGTTTGTTTGACTCTTGAGGTACAGAAGTGAGGAGTGGTAGATGGTGTAAAAATGCTGTAGTGAACTTTTTAAAAATGTCCTGACTGGGAAAAAATAACATATGTCTCATCTTGTTGCATCTTTCAAAACAGAGGAGCTGTCAATGCCCTGATTTATTTTCAAAAGGAGGAAATTACCTGAGCTACAGAAATGTGCTGCTGACACAAGATACACTCAGACTAGACTGACATTGGATGAATTAATGAAAATAATGTTGGGCAATTTACAGTAGAGCCCTGATCTGAAAAATGAAATTAGACAAGCACAAACTGGTGCAGGATGGAACAGGAATAGAATCAACTTTGTGGCTGGAGAAGAGAACAACCTCAGACATCAGTGTCCCATGCTGAGAGAAGGAGGTGTGGGGTGGTGGACCAGAACAGAACAAAAACTCATGATCCCAGGGAAAGTAGGATATCAGTATTCTCCACGCTTGATGTTTTATCAGTATCTGCCATGCTTGTATTCTTACTTTTGTCAGCTTTACCAAGGTATTGTACCGTGATGATGGACCATTCACAGCCTCATACATTGTGTCTGGCTCTACTAAACAGTTATTCGGGATATTAAGTGATACTGCGAACAATTGAGCCCAGGAATTTGATATGCTACAGAGTATTTAATCAGTTTTCTTTGGCTAGAAATGGCATTATCCATTGTCCACTGTACATGTCTCTTCACCAAATTTACCAAGTGTTTTCTGCATTATCTTATTTACATACTACATGAGAGAAAATTAAAGTTTAATTCTGTCAAATCTGTGGGGGACAAATAGTTGAACTCAAAATAAAAAGCAAAATCCCTGTAGGAACAGAGTTAAAAGTGAAATATCCCCTGATTTTATAATGCCATCCTTTCTGTTGAATATTGATGGTTTTCCCCACACTTCTCACTGAAACCTGTGTTTTCCTGTATTATTGATATCGCTGTTGGAACCTATGCTATGTTAGTGTCTATGTCTTCTCTGGCCTGTGAGGAGACAGGCTGGTCCTGTGTCAAGTGTTTTTGTTTCTAGATGAGGTGCAGATATATCACCCACACAGTCATGTGAGAAGTTTTAAATATGTGTTTTCTCACCTGTGAAAATGGGCGCAACCCTTAACAAGAACACTTTGGAAGTAAATGTCTACCACGTAGTACACTAATAAGAGGAGTGAAACACTGAGCTCTGAGTGTTATGGCAGTTCTTTCAAAAATATTTTTTCAGTTTTGTAGCTTGTAGTTCCACAAGTTTTCCTTGATCAGCCTCCATCTTTTTTGCATTATGTCCTTTTTAGTTTATTTATAAGCATTTCTTTATGCTCATCACCATCAATTAGACAACAACTAATTGTATCCAAGAATCAATTTATCTAGCAGCAATTTATCCTGACTAAAGCAGAAAAAAAATTAGAAGTGGAAGTTGTATTTTTAAGCACCAGATGATTTAGTTTCAGAGGTCTTGATCAAATTAAATGGAGGATCAAATTAAGTGCCAACTGGTGACTAAATTACACTGTAGACACTGTACTTGCATCAACTAGTTTTCCCATGCAAATGCTTATGAGGTGAAAATGGGAAGTTATTTAGAGCTGTAGCAGCTGTGTCCCATATTTTTGACTCTCTTTCATTCATCTGTCCCTCAGTCACTTCAGAGGAAATACTGCTCCTCCAGGAGACACATTCAAACTGCCCTAATGCAGCAGTTTGGTCTCTCTCCAAGAAATGCCATACAAGTAATGCCGTCCCTGATTCCTAACTGAGGCAGTAACAAAGAAAAGCAGGCACATCAGAGCTGCTGGTATATGAGCTATACAACTGGCAGGAATAGAAAGCATAGGAAGCTCAGCAGAAGCATTGTATAACTTTGCCCATCAAATACAGCAAGAATCTCTTGTTCACAGTCTTAATATACACAAATAGCAAATAGCTATTTGTGTATATTAAGACTGTGAACAAGAGATTCTTGCTGTATTTGATAGGAAATAGCTATTTGACTGTCAAATAGCTCAACATTCTTCATTCCAAAGTGTAATTGATTTAAGTGCAGTATGGAGTTCTGTGCTTTTGCTGGGAAAAGGAAAAAGGAGAAGAAAATGAAGTACAGTCTTGTAAGGTGAGATATTAAAACCAAAACTGAAAATGGAGAATAAACTGTTTAATTGAGAAGTACATTAATGTTCACAGTGCTCTTTTTCTGCTCTAATTGTGCATGAGGCACCTCAGGCCAAATGCCATCCATGGTGTGCCTGCCTCTCCTTTATGCAGTCATGTGGGGTCAGGCAGAGTCAGTAATTACCAGCTGGTAGAATGAAGGCTAATCAGTAAGTCCTGACAGTCATTTTACACCAATCACTTTAGACAGCTCTAAGCTCTGTAAAACCCTACTGAAGGAAACCAACTGAGTCCTTCTCTCTGAGTCCAGTGACAGATTTTTGTCCAAAGATGCAAGGAGTGTGAAATCTTCCTTCTAGTCTCCCATGCCTTCTCATTTTTCTGTGCAAGTGGCAAATGCTTTGAATCATCTGAGTCAGTGTTTTCAGTCTCCAAAAGGTGTCTCTTGTGCTCTACTCTGCTGATGGAGGAGCATCTTTCTTGTGAATCAGCTGAGATGGAAATTCCATTGCCGTGTTGGTGTGGCCCTCAATTTAGCTGTCTGTTATGAAGTCAAAGATAACATATTTTTAAAGAAGAGAAACTATAAAGAAACTTTTAATAAATCAGTCTTGCTGTGAGGGCTGTATGTAACAAACTAGAGTGAGACTGACCCAGAAGTTTGCCTACAAGATGGGACTCCAATGGCCAGTGACTCTCTGAGTCCTGGGTGATCTGAGTCTTATTTGGGGTTCATCATCTACACAGAGGGTTCCAGTGACCTCAAAGTTCCCTTCCCCTTCACCCACTCTTTCTTGACTGTCTCCGATTGTAGACAGTGCTGTTATAAGCAGCAGCCAGCCTGCATGGGATTGTCTGTGTCTGACAAAGGAGGTTTCAGATAGGAGCAGCTGTTCCTTGCTGACATATGTGTGTTGTTTGGACTCTACAGGTGGTGTTTCACAAGTGCTCAGCAGAGAATGGCAATTAGGGTAAATGGAGAACAAAGCGGAGTCACTTTGGATTTGCAGCTGATGGTATATTGATTTAGGGAAAATAATGTTGAATTTATTGCAAGGGATGACAGTATAAAAGCAGGATAGCAAAACTAGCAGAACTAATGGTATGTGTAATGGGTTAGGAAAGAAAACGGTGAGAAGAGAGAGGTGTGATAATCTTTCATGTACAGAGCAACTTGATAATGTTCCTCTCAGTTTACTTTGATAGTTAATCATAGTTTAGGATGTTCTTGGCTTATTTGTGATGAACCTTAGAGTAACTGGTCAGGAAAAATCTAAAATATAAAAGGGGCAACATTAAAAAAAAAAAATACGGCAGCTCTGTTATTGTTACACCCTTCTGGATTTTGGATTCTAGATATTAGGAGAATATGTATGGTAGTCAGTAGACTTATTTAATGGACACATTTTTATTAACAGAGTTGTTCCAATGCTTTTCTTAGCTCTGTGATGTAAGTTATAGCATGCAGTGCTGATACCTACAGTGTGTTGCCGAAGTTGAGAAGCTTACCTTTCTCAAGTGATGGAAAAAAGGGGATGATGCCTTTCAATGTGTAGAGCTGCTGCTTTATAGTACCTTTCACTGACCTGTAGTACAGCAGTGAAAACGTTTTGGTCATTTTCCTTGGAAGAGAGATCAAATACATGTGGGTTTTCACGTCCGTCACCAAAATCTGAGTGCAACCACTAAGAGACAGTCAAATTTCACTCTTGTGCTATGTCACTGTGTTGCTGAATTAGTGAACATTGATTGTCACTCTCTCCAGGCACCTGGGATAGCCAGGGGGTTAAATCCTAGCAAAGACATTTTTCCCCTAATTTCTTAGATTTTTGGCATTGCTTCTGAAATGTTGGCAATGGACAGCCTATGGTTTTTCAAATTGCCCACTCTCAGCAGACAGCCTGATTTAAGGTGGCCAGCTGTTCATCATTACTCAGGGTCCTCATTAAATCCCAAATCTGCTGGACTCATCATTACACTCAAGTTATGAAGTAATGTTATTAGTAATGCAAATTGGAGTTGAATCCAAATGCTTAAACTTTTGTTCAGGGTCTTAAATTTTAATCAGGCTTCTCCACAGCTGAAATATCATTTTCATAATGTTAAGGTTTTTGCAAAATAGCTTATTATTTATTGTGATTTTACTGAAGATTGACATCAAATTAACTCTTAGTTAACAGTCAGTTGTTTTAATATAGTTATTGAATTGCAGTTACTTGAAAGATAAAATGAAATGACTGTGTATGGTGCTGCTTATATTACTGATTTTAGATTTTTTTAACAGTAAGAAATCAGCAAAATCTTAGCCTGTGGATTAATACCCCTATATTAGCACAGACATTATGGAAGTGCTCTTGGCATGTCTGTGATGTTATTGTTCGAGCTAAAGGTTGTGATTATTTGTCATGGAATTAGTAAAAGTACAAGCTGTCTAGCTAAGATTGCAGTAGTGGGACAAGGCAGTCAGCAACTTGGTGCTCTGGGGACATCAGAGTATTTTGATTAATGCTGGACTGCACAGACAGCAGTGGGTATGAATTAATCTCAATTCACTGTTTTACCACAGCAGTATTAGGATGGTACTAATGTATAAGGATGGTGTTAGAGTTTGGCCTGAATCTGCTACTTTTTCAGGATTTTGTGAAGTACAGAAAAAACTTATTTTAGAAAACTATTTAATTAGAAACTAAAAGTAGAAAAGGTTTTGTGTTCCAAGCCCACACACCAGAAGTATAACACATGTGCAGAAGTGGAAGGACCTCAATGGGATCAAAGGTGCAATTTGGCTAGATTTGCTGGGTGTGGTGGTTTTGGTTTGTTTTTGTAGCGTTCACACAGCATAAACAGTCAGTAGGAAAGAAATGGCATTAGAAGCAGTGTAAGATCTGATCTTTTTGGTTTCTATGCTGTTTAAACTAACTCTTCACTTACCTTCATTGTTCCCTAAACACATCTCTTGTTCTGGTCTGAACATAGCCAAACAAAATTTTAAGGTGCTGTGAATTTAATATGTTTTGGTCTACTAAATTAAAATGCCTTCTGTCAAATTTTTGTTCTCTGTGTATGTTGATATACAGTTGAAACAAACTTTAATATTCTCTCTGACAGCTAAACACCCTGAGCTTTTTTGACTGTTCATTGTACAGCATGATTTCCAAGTCTTCCATAATTCTTTAGGCTGGTTTTTTATAGAGTCACACATTGCCACATTATGTTTTGGTAAGTGCACAGATCTGGATTCTTATATAATGCTTATTACACGGGCACATAGGGCTTGGGTCTTTCCCTTGCACTTCAGGATAGATCTTGTAAAGCACCTCCTTTCACAGCAAGTTTCACAGAAGCATTTTCTGGAAAACTTAGATGTCTGGAACTCTGCAGCAAAGGACTTTGGATGATGAACCTGGAAATAGAGGTTGTGTGGTTGTGTCTAATATCTGGCCCAGAAGTCTGTATTTTTAGAAGATGAATGATTTTATGCTTGAGGAGAGGGGAATGTCTAAAAACTGTTTAGGATGATCGAAATGTGTTGCTGTCCATTCTCTGTTTATCTGAAATTTATTGCCTAGAATCTGGGATGCCTCTCCCCACCCCTGACTAGAGGATTTAATATTTAGGAAGTATGTTGGGTCTCAGAACAGATCTCCAGAAATGCTGCTGTTCAACCATGGCTCCACATTTAAAACAACATTTTAAGGGCTATTACTTTGGGAGGTTTGAATTTGTATAATGCATGCCATGCAGATCTTGCATGATTATAATTCATTAATTAAGGTCAAATCAAATCCTTTACAGAAATCTATGACGTTAACAAGTTTACCACCTATCAGCAAAAGCTCATTTGAAAACAAGATTTAGAATACATAAGCCCATGTTCATTGTCTTTGATTGCATTGCATTCCTTTTGATGCCTAACAGTGCCATAAATTAGTCATTTCTTTATTTTATTGGGATTGGTGCCAGGTCTACTGATTGCTGATGTTAAACTAGTCAGCCCATTTGCCTTTGTGAAGTATTGTTCCATCACTGCTTTATTTTCTTGTGCTGTTAAACTTTCTCTGCCTCCAGAAGCTACTGAAAATCTGCTTCTGTTTCAGGTTACTTCTCAGCCAGCTCTTTTTTGTATGACTGCAAATATTCATATATTTTGGGGCTTCTCTTTATTTTGCATTCCTGAGACATTTATATTTGAACTGTTGCACTGGCATTTACATTTCAACAATATCTGAAGACGATGCAGAAGTATTTTGTTATCTTTAAGGAATGCAAATACTTTGCACTATTCCTTCACAATATTCAGGATAAAAATGTTTAATACTTATGCTCTTTTTTATATTATCATATATAACTTGTAATCCATAGGCACTATTACTGAGATCATTTGTGTACTTGTGCTTAAAAAAATCTTTGAGCGATAGTCAGAGAGGTACTTTTATGCCTATTATTTGCTACATAAAATTTCTGTTCTTTCCAGCTTTTAATTCATATTCAATGTTATAATGCTGTCATCTTCTTTGTGTGAGTCTGTGTGTATTGACAGATTTTTCTTGTCTCTTTAAAAGTGACTTCTTAGACCAAGTGATTTTCATTCAGAACAGATGGATTGTGGCTTTGGGGACATCTCCTAGTTGTTTTAAATCATCTTTAGCTGTCTTAACTATAATTTGCATTTTTTTGCTCCTTAAGGGTGAGTAGACTGATGTTTATAAGCTTGACAAAAGGACACATTTTCAAATGTTACACTTAGGTTATTAAGTTTCACTTTTACACCTGTATGCAACAAAATAGTGACATCTGACTTTAGAAATGGTTTATTCTCTTGTTCTGGGAATTTTTCATCTGCCCAGGTGATGGGTGGTGTAGAATGATCATGTGTTAGATGTGGAATATTTGTGAGTTAGATTTTATTTCAAGTAAAATAAGTAAAAATTGCAGAGTGTTTTAGTTCTAATATTCTAAGACCTCTAATATTTGAGGTTTAGTTTGTTCTTTCTGCAACAGACAGCTTACAGGAGAAGCTTATGCTGTACTCCAGCCTACAGTGGTGGGCTGTAGAGAGGCCACCTACTATCTTAGGTGTTGGCCATTTATCTGTAAATGTTTGGGAGCAGTAGGTTCAGAGGTGAGATGGACTTGGGGAGGAGCAGTACTCCTCACTTTCCCTTAACAGCTGATTCCTATTGGTTGCCTTTAAATAATTAGATTTTAAAAACATTCCACTTTTAGTTCACCGATTTTTAATGCTAACTGGTTGGGCTGATGTATGAGAAGCTCTCTTGTTTCTGTAAATGAGTCCTCACTGTCAGTGTAGCCATAATTTCCTCTTTTTCAGGCCATATCATTGGCACAATGTCCCACTGTGGCCAATTTCTGAAACATCTTATGGCACTTATTTTTTTTCCAAGGAGTTCCCTTAAGAGCATAACTGTATTTCTTGAGTACACATGAACTCAGAGAGGAAAGAAAGTTAATCCTGAGGGCAAAAAGCTCCACTGATGTGGTGGAGAGAGTGGATTTATGAGCTATCAGTATGCTCTTGTCCTTGCAAGTTTTCTGTGTGTAAATAAGATGAGGAAATTCAGGAGATTATATTTGTTCAAGTAGATGCTGATTCAGACAAGAACTTAAGTGTTTGTCTCATCCTCAGAATGCAAGAAGGCTCATCTCTATTCAACAAAGCTTTTATGTCACCACTTAGAGATAGGCACATGCTCAAGTGCTTCCCCAAAATAGAAACGTAATTATTTTCAGTGCTTTGACTTCAAACACTTTGCTTAGGCTGGCACTTGTCATGTCCTCAGTAATCTATTCCCAATTACCAAGCAAACCCCTCTGTCCTTTCCAGTGGAGGGTTTAAGGCTGAGTTTTACAATGCACATACCTCTCTGTGCCTCTGTGTTTACAGTAGTGAACCTCAAAGATAGGTGGAGAGCTCAGGTGGGGAATTGGAAGCTGTGGTTAGCAAAAACCCCTGCTTGCTTTCCTTTTGCCTGTTTAATCAAATCTAATATCAGACGTGATGGATTTTTTTATATCAGTGCTAGGAAATAGCTTTTTTGCATATTAAAAGTGCTACCTTAGGAAAATAATCTTTTTTGTCTGTTTTTTTTTCCTTTTTTTCATTTTCCTTTTTATTGTGTTTGTTTTTTTTTTTTTGTTTTGTTTTGTTTGGGCTTTTTGTTTGTTTGCTTCTTTGTTTTTTTCTAGTTTGTTTTGATATAATATTTATGTTGTTGTTCTCAGACGGATTATTCTGGAAGAAAGGAACTGTACTAACACAGTAGGGTGCCTTTGCTTAATTGCTGAGGCTTGTATGCAACAGGGCAGTGCTTCTGTTCATTCCCGTGGCAAATTAAATTTAAAAAAAGTGGCATTTTTCAAAGCCAACTATAGTGATCTGAGTAGCTTTTCCTTCAAAAGTGTCCAAAATAATTGGATTCTAGAAACAGTCCTTGTGGGTTTTTTGGGGGGATTTTTTCCTTTTTTTTTTTTTTTTTGAGGTTTCAATCTGTCAAATGTCATGTCAACATCAAAAAATTTCTGGGTTGCAATAGGGGTAGAGTCCCCTTGGACAAGGTTCTGCTTCTGGAAAGAAAAATCTATATGCAACAACTTCTCCTAATGTAGAAATAGAGAAAGAGTGTGGAAGAGAGTTTTGCTCCTCCAAGATTAAAAAAAAAAATCAATCTCTTATGAAACATTGTCCCCTAAGACAATGGCAATGCTGCAGTTTATATGTTATATTACAGAGTTAATGTGTCCTCTCCTCTGAATGTTATCTGGGCAATTAGGGATTCATTGAGTTTTGTTGTTTTTCAGCATGTAATCCTTAGTGAGTGCATGGCTCCCATTACTTTTAGGGTGAGTTCATGTGCTTAATTCCTTGTGCTCCATGTGTTTCTCTGCTCTTTATATTTTTAAACAAATAGGTTGACTTGTTCTTTATAAGCATAAGCTCTTTGTGCCCCTGTGAATCCTGTGTATCTCTATGGTTCCTCACAGACCACACAAAGAGCTCCTAGTACTGTCATGATTGAGTGGTAACACACTTGTAACCTTTAGTTTGTAAGGCTCACCTAAAGGCAGCCTGTTTGATGTGAGCCAATGCATGTCTGGATCATCACAAGCGACTCCACAAAAAATATTAGCATTTTGTTGAATTCCTGCTGATATTTGCACATGTTCTTGCAATATATGGGCTTGTCTTTACTAACACCAGCACTTTGAGCAGGCAGCAGAAGCATCCAAATCTGAGGAACTTGAACAGCAGTAAAGCCAAGAGATAGGGTTGAGGATTGGGGTTGAACTGTGTGCTACCTTTGCCTTCCCTTGTGCTGATCTTTATTTAAATCTGTTTAGGAAAGATGAGTACAAATACTTGGTGTGTAGTGCTGCTATTGAAGATATCCTAACCTAGTTTTCCAGTGATAGGTCACTGCCAGAGTTAGAAGGTCCCAAAAACAACTAGGAAAATCAGGACATAAAATATTATTTGGATTAGCAGTAGAATTAAAATGATATTATAATTGAGGTATTCAACTGATATATTTGTCTTCTGCTTCAGGGTGTTCACCCATCTCCCTGCTAGAGTTCTTTGCTTGGTTTTTTCCAATGACTTTTATTTCTTTGATCTGTGCAAAGGACCATCTGGGAAGATTGTCCTTTTGGGACAGAAACTCTTCTGGCTGTGAAAAGATATGATGGATGCTCCATTGCCTACCTGTTACCAGTGAGAGAAAGAGAATTGACTAGAAGCACAAGTGTTTTTCTTTCCCAAATCTCTCTCCAGCCTCATCCTGCTGGATTTCTGAAGGTGTTTGGTCCTCCAGAGGCCTTGGTGTGGGTCAATAGGCAAGTGGGTACTTGCCAATACAGGGCAATGGAAATCCGTGTTACTGGAGCGTGTGTGTCAGGCTCACCCATCTGACAGCAAACAGCTTAGGTCAGCTTACCTTATTACTCCTGGACTATATAATTTCCAGCCTGCTTTTCAGTGTGTGACAATGCTTTATAAGGCATTTTGGGTGAAAAGGAGTGGGATGAAGGAGACAGAGGGCAAATGACACATCCAGTTCTTTTATTGGCTTCAAGTGGGATTGCTGAGACTATTTTTTCTTTTCATTCTGGTTACTGTGCCGTTTAAAGACTGCAGGTTCTCCTTAGCCTTTGTGCTCACATCCTGGCAAACCACCAACAGTGCAGAATGAAGAAAAATTCCCTTCTTCCTCCTGGCCGCATTTCCTCTGAAAACGACTTGATTTTTAGGTTATTGTTGTGGTGCCATGTTACCATTTGTTTGGGTTTGGTTTCTTTGTGCTCTTTGTTTTGTTTGCCTGTTTTGGGGGTTGTGACACTAAACTCTAAGAAAATCCAATTTGAATTTAGGCTTTTATGCCTAGAGCCCAAAACATGTTCTTGGTTATACCTGCAGAAGAGCATACACGAGGAGTGGAGTACTTAGCTCGTTAGTCAGGTGTTTAGTTCCATATCACAGCAGGTGAGACTTGGACCCAGATTTTTGTTTTTTGCTTAAAGCATTATTTTTGCCAGCCAAACCCTCCTTTCTGCATCAGTCAGTGAGAAAAAGGGTTTGAATTTGTTGAGGGAAAAAATAATGCTTAGCATATTTTCCAATCAAATAATGGGAAACCCAGCAATTTTCACTGAGTTTGGTTTTAGCAAAATTGTAATTTGACCATGGGCATTAAAAATAATTTCTCAAGCATTAAAGGCTTGAAAACAGGATATGTTACACAGTGCTTTCCCTTTAGCTCCACATAATAAGGTTGTAGCTATTTCTGCCTATGCAGAACTTCTCTCCTGAGGTCTCTGATTTACAGGAAGATTGAAGAGAAGGCATTCAACTATTTCTGTGTGAAATGTCATCATTGCAGCAGGTTCTAGCTCAGATTATTGGACTGGAGAGATGATCAGTATGTGGATCCTTATTTCACTGTCATTTGAGACTTAAAATACTGTGCAGATTATAAATTGGTTGGAAGGGTGAATGGAATAGACATTCCATTCACCCATGCCCAATCTGGATGTCTGTGGTCATGCTAACACAGCACTTCACAAATTACATCGCGCAGAATGCAAGGCTGGATGGGCCATAAACTTCAAAGGCCCTCAGTGGGATCTGTTTGTTTTAGATTCTTAATTATGGTAATTTTTTTCCTGATGATACAATGAGTTTAGAAATACAGATAGTTATGTGTGCTTGGTGTCCTGGATGGGGACACACTCTGTAGCTATCCAAAATGAGAGATAGTTTGATGTTGGAATTGAAAAATAACAGATATTGCAGGCATCAGAGATGTTCCAAATGAGAATCAATGATTCTCAACTAACACAGGCTCATAGGCACAGTTAGGACAATAAACATCTACAAAAATCTGGAGGGTGTCCACATCAAGCAGAAACAAAGTGCTGTCTGGGGTGGTCCACAAAATATAATGAAATAAAATTTGGCAAAACAAAAAAGGCAAACTGAAAATTGCAGAGGATAAGGGGACCAAAATCCCCAAAACAGCAACATTCACTTAAAGAAACTAGCATCAGTTTTCACTTATTTTAAAGTATTTGGCTGCTGGGCTATCTAGTTTATCAGAAAAAATCTAGCACTAAGTACTTCTGAACAGGTAAATATTTAGTGTTCTGTCCTCTCAGACACAGACCTTCTAAGTGGGGAATATATTCTTTCCTTTAATGTGAGACAGCTTGGGTGAGTGGGGGAACCTTTTGATTGTGGAGGTTTTTACACCCAGGTTCTGAAAGCTTTCACTGTCTCTATTTTTGGTAGGCTTGTAGTTAGCAGACAAGTACATAGCAGGTTTTCTTTTCTGCTATGACTAAGGAGAGAATGAGAGGATGCTGACAGCTCTTTACTGTTCCTTGAGCACTCTGCAAGGTCCAGTGTGGCCTGAAGAGAGGTTTTTTGCCAAAATGTCAAGCTCCACTCCTGCTCCTTTTCTTCCTGGTTCTCATCCTCTTGCCCAGGTCTTCTGCCACACATCAGAAGGCTGAGAACAGGTGTTGTGCTCAGAGAATAAAACTGCGGCTTCCCACTCTCTGCCTCTTGTAGCCCTCTGCTCCCAGAGGGAGCTTGCATCCAAGTGATGCATAAATAAAACCATTGAAGCTTGGGCTGCAGGTTACCTGCTTGTTTTTGGTGTCCTGCTGAAATTCTGGAGCTCCTCCTTTTCATCTTTGCTCTCTTGGGATGGGAATGTTAAGTCTCGAAGACATGAGGCTGCTGCTGCTGCTGGTTGTTGCTAAAACAAAAAGTGAGAAAATTGTTTCTGCCTTCCATATTTATCAGGCACCAGACCCTTAATAAGGTAGAGCCAAACACGTGGACCTTGTCTGCTTGAATTCAAGGGATCCTCTGTGAAAGTTGCAACAGATCTGAGGTTTTTTTCTGTGCATGGAGGAAAAACACAATAAGCTGTGCTTGTATCTTAGCTTGTCAGAAAAAGATAAGGTCATTCTGGCTGTTGTTAAAGGTCAAGCAAGGTAATGTGGGTAAGCATAAAATGTTTAGTGTGACTTCAGTCCGGGACAAAGAAATGAGGCAACTCAAACAAGTCCCCTTTGGTGAAGAATTAAATGCTGCAATACATATTCTGTAAACTGATGCTTACAGAGTTGGCAGGGCACATAGAGGGAATTTCTTTTTCTAGGAGACCCAAAGAGGATGCATGAGAGCTGGACTTGGCAGGCAACAGCAGACTTATAAAAAAAGAAAATTATGACATTTGTCAGCCATTGCTAAGAGTGGGGAATAGTGGGACATAAAGTAGAGTGACTTGGTACCAAGTTAAAATTGTATAGGGCCTTAGAAGTGCAGTTATATGTGACTTGTGAACTGGTAAACTGACAGATACCAAAATATCCAGCAAGGGGCAACATTACTGAGCAGATGCTTTTTGAATGAAGCTGTGAAAATGCCAGTACTCAGTCGAGATCTGCCTGTTCAGCACTTTTACCGGATCTAGAAAGTAAACACAAAACTGCCACTGAAATGAGGAGCAGTCAGAAATGCACACTGGGAGAGAGAGATGAAAGACTTTGGTTTAACAGAAAACTGTCTAGGGAACATATGCAGTGTAGTATATAAACACAGAGGGGAAAAAATGGGTTCTGAAATGTATTTAGTGTAGTGAGGGAAAAGGTAAAGATAGAGCTAGTGGCTGAAAGATAAAGGCCAACAAATTTAAAGAGGGAAAATCAGTTTGCACACAAAAATTCTAGCAAAGGATTGACCACTGGAACAAATTACCATGAGTATAATGAGCATTCTGTCTCTCTTCACATCAAAACTGTCTGTAAGATATATTTTTAACCAAACAGAATTCGTTGGTCTTAGGGTATATGTGGACAGACTGTAATAATATTAGATATAAAGGTGGACAGGGCACATAATTCTAAAACATCTTTAGAACAGTAACTGAGACAATAAACCACTGCCTGCAGTGGTTTAAATTCAGTATGTCTTTACTATTCGCTTTGTGCCTTCCCACAGGAGTCTGAAGTGGTTATGCATTGCAGTAGAATCCCATTAATTTAAATAGCACAACAGTGCTGAGTAAGAAGGAGGAGTAACACATAATATGGAGCTTTCTTACCCTTGCTCTGGGGTCTGTATTTATGCTTGACCTTGTGGGGTTTGGTTTCAAGTTAACAGGTGGTTCATAGTTTCTGGGGTCAGCTCTAAGGACACTGATGTGTCTGTCTTTGGGAGTCTGAAGCAGATTCTCGTAGAGCGTTCTCAGCTTTCCATGGGAATAACTGGAGCTGTAATGATGCAACATTAGTGTAAGAAGCTCTGGTATTCTTTTTCCTTCTGTTATCCTTACAGAAAAATCAGTCTGCTATAAGGCAATGAAGTTTTAATCACCCTGTAATTACAATGATGCATCAAGAACTTGTTGAATACCATCACATAATGCTTCATTAGAATGAGGATTAGTTGTTCCTCAAACAATAAGGAGCTACATTATCCTTTTCTACAGGAAGCTTTGTCTTTAGAAGGGATGTTGTACTAAGTAGAATATATTTGGTATGCAACGATGTTTTCCCAACTAATAATAAATGTCTCATTTTTCGTCACCTTTTTTGGGTCATGGTTGTATTTGACAAATAATTCAGTTTGCAGCATGTTATTGCTTGTAAAATGCAATAGTTTGTCTCTCAATGTCTAGAAGAGAAGACAAACCCGTAAAATCTCTGTTTGGAAACTTGTCTTTTGCAAGCCAGAGAGCCTTTCTGGTGAGCTTAAAATGCCTTGCAAAAATGGGCTGCCTTTAAGAGACCCAAAAAATGTCCAGGGGTGAATGGAAGGAGAATCCTTCCAATCATTAAAGCCTTCACAATTAAAGCCTTCTCACAGCCTTGGGAAGAAGACAAAAAAGTAGATGGGAACGTACTCACTTGCATGTCTGTCTCTCTGCTGCCATAAAGGCTTTGACAGAATTAAGTGAACCATAGTGAATGGATACCATGGAAGCATCTGCTCTGTGGTTTCAGCTGAATGCCCTTCATTTCACTGCCTGTTTGCTTGTGTGCTATGATTTCATGGACTGGCTCAGGTTGTTCACCCTGCCTTGCAGGCAAAGGATGCTTCCCTCAGCACAGCACTCGATGCCCTTCACAACAGATTGACTTCCCTGGAGAAACACAAGTGCCATTCAAGCACAGATGATACAATGGAAATCTCATTCTCATGGTTTTCTGAATTGAAACAAATTGCCCCATTTCTAGTACAAGTGAGCATTCCAAATAGAAAATTACACGGAGAGACCCGGTCAAGAATAGATTATGTTCTTGAATTATGCAACTTGTGAGCAAATGAAAGGAAACTGGCTGGAAATGATGCTATAATCCTTGAAAGAATGAAAGTGAAACTTTCTCTCTGCTCTCTCCCTAAGTAGCATACTTGCTTTGGTATCTGAATGTCAAGAGAGGAAAAAAAAACACCATGAAACTAAGGAGGAATAAAAACCAGAAAAAATTAAAATGAAATCCTGACTTTTCAAAAATCTCTAATGTAGCTAAACTTTCAGTGTTTCTCTCTGTATGGTCAGTCCTCCAGTTATATTTAATTAAAACCCTCTGTGAAGCTCTTGTTATTTTAAGCATGTTTTTGATTGCATCTTCTGTGAAAAAAGGAGCATCATAAGCAGGACAAACATGAACCTAGAGGAAACAGAAGTACCATTAGGGCTCTGTAAGAAATTACAGCTCTCCTAGATTTCTCTGGTCATTTCTCTCTCTTCCTATCAACTAAGGAGAAAATTCATTGGTCTTGGCGAGCGAAACACTTCGTCCCTTCTGTTTTGTGAAAAGAATATGGATAATGAAAACTTTTGAGGGAAGTGGAACAGCAGTTGGAAAGCTGCCATTAGACACTGGTACAGCTATTTGTACCCTGGTGGGCCACTTCTCAAGGTCCCCCAGTCTACTGTAGAAAAGACAGGCAGTGGAAGCAGCAAATACAGGGAGGTGAGTTTGTGCATACAAGGGAATTCAGTCAAAGCAATTAGACAGGAGGTCTCTGTGTCTGGGACAGGAAGGTATAAACATTTAAACAATTGAAGATAAAGAAACTGAGCTTTTGGGGCTGTTATTTTGTGTAATTTATCAGGCATGCTTTATCTATGAAGTCTATGTGTGCAAAAATATTCAATTAAGGGTTAATTAATTCTTGTACACACTAAATATAGAAGAATGGAGCACAACACAAATTATTTAAAAAGCTACTCCATTTCTGTTTGGGACATTCTTTCCTGCTAGTTAGTAGAAGCAGGAGGAAAGATAATTCTTGTTGAACCCAGGAGAAAATTTAAGACCAGTCAATTTGATGCTTTATGTTTGAGGTGGTTGGAATGTGATTGTTTACAGGGAATTCTAACAGTGAAATTGGCCCTTGACCACATGTTCCATGTGTGCAGGGATGGGCCTTCATGAGCACAAGTATGAAAATGCCCAGTTTAGATTAGATTTACCCATCAGGAGAACTGGGTTTTAGCAATCCATCCACATCCTTTCTTCACCTTCACAAGATCAATTTCATTTTGATGGTGACAAGACACGTCTTCCTCATCCATGTAGATTCTCCATTTTGCAATCTGGGATGTGTCCTTTCCTGATGTGTAATATCTTACTCTTAGATTTAGACAAAATCTTTCTTGAAAGATTCCCAGTACTCAAGTAGTCAGTTATCTTTTCTCTACTCTCCTCAGAATATTTCCTTTTTTTATTATTTTCAGGTAGGAGAGAGACAATTTCCTACTTTTCCCAACTATATTTCCTTTATCTGACAATATGAGGGAATTCTGTACAGCAAACTTCATTTGAGAGAGTTGTCTGCATGTGAATTTACAAAGATGTAATAAATAAACTTTCAAAATAGGTTTATGTATACAAAAAAAAAAAAAATCATGAACTTTGATTCACAGAGGTTTATAGTAAAAAAATTGCATACACACACAAACAAAAAAAGTGTCTTGTTTTGTTGAATAAGCACACACATTAGCAGAAGAGGTTTCTTGCAGAGTTATAGTAGTGAACAAGAGATGAATTATCTTTCCTCAATGTACTTTAAAACTACACAGGGGAACCTGCTTTATAAACTAGTTTGCTGTAATCATGAAAACTCATAAACAATAAAGACATTGTGAAGCACAGCTTTATTTTTCTTGGAATGAAATGCCCATTTTTGAAGACTATTTTTTCCTTATTTGAAATCCCAATAAACTTTATGAGAATGCTGTTTCTGAAATTCTAGTTCTGCAAGACAAATGAGAGTACACATTCAGGTAAGATTTATGTGATCTAAAACCACATGCACTTCTTTTTTCACACTTTGAAAGTTATTTTTAATCTACAGATAATAGGAATGCTAGAAACAACCTCCAGAAAATGGAGACAGAACAATATTTTAGTTTCCTTTGTAAAAAATTGTTTAGAAATAAATTGTTCACAGTTAAGTCTGTGCACTGAAAACAGATTTTTTTCCCCCCTCTGATATTAATGGAAAGATGCCTTCAGTGTATGGCTTAGAATGGGACCTTTACTGCAGTCTTTATAATGGAATTGTTATCAAGGACCTCTATTATGAAGTTGGATGCTTTCAGAGCTAAAATATCTACTTTCATTATTCTATTTCAGGTCTTAATATGAGATTCATAACAATATTTTCAGCATGTTAGTATTTAAATACAAAGAGACATTTAACTTACACTTTGAAATCAATGCTTACAAAGAGTTAAGCTATTTTTTTCTTCTTGAGTCCTTGTGTCAGATAAAGACTTACCCTAACAGAGGAGGGGCAGATTAGAGAGATGTTCTGTCACTGATGTTTTTGGGCTTTTGTAGCTGTTCTCCGTTCTGTCCTCTTCCTCCCCTGCACTCTTCAGGAGATTCCAATGGTACCTTTCCCTGTGGCTGGCTACATGTTCTCTGGTCAATGCTCTGTGCTGGATTTGCAAGGCTTAAATACCTTATGAGAAGAAACTTGAGTAGCAAGTGGATTTTACTATCATAATCTATAATCTTCAGGACCTATCTATAACCTTCAATGACCTAAGCAATCATTGCCCCTTAAAGTTGAGGCTTTAAGAATTAAAGTGTTTAACAGAGAAACAGAACACCCAGTTCAGAATATGTGCTCTTCTGAACAACTCACATGACAGACTTGGTTAAAAACACTCAGGAGCACTGCATATCCAACCTATGGCTATAGTTTGCTGCTTCTTAATAGGAACAATGGGATCTCTTAAGATTAATTTAAAATATAGGTATAAATGCAATTACTATAGTTTATTTTAAAATGTTTTTATTGCAAATTCTTGTCCTTCAAAATTTTATTTTTTTTTTACAAATGTTTGCATTTCAGACTAAAATAAGTACACAACCTGTAGTTCTGCCAATGTGTTAAAACCATCAGTAGCCTGAGTAGTAATTAACATAGCATGATGGAAAGGTTTGGTCTGGAAGGGGCCTCTCAATATCTTGTGAACACACCTCCCTCCTCTCCTCTTCACCATGGGCAGGGGTGTCTTTCACTAGGTAAGGCTGCTCAAAGCCACAGTCCTTCCAGTTCTGGTAATTTCTCTAGGTAACACAATTCACTGTCTCACCACCCTCAAAATAAAAAAAAAAAAAAAAATTAAAAAGAAAAAAATTCTTCCTTCTGTCCTATCTAAGCCCTCTTTATATAGGGTCAATGTGAAACGATTTTTCTAATGTTAGAAAAAAATGAAAAGTCACAAACTCAATCTAAATATTGAAAAGTAACAAACTCAGTCTAAAACTTGTTAAATATTTCTTATCTTCTGCCAAATTCATAAAATATAAAGCCTAGCTACACCAATACTTCTGACACTGTTTCTCAAAAACCTGTTGGTGGAGTTTTTTGACTGCTGAAGATGATAAATCACAAGATTTTTGCTATAACCAAATATCTTCAGTTTTTGGCCAGGAATTTGAGTAGTGCATATATTCATTTCTTTAATTATGTATAGTGTTTTCAATTGTCTTTAGTTATGTAGGCTGGAATAAAGAAAAAAAAAATCAAGGAATCTGCTGAAAAGTATGCTGCTTCTAGCAAGGTCACCTGGAAGGTCCTGTCTTAATCTTATTCTGTTTCTGTCTAGTAATATTGCCAGGGTACTGAAAAAATGTCTTACTGTGACATTACTAGTGGTTAATATTTCTAGCTGTGCTCCTATTTTCATCATTCCTTCACCTTCATCTTTCTGAGGACTTCAAGGAATGAAAGAAAATCTATAATTGGTGCTGTATCCATTAGCATAATTATACAGAGCAGACTGTGTAGTTGTCTTAATATGCTGTCCATACTACAGCAACTGCATTTCAACTATAAAATGACTACTCTGGTCTTTTAAAGCTTGGATAAGAGGGAGCATAATTACTGAAGTATTCCTCTGTGATCTTGTCCCTCAGCTGTCTCTGTTCTGTTCTCCAGGAGACAAGGTTAGGGTTTTTATGTTAGAAAATGCCCACATTTCTGTTACAGTAACCCCTAAAATGAAGGCTTTCATGTTTCTAGTAGTTTTTCAGTAGTTCTTCCCTAAATATTTCACTTTTTCTCTCCCTAAATGTGTTCTATCCAGCATTTTGGCTTCAGGTATTGGATTAGACCGAATTCTTACTCGCTGCCAATTGTGTGGAGAATAGTCCAACAGTCTCATTTACTGTTCATTGCATTGAGAGAGACAAGGTTGCAGATTTCAAAGTAAAAGGAGAATCTAAAGTGTTGTGACAAGCAGTGGTTATGTCCATCACTGTGGATATGGCAGCTGATGTCCTGCTTGCTGGATAAGCAGGATCCAGGCTGGGCGGAAAGGAAACAAGCTGTGCTCAGGGGGATTCAGCTTCTCAATTGGACTGCAGTTTGCTGGGATATTATTTGATTCCTTCAGAAAATTTTGCCTAGGTAAAATTTTTGTTTTACCTTCTTTCGTTTTTCAGGTTTTCCTGGATTTTGTTGTGTTCCCCTGGCTCTCCTGTGCCCCCCAGTTTGCCTCCACAAATCATAGGTCTTTCACATGACAGTGAAGCAGTGAGGTCTTTGGCGGCTGCAGTCTGCTCTGTATTTTTACATATTCCTTTTTTAATTTTTTTTTTTCATTTAGGGGTGCAGTAATGACGCCACCATATACCTTATCCTAACCTCACAACTCTTGCAAAATTTAGTTGTAGAGTACCTCTGGTGCGCTGCCAGAATTCCCTGAGAAGATGGCTCAATGAAGTTTTTGTCATATTTCCTGCAAACTCCATACCTAGTGCATTTCAAAAGTTCCAAATTGAACATAAGAAAATGCAGCTAAATTAATGTTTTCCTCCATTACTGTGCAAAGTTTGAAGTTCACTATATCTGAATACAGTTATTTAGAAACTAATGTGTAAAAAACATTATTTCAGAACTGAGTTGCTTGGAAAGCAAGACAAAGGAAATAAACCACTAATTTGAGAAGAGTTAGCTGATCAAAACTCCTTTTACCTGCTAAAATTGCCTCCAGTTTTTATCTTAGGTGGGGAGAGCTTCAACTGAAGTGTAATACTAGTTATAAAGAATGGCTTCATCCTAGCACCAGCCATCTGTGGTACTTTGGTGATAACGGCAGTGTCTGCATGATACATGATCTTTATCAGCTTTGTGCCTTTTCTAACATTAAACTACATTCTCAAGAGTCATTTCATGCTGATAATATCATCACTATCACCAGCAGATCTTTATTTGTGAATGAGCTGAAATTGAAGCAAATGCTTCTATAATTCCAAGCTTTTCCTACTTTCAGGTCACTTAGGATTTTTATTTTTTTTCAGTAGATATTATGGCTTGTTTGAATCAAATTTCATATTATTCCAACTCTCTTGCTCACTGCTTTCTTTCAGGCAATGAATCTCGTTTTGCAGGTGTGGGATCTGGTCTTGTATGAAGTTCTTTGAGCTTTGGAGGTTGCAGTAGTTCCTAAGTGAAGAAAAAAAAGAAGTGTGCCTTTTCTGCATTGCCTTTTAGGATTCTGGTAAACTGGAGCTCTAGGACTGATTCCCTACCTAACCTCAGTCTTGTAGGAAACTCTCTCTTGCTTTCTAGATAGACTTGATGCCATGGCTGTATTTTGATAACTCTTGTTTCAGTAGCTGAGACACTGAATTAATGCAGTATATTGCTGTTAATTCTCAAATATATCTCATTAGTGGCTGAGAAAAGATGTTTTAATTCAGACACAGTTTCATGCATGTGAAACATAAGCAAGAAAGATAGGCAGCTCTTATGCAGTGGTGTTGCGGCATTGACTCAGTTGTTTTATTTTCCTCTTAAATCTGTTATTCATCACTACTGACATTCTGAAAAATGAGAAAATTATGACATAAATAATGCTGTCTCAGTTAGTACTCCCTTTAACTACACAGTTAATAAACAATATTTTAAAAATATTAAGCTTATACATTAAATGCTTTATATTATATTTTACATGAAGCGTCAAAGAAGGAAGGAGATAAAATTACTTTTTCCTTCTAGAATAAAACAAGGACAAAATTAACATTGCATGAAAATACAGTGAGTGATGGAGTATTATTTAGAACTGGGGGATCAGAATAGCTTTCATAAGAAATTAATTAGGTGACTTTTTTTGTAAAAGAGTTGTTTTGAAAAGTAGCTCTGCAAAAAAAGTGAGTAGTTTATTCTTAAAACAACTGATAATTGGAAAAAGATGAGCAATTGGCTTGACTCCCTCTTTACTGGATTACTTGTTATATACTGGCTAGAAACTGCAAACTGTACATCCAACCTCAATTCTTCATCTATAAGTGGGGTTTTTTTATGTGTTTGACAATAGGCAGTACCTGCATTACCATTTTCATGGGGAGTTTTCATTGGGGTGCAAAATGACTTTTACTATGTGTTTCATAAAGCTTTTAATTTTTGTGCATGGTAATGATGCATTCTGTTAGATTTCTTTGGTTATTTTATATATTGCATACAGAGAAGGAAAGTTTTAGTTCCATGATGATGCTCCAGCTAAAACCTGAAGACTCCTAACATGCTGCTGTTTATCACGTCACTTAGCGTCCCTTTCAATGTGACAGAAGAGTACAGTCCCTGAAGGACCTTCCCACACTTCATTAACATCCACTAAAACCATTAAAAATATTAATGAGAATTGATTTCTTCAATAAAAAGAGTGATAAAGATTAAATGTGGACCATCAGATAAATGCCATGAACAACCAGCAGTATCAGGAATGAATCTGTGCAAACTATCACCTTTGAGCATTAGTGTTAAGTAGGAAGGCTTTGAGCTAGCCATAAATTTCAATCCAGAGGAAAGCCTACACTTACAAACTGGCTCAAGCAAATGTGTAGTTTAGGAAAGACTCAGACACTTATATTTCCAGTCACAAAATTTCAGCTTTAAGTTTTTTCTGTCTGGCTTTTCCTAGAAGTATTGGCTTGTTTGTTTGTTTGTTTGTTTGTGGTTTTGGGTTTTTTTTTTGTTCAGTTTGGGGTTTTTTTTGTGTTTTGGGTTTGGGTTTTCTATTTTCTTTTTTTTCTTTTTTCCCAAAGTATGAGCATTTTATAGCTTTTTGTATTAGAAATCTTGAGTTTTTTATAGAGAAAGAAGTCTTATCCCTTGTTCTTGCAGAGCCACCAGGACACAGTCCTAGGCTCCTTACCTAGTATTTTCTGTCTCTCTTGTGTCTAAGACAAAAGATGGTTGTAACAGGAGGTGGACTTGTTGCTCCTGAATGAAAATAGAAGTTGGGTAGCACCAGATGGCTGCTTTGTTCACTTGCTTTGCTGTTGCTGTTCTTTAACCATCTGAGTCAACATATTGCTCTGTTGGAGATACTGGATCTTGACTCTCAGAAATCTTCAACAGAGATGTTTTGTAAATTTTAAAAGGTTTGTTCATGTGCTAAACTTGTGTTCTCTTCCACTCTTTATGTGCAGTACCTGGAAAAGCATGTTCTCTCTTCTGTAATCACTGTGTCACTTTCATGCAAAGGAGTCAAAGGTAGAAAGTCCTGGTGGGATTGGCTGGACCATTCTTTCAGTTTGCTGACTGTCTTGCTGAACACTGTGGCCAGAATCCACTGGCTAACAGCCACAGATCCTAATGTCTGCCCTTTGTGTTCAGGAACTTGGACAGAGTCAATCACTTCTGTTACATTGAGCACCACAGTCCCACGTGAAACAGAAAACCATACTGACCCGAGAGAGGGAGATTCCGTGATTCGGAAGTTGTGCTGATTCCTTAATTTCCCCCAAAAGTAGGAAATTCAGTAGTGTACAGCCCTCTTCTGAAACAAAACAAACCAGCCAGACAGGCTTTCTCTCTTGAGGCTGTGAACATTGTTGCTGAAACACTCGTGTCCTCTGCTGTCCTGAATAACTCTTTGTTTCAGATTGCTTCCAAATTCACGTATGCTGCTAAATGAAAAACAAGAAACACCTAGTAAATTGTTGGCACTCAGAGATCAATTAATAATCGTTACTTCTTTTCAAAGTGGCTGCAGACTGTACACCAGGGATCTGCATCAACAGCAGAGAAATCTGTCAGTGCTACTTACAGTTTGAAAGCTCTTTCCTGTTCATTTGTTGAGCTCCCGGAGTGCTTGTTCCTTTGCATTCCTCAGGTTTGTAAGATTCCTTTGGAAAAACAGAGCAGTCTGGCTCAGTTCTGCGTGGTGCTTGTGATGGTTTGTGTGCTATGCCTGATTTATACATACAGCATTCCTGGAGGGGTTTATTATCTTATGACTATTAATGATCTTACTATCTTATGGCTATTAATGATCTTATTATCTTACATACAAGCCTGTCCAAGATAAGAAAATGCAGACCTAGGTGACTCCCAGTGCAAATAATTTTTAACATCTGTCTGCCCTGAATATCCAACAGCCATGGTTGAAGTAGGACGTGAGCTAGCCCAAGGGAACTGGAACCAGTGACAGGAATTTTTGCAATGTAGAGTCTTGCCTGTGTTTTGAACAGCTTGCTGAAAACTAGGGATGGTGTTGGTCTGGTACCAGCCTTAACAAATTAATTGCTGCAGTGCAGCTGTTTATACTCATTATATGTCCATGTGTTTTGTATTTAGAAGGTGGCAACCTTAAAAAGACCTTGAAAAATTTCCTAGTCCATGCTTAGGTCCCTGAGGCAGATCAGCTATGCTCAAGCTTCTCTAATGATGTTTGTTTGTCAGGCCTGTTGTCAAAAACCCCTCCAGTGGTGGTTCTGCTCATGAACCCACGCAACCTTTTCAGTGTTTTTCTCTCCCTACTGCTGGAAAGATTGTCCTGAATTTGTCAGCAAGAGAGGTTCATGTTGAGCATAACTATTGCTGTTCATTGGCAACAGACATTGGAAAGTATTTTATTTTCTTGCTCTTTGCAGCAGTATGTACTCTACCTTGAAGATGTTACCATTCAGCCTTCCCTTCCTGATATTGGGCAGCAACAAGTCTTGCAGACCTTCCTTGGAGGGATGGCTTTGCAGCTGGCTAGGTACTTTTTGCCTTTCATTAAAACTGTCTTCATCTTCTTGAAAGATGGTAGCCAAACACACAAGGAGCCTTCTCAGCAAAAGGGTAGTTTTCTGGTTTTCAGGCTCTGTTTCTGTTTTCAAGTCAAGCTGAAGGCATTCTTTTTTTTAACAACATGAATTTTGTACTCACGGCATGCTGTAATCCTCAGATCCCT